>NC_069503.1:687958972-688311898 GCF_027579735.1 Bombina bombina | reverse complement strand
AGTTGCCAGAAACTCAGAATATTGAAATATTCCAAAACCAACACGTGCATCAAACCCAGAGAAGCAACCTCTGAACACCACATGCTGCAGTCATACCAGGATGACTTATAAAAAAAAATACTTGCAGATAAGTAAAAAGCAGCCAAAGATAGATAGCCAACACCAACTGACAGACTGCTAACTTCCCCTAATTAGCGGGTACACTGCAGGTTATTCAAAACCGCAAGGCCTACCCACATGTCTGGAACAACGAGGAGCCCAGAACCTCAAAGAGGCTCACCGTACCTCAACGATCCGAGGATAGACAACATATCTCAGATCCTATTCCAACACCGGACCCAAGTAACCTACAGGTCTGAGAGACAGGGTAACAGAAAGGACCCCAACCACCAGCTCCCAGATAAAAGGGTGGAATCGGATGGCCTCAAGCACCCCAACAGAGCTCTGGAGCCTTCCAGAAGCACCTACAAACAGATACTCCCAATGAGGACCCCATAGGGATAGGCAGAAAAAGACAGAAGCCCTATGAAATATAGCCAGACACTCTATGGCAGTTGCCACACAGCACATCCACAGGTACTCCCAAGAAGAACCCCTAGAGACAAGCGCAACTATGATCTAACTTGGAGACTGCAAAACCCCAGAGAAGAACAGAACAATCCCAGAAAGTGGACCACTCTCTGTACAGGATAAACCACCTGTTCCAACCCCCTGCACACAGGGCAGGATAACCCTTCTCCAGAGAGAGGAAAACCTCACCTCTTTAAGAAAGGCAAACAACCCCCCCCCCCAAGGGAAGGGCACAGCTAAAGAACAGCGCACACTCTCACAAGGCCAAGGCCATAGTCTAAGCCGAATGAAAATCATCCAGGCGCCACTGAGGAATATGAAAAGGGAACTTCCCAAGAGGGAAGCACATACTGTTCAAGAACAAGATAGGCCCTGAGGAGCCTGATCACAAAGAACTCCTGGCCAAGCTGCTAGTAGCTTAACTAGCGAGACCATAAGATATAGTCTATGTTCCCTGGAAAACTAGAGCTCCCGAACCAGCTATAGGATCATAAAATTCCCGGAAAAGAATGCCAGATAAGGTCATGAAGAAAGAGTACCCGCACCCACAGCGGGATCAAGGTAGTGAAACCATGGAGCTAACCCCTAATCTGACCAGCAGGCATAGGCCCAGAAAGATCCAGACAAACGTAAGGCCCAAGCCCCAGAATTGTTTAAACCAACAATACTCCAGGAAACACTATACCCCGTCTGAATAAAACAGACTACACAGAGGATAAGACTAACCCGGCAAACAGGTCCAGGACTCACTCATAAATCCCAACCCAAGGGGAAGGGAACACCCCTTACAGAAATCCAACTCCGAAAGAGCTAGGGCACAATAGAACCACTAAGATTCTAAGCCCAACAGGAGTACAATACCCAACTTCCAGACCCAAGGGGAATATATCAGGGACAAAGTCACCCGAAGAGCGAGTTAACAAAGGCTAGTCTCCATAATCTCCTCAGAGTACAGAGCCAGAGGAATATATCCAAGGAAAAAGAATGCATAGCATCCCAAAACCCTGAAAACAACCCCTAGAAGGAGCCAGGATAAGGAGACCACATAGCCTATAATTCCTAATAAGGAACGACTAACTCCAAGAGTAGGAAAGACCGCAAGGCCCTCCCATAAGGCGGTCTCAACCGCAAAGGAGAAAGTGGACAAAGTCCAGAGAACTCAACCCGAAGGAAGAGTCCCAAAAAGAACAAGTCCAGAAGGACAATTAAAATTGCCCCTGAAGGGCAAGACCGCCCATAACGGCAGCAAAGAGGCACTAAATCCTCCAAATCCTCAACCAACTTTGGGAAGGAAACACTCAATCCCGATATATTGGAACCAACAGAGTGTGACGCACTTGAACTCCACCAAATCCCAGATGACCAGCACGAAAGGCTGAGGACAGCCCATGCCCTATGGACCCTCAGGTCACCCAACACCCAAACCGGACCAGCCAGGCAGAACAGGCGACACGTGTTTGAAAAAGGCCTCAAGACAGAAGGAGATGAACCTTAGCCATTAATGTCAAGGCCGTAATATTCACCCCCAGGGAGGGAGAAAACATAAATTATGCTTACCTGATAATCTTAGTTCCATCGAAGGGAGGAGAGTCCACGGCTTCATTACTATTGGGAATTAAGAACCTGGTCACCAGAAGGAGGCAAAGACACCCCAGCCAAAGGCTTAAATAACTCCCCCACTTCCCTCATCCCCCAGTGATTCCGCCGAGGAAAAAAAAAAAACAGCAGGAGAAATATCAGGGTATAAATGGTGCCAGAAGATGATGAAATTTAGGTCCGCCCAACAGAGATACGGGCGTGAGCCGTGGCCTCTTCTTCCCTCGATGGAAATGACATTATCAGGTAAGCATAATTTATGTTTTCCATCTAAAGGGGAGGAGAGTCCACGGCTTCATTCATTACTATTGGGAACAAATACCCAAGCTCTAGAGGACACTGAATGAAACCGGGAGGGTAAAAGGCGGACCCTAATCTGAGGGCACCACAGCCTGTAAAACCTTTCTCCCCAAAACAGCTTCCGCAGAAGCAAAAATGTCAAACTTCAAAAGTGTGTAAGGAGGACCAGGTAGCCTCCTTACAAATTTGCTCCATAGAGGCCTCATTCTTGAAGGCTCAAGACGAAGCCACAGCTCTAATTGAATGAGATGAAATCCTCTGAGGAGGCTTATGTCCCGCTGTCTCATAAGCCAAGCGAATCAAGCTCCTCAACCAAAAAGACAAAGAAGTAGCAGAGGCCCTTTGCCTCTTGCGCTTCCCAGAATACACCACAAAAAGAGATGTAGACTGTCTGAAATCCTTTGTAGCCTGAAGATAAAACTTCAAAGCATGAACCACATCCAGGTTATGAAGTAACCTCTCCTTAGAAGAAGGGTTAGGACACAAAGAAGGAACAACCTTGGGGAGAAACCCCAACCCAGTGCGAAGTACAGCTCTTATCTGCATGAAACACTAGATAAGGAAGATCACTTTGCAAGGCAGCTAGTTGAGATACTCTGCATGCTGATGCAATAGCCAACAGGAAGAGAACCTTCCAGGAAAGAATCTTAATGTCTAAGGAATGCATAGGTTCAAATGGAACCCTCTGCAAAACCCAAAGGACTAAGTTTAAGCTCCAAGGTGGAGCCAACTGTCATAGACAGACCCTAAACAAAAGATTGGATGTCAGGGAACTCGGCGAGTCTCCTATGCAACAAAACTGATAATGCCGAAATCTGTCCCTTTTAAGAAACTAGCGGCAAGACCCTTCTAAAACCATCTTGAAGAAAGGATAGAATCCTGGATACCTTCACCTTATGCCAAGGATATCCATGCTTCTCACACCAGGACAAGTCCTCCACACCTTATGGTAGATGCGACGAGTGACTGGCTTCCTTGCCTGAATTAGAGTATCAATCACACTTTTAGAAAAGCCTCTCTTGGCTAAGACTAAGTGTTTAATTAGAGAATCTAGATTTTGATGTTGAAAGGGGCCCTGTTCCAGCAGGTACCTGCGACAGGGTAACCTCCACGGCGGAGAGGATGACATCCCCACTAGATACACAAACCACGTCCTCCTCGGCCATGAAGGAGCAATCAATATGGCCAAGGCCTGCTCCTGTTTGATGCGTACCACTTCTACCTTGTGTAGTGGCAAAGGTGCAAAAATGTAAGCTAGGCTGAATCCCCAAGGAACCACTAATCCATCTATCAGCTCTGCCTGGGGATCCTTGGACCTAAACCCCTATCGAGGTAGCTTGCAATTGAGTCTGGACGACATGAGATCTCTCTCTGGCGTACTCCATCTGTGACAAATCTCCACAAACATTTCGGGAGGGGGGGGGGAGAGACCATTCCCCCCGGATGGAAGGATTGCCTGCTGAGAAAGTCCCCTTCCCAGTTGTCCACACCTGGAATGTGAATCGCTGAGAGCAAGCAGTCGTGGGACTCCGCCCACTCCAGAATCTGAGAGACCTCCCTCATCGCGAGGAGGCTCCTCGTACCCCCCTGATGGTTAATGTAAGCCACCGAGGTAATGTTGTCGGTCTTTAATCTGATGAAACTGACCGACCCCATAGAAGACCATGCCTTCAGAGCATTGTAAATTGCTCGTAGTTCCAGGATGTTGATCGGAAGGAGAGACTTCTCCCTGGACCACTTTCCTTGTACCATCCTAACACCCAAAACAGCACCCCCTGTCAGACTGGTTTCTGTGGTCACAATCTCCCAGGACGGTCTCAAGAAGGCTGTCCCCATGAACAGTTGCACAAATCCACCAAGAGAGGGAGTTCTGAGTCCGAGCATCTATGGATATCAGCTGTGATAGATCTGAATGATTGCCATTCCACTGTCTCAACATGCACAATTGAAGAGGTCTGAGATAGAACCTGGCAAATGGGATGACATCTATGCTTGAAACCATGAGACCTATCACCTCCATACATTGAGCCACTGATGGGCTTTGGGGGACTGAAGGGCAAGACAGGTGGACGCAAGCTTCCTGCGTCGTTGATCTGTGAGAAATATCTTCATGGACATAGAGTCTATTATCGTGCCCAGGAACTCCACCCTGTTGCTGGGAACCAGGGAACTCTTTCCTGAGTTGATCTTCCAACCTTGAGATTGGAGCAGAAAAAGAAGAGCCCTTGAATGATCCTCTGCGCCTGAACTAGGATGTTGTCCAGGTAACCATAGCTTGCGCTCTTGTTCAGACTAACTTAATTTACAAAAAAAGCTCATTTATACCCCCAATGGCCGGGGCACTCACCACCTCCTAGGACCCGGACTATAGAAACCGCTACGTCTCCTGCGCCACAGATCAACAGGGAAGGAGAGATAGGCACACCCAGTCACATGGAGTGCCTGGCAGGACCGCCCCTGCACTAGGGAAAAACGCGCAAAAAATAGCCGTGCAAGATTTCCGCAAGTAACCTGAAAGTTCCACACATTGCCAGAGCCCCATCTCGCACATAACGCAGCAATGATACAATAAACAACATCATGTATAAACCCCCCCTGTTCAATAATCCCTTTCCAGGAATATTAACCCTTGATTCTGTAAAGATTAAAATGCATCACACTGTGACCCTGTCTTCTATGTTATCACTATTAATAAAAAAATGAAACAATCTTACCAGAATCTATGCCGTGGAACAGGAACACGGCCCTTCAAGTGTGACAGGTTAGTAGCCTCACTCCTGACATGGACTTGAGTGAAGAAAGCAGGCAACAAAACTCGTCAATGCTGATTGCTTGTGGAGCTGTTAATATGAGTCGAGATGGTTTTGCAGAAAGACTCTCAATGCATCTCCGGACTCTAAATATCGCCCAGGCTCTCACTGAGAGGCTGACAGGGCTACTTAAAACTCCAGTCCCAATGCAAAGAGTACTACAATCCATAAGAGACTACTCTGAAACTCCGGTACTTCTCTGCCATCCTCCTGTGACGAAAGGCAAAGAAGGACTGGGGGATTAGGGAAGTGGGGGAGGTATTTAAGCCTTTGGCTGGGTTTTTTTTGCCTCCTCGTGGTGGCCAGGTTCTTAATTCCCAATAGTAATGAATGAAGCTGTGGACTCTTCTCCCCTTCAGATGGAAATAAACGACAAACACAGGACTAAACGTGTCCCTAAAACAACTTCCGTAGAAGTAACCAGTGCAATCAAGAAATCGCGAGTATCGATTCCAGAAGGAAAATTCCCGAAGGAATATAAAACAAAACATGAGCTCTTTAAATCAAAATAAAAGTCATCCTCATCGGATTAAAGAAAAGGCAACCCGTAGGTTTTCGCCCAAGGAGAACAGACACATCCGCAGGACCAGCCCAACGGAACCCTGCTCGTCCAAGCTCATACTGGAAAGGATACTCAATGATCCGACTATAAGAAGATTACTTCATCCCCTTATATTTAATTTGGTGTGATATTCGAAGTAGAAGACTGATAACTCCCATATCCATTAAGGATTGGATCCTCCAACAATGCCAAAACATGTCGTAGCAGAACATGAAGGCGTGCTAGTCTATATCGAAAAGCACAGCCCATCTCTGCTGGAGCCTCAGGACCAGTCGCTCCTCCGGAGAGCTGAACAGGCCACCCTATGCCTGGGGGACCTGGGTTGACGGGACACAAACATAATCTTAAGAAGACATTTGGAAGCTGCCGATGTGCTAACACTATAAAAATTTGCATACGGAAAAAAGTGCCACAACCTCCTAAGGGAACAAACCACCATCCAAGGAGGGATAAGCATAATCTGGGTCACCTGCACGTGTAGTAACTGAAAGTGGTAGGAAACTCGCCTCTTGAGGGACAGAACCCCCAGAGGCGGATGGCTCAGTGGCCCCCTGATTCCTTGATGCCGAGGAATCGAGACCTCTAAAACAGCCTACGGAACATAACTGATGTGTCATCTGGGCCGATATGTATTCTTCGCAATAAGTAGAATCTGATGTTGAGATTGAAGTAGTCTCTGATTCAGAGTCCTCCATAACTGAGATATGAATACAAAAAAAATTTGAAAAAAATCTAAACCGCACCTTATACCCACAATGGCTGGGGCACTCACCACCCCCTTTGTGTATTTTAAAGCTCTGATTTTGTGTTTTGAAGCAACAACCTAATAAAATGGGTTGAGCTTGTAGGTATAATCAGGTCTCATTACTGTATCACATTGTGTACATATACCTGCTTCTTTATCTTATATCTGTCCATAAAACAATCACCAGTACTTGGAGAGAACAATTGAAAATCAACATTGTATTACCTTATCTCTGCTATACCCCACTGGGAGCGTAATTTCTTCTGCTGGCTGTGTTTACAAAGCTTATCTATAGCTTGGACCTGCGGCCACAAACTTTGAGAATAGGTGGGGATACCACAGGCTAAATAAACTATTTCAAATGCCAATATAAGGGCAATGGAAATACTTTTAAACAATTTAATACACTCCAGCAGGTAAAGTGGATCATTGGGAACAAATTAAAGGGGAGAAAATTTTTGAGTAAACTGTCCCTTTAAGTCTAGGCTAATGACAAGCAATATAAACACAGCCAGCAGAAGAAATTACAATCCTGGTGGGGTGAAGAAGAGATAACTAATAAATTGATCATTTTCCATTGTTTTTCATGTCCTGTTACATCCTTCCTTCTAAGCCCATTATTATTATTATTATAATTCATTGTGGCATGCACAAATAGGCAGTGGTTAAAACATTGTTTTCTAAAACAGCACAAGTAGGCTTACTAAGTTTCAATCCATGTACCTCATTTGATTTATTGACTGACAAGATAAACCAATTCACATAAAGCTATAGCATCTGACAAACCTGTAAAGCACCATTTCTGCTAAAGGTGGAGACGCACTGCATTAGTCTGCTGAGTTCATCACCTACTGCTTCCACAATTTTTGACATTACTCTAGGAACCAGCTCTTTTGAAATTGCAAAAACCTGAAAAGAAACAAAAATGAGCATGAAAAAAAAAGAAGAAAAAAAATATTTAAAATGTATAAAGGAGCCATATTGTTTTGTTAACAAGCTTTAGTTTAATATATATTTCAAATTAACATCTACATTTATTTACACATACATTTGCAAGACAAAGTTGGAAAAAAAAATCACACATCGTTCATTGGTCCTATAGCTATGTACATTCAAATTTATGAAATAAATACTAAAAATATTTTTCCAAATGGTTATTATTTTAATATGTCTAGTGAGTATATAAGGTAGAAACCTCTCAAACGCCTTTTTACGGATGACTCCCCTTCGTAACAAAAATAGATAAAATATATTAGCTACAACCTGTTTGAACAGAGGGGAGACATCAAATCAACCCCAATGATTACTCTGTGAAACAGACCACCCAAGAGTCTTTGACATTAAAATAAAATGTGAGACAGGTTTTCAGTATGAATATATAAAAGTATACATTTTGTCTCATACTCATATTCAAACACTATTGAGTCAGTTTTTCCCATATAACAGATAAGTGTGGGACTTTAAGACTTTCCTGCCAAATAATGACATAAAGCAAACATATATAAATAATAAAATGCAGTGATCTTTTTAAGGCTGCAGGATGTAAAACAAATAAAAAAGCTTAGGAGGAATGGGTACACACATAAAAACAACAACAAAAAAACAAACCAAAATGTCCTTCTTCCAAAATAAAATAAAAAATATAATAATATAAAAAAGAATCCACCAAATATATTTGAAATGTCTCATTCTGAACCTTGAATGAGGGACAACAAATAGAATAGTTTATCTAGTTGTATTAGAAACGTTGGTGCAAACCCTACAGAACCTCTAAGTAATTTATTGCATTGCGACAGAACGAAGGAACTACAATCTAGGACATCCCATTATAAAAGTTAACAAACTTACGGCTAGATTTAGAGTTCTGCGGCCAAAGGGGTGCTTTAGCTACGCATGCTTTTTTTCCCCCGCACCTTTTAAATACCGCTGGTATTTAGAGTTCACAGAAGGGCTGCGTTAGGCTCCAAAAAGGGAGCGTATAGCATAATTTACCGCCACTGCAACTCTCAATACCAGCGGTGCTTACGGACGCGGCCAGCTTAAAAAACGTGCTCGTGCACGATTCTCCCATAGGAAACAATGGGGCCGTTTGAGCTGAAAAAAAAACTAACACCTGCAAAAAAGCAGCGTTCAGCTCCTAACGCAGCCCCATTGTTTCCTATAGGGAAACACTTCCTAAGTCTGCACCTAACACCCTAACATGAACACCGAGTCTAAACACCCCTAACCTTACACTTATTAACCCCTAATCTGCCGCCCCCGCTATTGCTGACCCCTGCATATTATTATTAACCCCTAATCTGCCGCTCTGTACACCGCCGCAACCTACATTATACCTATGTACCCCTAATCTGCTGCCCCTAACACAGCCGACCCCTATATTATATTTATTATCCCCTAATCTGCCCCCCACAACATCGCCGCCAGCTACCTACAATAATTAACCCCTAATCTGCCGACCGGACCTCACCGCTACTATAATAAAGTTATTAACCCCTAATCCGCCTCACTCCCGCCTCAATAACCCTATAATAAATAGTATTAACCCCTAATCTGCCCTCCCTAACATCGCCAACACCTAACTTCAATTATTAACCCCTAATCTGCCGACCGGACCTCACCGCTACTCTAATAAATGTATTAACCCCTAAAGCTAAGTCTAACCCTAACACCCCCCCTAAGTTAAAACAGAATTTATGTTTACCTGATAAATTACTTTCTCCAACGGTGTGTCCGGTCCACGGCGTCATCCTTACTTGTGGGATATTCTCTTCCCCAACAGGAAATGGCAAAGAGCCCAGCAAAGCTGGTCACATGATCCCTCCTAGGCTCCGCCTTCCCCAGTCATTCGACCGACGTAAAGGAGGAATATTTGCATAGGAGAAATCATATGATACCGTGGTGACTGTAGTTAAAGAAAATAAATCATCAGACCTGATTAAAAAACCAGGGCGGGCCGTGGACCGGACACACCGTTGGAGAAAGTAATTTATCAGGTAAACATAAATTCTGTTTTCTCCAACATAGGTGTGTCCGGTCCACGGCGTCATCCTTACTTGTGGGAACCAATACCAAAGCTTTAGGACACGGATGAAGGGAGGGAGCAAATCAGGTCACCTAGATGGAAGGCACCACGGCTTGCAAAACCTTTCTCCCAAAAATAGCCTCAGAAGAAGCAAAAGTATCAAATTTGTAAAATTTAGTAAAAGTGTGCAGTGAAGACCAAGTCGCTGCCTTACATATCTGATCAACAGAAGCCTCGTTCTTGAAGGCCCATGTGGAAGCCACAGCCCTAGTGGAATGAGCTGTGATTCTTTCGGGAGGCTGCCGTCCGGCAGTCTCGTAAGCCAATCTGATGATGCTTTTAATCCAAAAAGAGAGAGAGGTAGAAGTTGCTTTTTGACCTCTCCTTTTACCAGAATAAACAACAAACAAGGAAGATGTTTGTCTAAAATCCTTTGTAGCATCTAAATAGAATTTTAGAGCACGAACTACATCCAAATTGTGCAACAAACGTTCCTTCTTTGAAACTGGATTCGGACACAAAGAAGGCACGACTATCTCCTGGTTAATTTTTTTGTTAGAAACAACTTTCGGAAGAAAACCAGGTTTAGTACGCAAAACCACCTTATCTGCATGGAACACCAGATAAGGAGGAGAACACTGCAGAGCAGATAATTCTGAAACTCTTCTAGCAGAAGAAATTGCAACCAAAAACAAAACTTTCCAAGATAATAACTTAATATCAACGGAATGTAAGGGTTCAAACGGAACCCCCTGAAGAACTGAAAGAACTAAATTGAGACTCCAAGGAGGAGTCAAATGTTTGTAAACAGGCTTGATTCTAACCAGAGCCTGAACAAAGGCTTGAACATCTGGCACAGCTGCCAGCTTTTTGTGAAGTAACACAGACAAGGCAGAAATCTGTCCCTTCAAAGAACTTGCAGATAATCCTTTCTCCAAACCTTCTTGAAGAAAGGATAGAATCTTAGGAATTTTTACCTTGTCCCAAGGGAATCCTTTAGATTCACACCAACAGATATATTTTTTCCATATTTTGTGGTAGATTTTTCTAGTTACAGGCTTTCTGGCCTGAACAAGAGTATCAATGACAGAATCTGAGAACCCTCGCTTTGATAAGATCAAGCGTTCAATCTCCAAGCAGTCAGTTGGAGTGAGACCAGATTCGGATGTTCGAACGGACCTTGAACAAGAAGGTCTCGTCTCAAAGGTAGCTTCCATGGTGGAGCCGATGACATATTCACCAGGTCTGCATACCAAGTCCTGCGTGGCCACGCAGGAGCTATCAAGATCACCGAAGCCCTCTCCTGATTGATCCTGGCTACCAGCCTGGGGATGAGAGGAAACGGCGGGAATACATAAGCTAGTTTGAAGGTCCAAGGTGCTACTAGTGCATCTACTAGAGTCGCCTTGGGATCCCTGGATCTGGACCCGTAGCAAGGAACCTTGAAGTTCTGACGAGAGGCCATCAGATCCATGTCTGGAATGCCCCACAATTGAGTAATTTGGGCAAAGATTTCCGGATGTAGTTCCCACTCCCCCGGATGAAATGTCTGACGACTCAGAAAATCCGCTTCCCAATTTTCCACTCCTGGGATGTGGATTGCAGACAAGTGGCAGGAGTGAGTCTCCGCCCATTGAATGATTTTGGTCACTTCTTCCATCGCCAGTGAACTCCTTGTTCCCCCCTGATGGTTGATGTACGCAACAGTCGTCATGTTGTCTGATTGAAACCGTATGAACTTGGCCTTTGCTAGCTGAAGCCAAGCCTTGAGAGCATTGAATATCGCTCTCAGTTCCAGAATATTTATCAGGAGAAGAGATTCTTCCCGAGACCAAAGACCCTGAGCTTTCAGGGGTCCCCAGACCGCGCCCCAGCCCACCAGACTGGCGTCGGTCGTGACAATGACCCACTCTGGTCTGCGGAAGCTCATCCCCTGTGACAGGTTGTCCAGGGACAGCCACCAACGGAGTGAATCTCTGGTCCTCTGATCTACTTGTATCTTTGGAGACAAGTCTGTATAGTCCCCATTCCACTGACTGAGCATGCACAGTTGTAATGGTCTTAGATGAATTCGCGCAAAAGGAACTATGTCCATTGCCGCTACCATCAAACCTATTACTTCCATGCACTGCGCTATGGAAGGAAGAGGAACAGAATGAAGTATTTGACAAGAGTTTAGAAGTTTTGATTTTCTGGCCTCTGTCAGAAAAATCCTCATTTCTAAGGAGTCTATTATTGTTCCCAAGAAGGGAACCCTTGTTGACGGAGATAGAGAACTTTTTTCTACGTTCACTTTCCACCCGTGAGATCTGAGAAAGGCCAGGACAATGTCCGTGTGAGCCTTTGCTTGTGGAAGGGACGACGCTTGAATCAGTATGTCGTCCAAGTAAGGTACTACTGCAATGCCCCTTGGTCTTAGCACCGCTAGAAGGGACCCTAGTACCTTTGTGAAAATTCTTGGAGCAGTGGCTAATCCGAACGGAAGTGCCACAAACTGGTAATGCTTGTCCAGAAATGCGAACCTTAGGAACCGATGATGTTCCTTGTGGATAGGAATATGTAGATACGCATCCTTTAAATCCACCGTGGTCATGAATTGACCTTCCTGGATGGAAGGAAGAATTGTTCGAATGGTTTCCATTTTGAACGATGGAACCTTGAGAAACTTGTTTAGGATCTTGAGATCTAAGATTGGTCTGAATGTTCCCTCTTTTTTGGGAACTACGAACAGATTGGAGTAGAACCCCATCCCTTGTTCTCCTAATGGAACAGGATGAATCACTCCCATTTTTAACAGGTCTTCTACACAATGTAAGAATGCCTGTTTTTTTATGTGGTCTGAAGACAATTGAGACCTGTGGAACCTCCCCCTTGGGGGAAGCCCCTTGAATTCCAGAATATAACCTTGGGAGACTATTTCTAGCGCCCAAGGATCCAGAACATCTCTTGCCCAAGCCTGAGCGAAGAGAGAGAGTCTGCCCCCCACCAGATCCGGTCCCGGATCGGGGGCCAACATCTCATGCTGTCTTGGTAGCAGTGGCAGGTTTCTTGGCCTGCTTACCTTTGTTCCAGCCTTGCATTGGCCTCCAGGCTGGCTTGGCTTGAGAAGTATTACCCTCTTGCTTAGAGGACGTAGCACTTGGGGCTGGTCCGTTTCTGCGAAAGGGACGAAAATTAGGTTTATTTTTGGCATTGAAAGACCTATCCTGAGGAAGGGCGTGGCCCTTGCCCCCAGTGATATCAGAAATAATCTCTTTCAAGTCAGGGCCAAACAGCGTTTTCCCCTTGAAAGGAATGTTAAGCAATTTGTTCTTGGAAGACGCATCCGCTGACCAAGATTTTAGCCAAAGCGCTCTGCGCGCCACAATAGCAAACCCAGAATTTTTCGCCGCTAATCTAGCCAATTGCAAAGTGGCGTCTAGGGTGAAAGAGTTAGCCAATTTGAGAGCATGAATTCTGTCCAAAATCTCCTCATAAGAAGAATCTTTATTGAGCGCCTTTTCTAGTTCATCGAACCAGAAACACGCTGCTGTAGTGACAGGAACAATGCATGAAATTGGTTGTAGAAGGTAACCTTGCTGAACAAACATCTTTTTAAGCAAACCCTCTAATTTTTTATCCATATGATCTTTGAAAGCACAACTATCTTCTATGGGTATAGTGGTGCGTTTGTTTAGAGTAGAAACCGCCCCCTCGACCTTGGGGACTGTCTGCCATAAGTCCTTTCTGGGGTCGACCATAGGAAACAATTTCTTAAATATAGGGGGAGGGACGAAAGGTATGCCGGGCCTTTCCCATTCTTTATTTACAATGTCCGCCACCCGCTTGGGTATAGGAAAAGCTTCGGGGGGCCCCGGGACCTCTAGGAACTTGTCCATTTTACATAATTTCTCTGGAATGACCAAATTCTCACAATCATCCAGAGTAGATAACACCTCCTTAAGCAGGGCGCGGAGATGTTCCAATTTAAATTTAAATGTAATCACATCAGGTTCAGCTTGTTGAGAAATTTTCCCTGAATCTGAAATTTCTCCCTCAGACAAAACCTCCCTGGCCCCCTCAGACTGGTGTAGGGGCACTTCAGAACCAATATCATCAGCGTCCTCATGCTCTTCAGTATTTTCTAAAACAGAGCAGTCGCGCTTTCGCTGATAAGTGGGCATTTTGGCTAAAATGTTTTTGATAGAATTATCCATTACAGCCGTTAATTGTTGCATAGTAAGGAGTATTGGCGCACTAGATGTACTAGGGGCCTCCTGTGTGGGCAAGACTGGTGTAGACGAAGGAGGGGATGATGCAGTACCATGCTTACTCCCCTCACTTGAGGAATCATCTTGGGCATCATTTTCTCTAAATTTTGTGTCACATAAATCACATCTATTTAAATGAGAAGGAACCTTGGCTTCCCCACATACAGAACACAGTCTATCTGGTAGTTCAGACATGTTAAACAGGCATAAACTTGATAACAAAGTACAAAAAAACGTTTTAAAATAAAACCGTTACTGTCACTTTAAATTTTAAACTGAACACACTTTATTACTGCAAATGTGAAAAAGTATGAAGGAATTGTTCAAAATTCACCAAAATTTCACCACAGTGTCTTAAAGCCTTAAAAGTATTGCACACCAAATTTGAAAGCTTTAACCCTTAAAATAACGGAACCGGAGCCGTTTTTATATTTAACCCCTTTACAGTCCCTGGTATCTGCTTTGCTGAGACCCAACCAAGCCCAAAGGGGAATACGATACCAAATGACGCCTTCAGAAAGTCTTTTCTATGTATCAGAGCTCCTCACACATGCATCTGCATGTCATGCTTCCCAAAAACAAGTGCGCAATAGAGGCGCGAAAATGAGGCTCTGCCTATGATTAGGGAAAGCCCCTAGAGAATAAGGTGTCCAATACAGTGCCTGCCAGTTATTTTACATAATTCCCAAGAATAAAATAATTCCTCAAAGCTATGAAGTATAAAATAATATATATCAATCGTTTTAGCCCAGAAAATGTCTACAGTCTTAAAAGCCCTTGTGAAGCCCTTTTTTTCTTTATGTAATAAAAATGGCTTACCGGATCCCATAGGGAAAATGACAGCTTCCAGCATTACATCGTCTTGTTAGAAATGTGTCATACCTCAAGCAGCAAAAGTCTGCTCACTGTTTCCCCCAACTGAAGTTAATTCCTCTCAACAGTCCTGTGTGGAAACAGCCATCGATTTTAGTAACGGTTGCTAAAATCATTTTCCTCTTACAAACAGAAATCTTCATCTCTTTTCTGTTTCAGAGTAAATAGTACATACCAGCACTATTTTAAAATAACAAACTCTTGATTGAATAATAAAAACTACAGTTAAACACCAAAAAACTCTAAGCCATCTCCGTGGAGATGTTGCCTGTACAACGGCAAAGAGAATGACTGGGGAAGGCGGAGCCTAGGAGGGATCATGTGACCAGCTTTGCTGGGCTCTTTGCCATTTCCTGTTGGGGAAGAGAATATCCCACAAGTAAGGATGACGCCGTGGACCGGACACACCTATGTTGGAGAAATATAATTTTTATCTAACGAAATAAATTAACTCTTATTAAATAAATTAATCCTATTTAAAGCTAAATACTTACTTGTAAAAATTGGATCAGCCAATCGGATTGAACTTGAATCTGATTGGCTGATTCCATCAGCCTATCAGAATTTTCCTACCTTAATTCCGATTGGCTGATAGAATCCTATCAGCCAATCGGAATTCGAGGGATGCCATCTTGGCATGCCCCGCAAAAGGCCCTTTTAAGGGCTGGTAAGGTAAAAGAGCTTTTCAATTTTAATTTTAGAATAGGGTAGGGCATTTTTTTATTTTGGGGGGCTTTGTTATTTTATTAGGGGGCTTAGAGTAGGTGTAATTAGCTTAAAATTGTTGTAATATTTTTAATATGTTTGTAAATTATTTTTATTTTTTTTGTAACTTAGTTCTTTTTTTATTTTTTGTACTTTAGTTAGTTTATTTAATTGTAGATAATTGTAGGTATTTTATTTAATTAATTTATTGATAGTGTAGTGTTAGGTTTAATTGTAGATAATTGTAGGTATTTTATTTAATTAATTTATTGATAGTGTAGTGTTAGGTTTAATTGTAACTTAGGTTAGGATTTATTTTACAGGTAATTTTGTAATTATTTTAACTAGGTAGCTATTAAATAGTTCTTAACTATTTAATAGCTATTGTACCTGGTTAAAATAATTACAAAGTTGCCTGTAAAATAAATATTAATCCTACAATAGCTACAATATAATTATTCGTTATATTGTAGCTATATTAGGGTTTATTTTACAGGTAAGTATTTAGCTTTAAATAGGATTTATTTATTTAATAAGAGTTAATTTATTTCATTAGATAAAAATTATATTTAACTTAGGGGGGTGTTAGTGTTAGACTTAGCTTTAGGGGTTAATAACTTTATTATAGTAGCGGTGAGGTCCGGTCGGCAGATTAGGGGTTAATTATTGTAGGTAGCTGGCGGCGAAGTTTTGGGTGGCAGATTAGGGGTTAATAAATATAATATAGGGGTCGGCGGTGTTAGGGGCAGCAGATTAGGGGTACATAGGGATAACGTAGGTGGCGGCGGTTTGCGGTCGGCAGATTAGGGGTTAAAAAAATGTAATAGAGTGGCGGCGATGTGGGGGGACCTCGGTTTAGGGGTACATAGGTAGTTTATGGGTGTTAGTGTACTTTAGAGCACAGTAGTTAAGAGCTTTATGAACCGGCGTTAGCCCAGAAAGCTCTTAACTCCTGGCTTTTTTCTGCGGCTGGAGTTTTGTCGTTAGATTTCTAACGCTCACTTCAGCCAAGACTCTAAATACCGGCGTTAGAAAGATCCCATTGAAAAGATAGGATACGCAAATGGCGTAGGGGGATCTGCGGTATGGAAAAGTTGCGGCTGCAAAGTGAGCGTTAGACCTTTACCTACACAACTCTAAATACCAGCGGTAGCCCAAAACCAGCGTTAGGAGCCTCTAACGCTGGTTTTG
Source organism: Bombina bombina (assembly GCF_027579735.1). Taxonomy (NCBI): domain Eukaryota; kingdom Metazoa; phylum Chordata; class Amphibia; order Anura; family Bombinatoridae; genus Bombina; species Bombina bombina. The sequence continues at coordinate 688,295,271 of NC_069503.1, read as the reverse complement.
ACGGCTAACGCAGAACTCTAAATCTAGGCGTTACTAAGGAATTAAGAAGACATGAAAAATTCCTTCTGCTTCCTTAGGAAAAATGATATTAGAGGGAACACAGAGTAGTGCCCTCAAGCATAGGTACCACAAATGATGATGATAAAATCGAGATAACACAAATCAGTGGGATATTTCAAAACAATAAAACGAAACCTAAAAAGCAGGGAAAATTGGGCGGGTATATAAAAAATCTATGCCACTAATATTACTTGATATGAAAAGTAGGATCTTTAGGTCTAGACCAGAATCTTGCTGCTTGTCCCTTTGGACCTTTTGAAATAGGATGACAAACAAGATGATATCATAGCTGCTAATATATCAAAGCAGTATTTCTGCTGTGAATATCTTTCGGACAAAGTTAGATCACAGCAGAAAAGGTATATTAACTCCATAAGAAACATTAGGAATAGGAAATGACCTGGATGAAAGAATATAAATATCCTTCACATATCAGTAGAATATATAATTATCTGGTTCCTTCTACAAAATGAGGAACTGTTACAGTGTTGTTCTGAGAAACACCTAGGCTGTATCTGGGACAATATTGGAAAGTACTGCCAGAATAAAAAAAAAACAATAAAAAAAACAGCAGTAGCAGAAAAGGTATTATCAAAACATATGGTTAGGTAGTCAACCTAAACCTTTATGTAATTTTACCATTATTTCACAAAATGCCCACTAAATAAAACAAAATGCAACCTTAGGAATGCCAAAGTTGCATCAGCAGCAGTTTAGAATGAGGCACAATACAGAAGAGCAGAGGTAGGGATCCTGCAAACCAGAATACACTTGACATATTATTGCTGGCTCTTGGAAAGCTTTACTGTCCAAAGGGAGTAAACAATAAGGGGGATCATTGGAGCAGACAAAGGAAAACTATAATATATTTAGTAATCTGCATGACTTGATCCCAAAATTGATGATGAAAGCAGCACTGACAAGAGGTATTGGGTAGGAGGACTTTTGTAGTTTAAACATATTTAATGCATTTGGGTCACTTCCATCATTTTTACAAAGAACTAAGAATTAAAGGCTTAGAAAAGATACAATCTACTTAGAATCAAAACTAATATAGCAGATAGGGGAGCATATACAGAGATTCTGGGAAGTGGGGTCTCTAAAGACTTATGAATATTATACATACCCAGCAGCATCAAACAGCACAATATAAAGCACACAAGATTCCAAAAGAAGGTGAATGAATTACAAAGCTACAGTTCCTATATAAGTGAAGCTCTTCTAAGCAGCTGCCTTATGATAAATCTGACCCTTTATATGAAGTAAACATTCAATAAGAGGTTACCAATTGTATCATAGCAACAGGGCCAATTCAATTTTACTCCATATTTGGCAAAATAAACACATCTGTTTTCAAAGTAAAACCCCACTTTCCTATACTTAGATAAATAGAGCTGGTCTCATGGAATCTCACCATCATGAAAGAAACTAATTTATCAGGAAAATATTGTTTCTTTCATAAGATGGTGATCCTATACCCAAGCTGTGAATTCCACAAGACTGCCATGAAATAGGGAAGGAAGAAACAGTTAAGATAGGTAAGGACACTAAACAGGCATTGCGGTCTGCAGAACTTTCCTACCAAAAGCAGCCTCAGAAAAGGCAAACTTGGTAAACTTTAGCAAAAGTATGCAAAGATGACGGAGTAACTGCCTTGCAATCTGTTCAATGGAAGCTTCATGACTAAAAGCTCAAGAGGTGGCGACCGACTGCTCTGGTAGAATGAGCAGTAATTTGTTCTAGGGGAGACTTCCCTACTAACAGATATACAAAGCTTTAAGCCAAGCTGTCAAGGTTATAGCAGTAGTTTTTGTCCCTTGCAAGGTCCAGAGAAATGGATGAACAAGGAAGAAGAATTTCTGAATTATTATTTTGCTTGAAGATAAAATAAAAAAAACAACAAAATTTATGCTTACCTGATAAATGTCTTTCTTTCCGGATACGGTGAGTCCACAACGTTATCAATTACTAGTGGAAATATCTCTCCTGGCCAGCAGGAGGCGGCAAAGAGCACCACAGCAAAGCTGTTAAGTATCACTCCCCTACCCATAATCCCTAGTCATTCGACCAAAGGGAAATGCAAAAAGGAATAACACAAAGGTGTAGAGGTGCCTGAGGTTTAGTAAAAAATAAGGGTGGGGTTGTGGACTTTCCATATCCAGAAATAAATACATTTATCAGGTAAGCATCAATTTTGTTTTCTTTCCTAAGATATGGTGAGTCCACAACGATGTCATCAATTACTAATGGGAACCAATACCCAAGCTAGATGACCATGACCAGGGAGGGAAAAGACAGGTGGACCTAAACAGAAGGCACCACGGCATGAAGAATCTTCCTCCCAAAAGAGGCCTCATCCCAGGAAAAAGTATCAAATTTATAACATTTTGAAAAAGTGTGCAGAGAGGACCAAGTTGCAGCCTTGCAAATCTGTTCCACAGAAGCTTCACTGAAGACGAGACAGCCCTAGTGGAATGAGCTGTAACTCTCTCAGGAGGCTGCTGTCCAGCAGTCTCGAAAGCAAAACGAATCATACTTCTCAACCAAAAGGAAAGAGAATTAGCAGTAGCCTTCTGACCCTTACGCTTCCCCGAGAAACAAACAAAAGGGCAGAGGACTGGCGAAAACCCTTAGTGGCCTATAAATAGAACTTTAAAGCACGCACTAGACCTAAGTTGTGCAACAGACGCTCTTTATGTGAAGAAGGATTGGGACAGAGAGAAGGAACAACAATTTCCTGATTAATATTCCTAGCTGAAATCACCTTGGAAAGAAAACCCAACCTAGTACGCAGGACAACCTAGTACGCAGGACCATCTTATCCGCATGAAAGATAAGGTAAGGAGAATCATACTGCAAAGCCGAGAGTTCAGAAACTCTCGTCGCAGAAGAAATATCAACAAGAAACCTCCCAAGATACTAATTTAATATCTACGGAATGCATTGGCTCAAACAGAGCCTGCTGCAAAACCTTAAGAACAAGGTTAAGGCTCCAAGGAGGAGTAACCAACTTAAAGCAGAAATCTGACCTTTCAGAGTACTGACTGACAACCCCTTCTCCAGACCTTCCTGGAGAAAAGACAACATTCTAGGAATCCTAACCCTACTCCAAAAGTAGCCGTTAGATTCACACCATAAAGGTATTTATACCATAACTTATGGTACATTTTCCAAGTAACAGGCTTGAGAACTTGAACCATGGTCTCAATAACCCACTCGGAAAAACCAAGCTTAGACAAAACTAAGCGTTCAATCTCCAAGCAGTCAGAGAAATGAAATTTGGATGGAAGAAAGGATTCTGAGTTAGAAGATCCTTCCTCAGTGGTAACCTCCAAGGAGGCAGAGATGACATGTTCACTAGGTCTACAAACCAGATCCTGCGTGGCCATGCAGCAATGACTCGTGGAAGGAGAGCAAATGGAGGAAACAGATAAACTAGACCGAACCCCCAAGGCACCGCCAGAGCATCTATCAGAGCTGCCTGCGGATCTCTTGACCTTGAAACGTACCTTGGAAGCTTGGCGTTCTGCCGAGATGCCATCAGATCCAACTCCGGCACCCCCCATTTGAGGGTTAACCTGGAGAACACCTCCGGATGGAGAGCCCACTCCCCGGGATGAAAAGTCTGTCTGCTCAAAAAATCTGCTTCCCAATTGTCCACTCCTGGAATGTGGATGACAGATAGACAACAATTGTGAGCTTCTGCATTGATGCTACTGCTCTTGATATATGGATAGGAAGTGGAAGCTTAAAAATGCTTGATGATGATATGCGAGTGTCTTTATCTAATATTCCGTTAAATATTCAGAAACTGTGTTCATCCCATCAATCTTATAAATCTTACTAAAATAATAAGTAGCTATTGGTGATATTAAACTTTTTTTTTAATTCTTGCACATACATACTGTTACTTGTAAATACATTGCTATTGTATAATTTATGTATGTGTCCGTATCTCTTAAAACAAGTTAGTTTAACCTCCTTTTTGCTAGTACAACTCAATTACTGTGTCGCGAAATGATGTAGGTCTAAAAAGTGTGTCACTAACATGAAAAGTTTGGAAAGCTCTGCTGTATAGGGATCGTAGTTCTCTTAGTCAGAGAAGAAAACATAATTTATGTAAGAACTTACCTGATAAATTCATTTCTTTCATATTAGCAAGAGTCCATGAGCTAGTGACGTATGGGATATACATTCCTACCAGGAGGGGCAAAGTTTCCCAAACCTCAAAATGCCTATAAATACACCCCTCACCACACCCACAAATCAGTTTAACGAATAGCCAAGAAGTGGGGTGATAAGAAAAAAGTGTGAAAGCATAAAAAATAAGGAATTGGAATAATTGTGCTTTATACAAAAAAATCACAACCACCACAAAAAAGGGTGGGCCTCATGGACTCTTGCTAATATGAAAGAAATGAATTTATCAGGTAAGTTCTTACATAAATTATGTTTTCTTTCATGTAATTAGCAAGAGTCCATGAGCTAGTGACGTATGGGATAATGACTACCCAAGATGTGGATCTTTCCACGCAAGAGTCACTAGAGAGGGAGGGATAAAATAAAGACAGCCAATTCCTGCTGAAAATAATCTACACCCAAAATAAAGTTTAAATGAAAACATAAGCAGAAGATTCAAACTGAAACAGCTGCCTGAAGTACTTTTCTACCAAAAACTGCTTCAGAAGAAGAAAACAAATCAAAATGGTAGAATTTAGTAAAAGTATGCAAAGAAGACCAAGTTGCTGCTTTGCAAATTTGATCAACCGAAGCTTCATTCCTAAACGCCCAGGAAGTAGAAACTGACCTAGTAGAATGAGCTGTAATCCTCTGAGGCGGAGATATACTCGACTCAACATAGGCATGATGAATTAAAGATTTCAACCAAGATGCCAAAGAAATGGCAGAAGCTTTCTGGCCTTTTCTAGAACCGGAAAATATGACAAATAGACTAGAAGTCTTTCGGAAAGTCTTAGAAGCTTCAACATAATATTTCAAAGCTCTAACAACATCCAAAGAATGCAATGATTTCTCCTTAGAATTCTTAGGATTAGGGCATAATGAAGGAACTACAATTTCTCTACTAATGTTGTTGGAATTCACAACCTTAGGTAAAAATTCAAAAGAAGTTCGCAACACTGCCTTATCCTGATGAAAAAATCAGAAAAGGAGACTCACAAGAAAGAGCAGACAATTCAGAGACTCTTCTGGCAGAAGAGATGGCCAAAAGGAACAAAACTTTCCAAGAAAGTAATTTAATGTCCAATGAATGCATAGGTTCAAACGGAGGAGCTTGAAGAGCCCCCAGAACCAAATTCAAACTCCAAGGAGGAGAAATTGACTTAATGACAGGTTTAATACGAACCAAGGCTTGTACAAAACAATGAATATCAGGAAGATTAGCAATCTTTCTGTGAAAAAGAACAGAAAGAGCAGAGATTTGACCTTTCAAGGAACTTGCGGACAAACCTTTATCTAAACCATCCTGAAGAAACTGTAAAATTCACGGAATTCTAAAAGAATGCCAGGAAAAATGATGAGAAAGACACCAAGAAATATAAGTCTTCCAGACTCTATAATATATCTCTCTAGATACGGATTTACGAGCCTGTAACATAGTATTAATCACAGAGTCAGAGAAACCTCTTTGACTAAGAATCAAACGTTCAATCTCCATACCTTTAAATTTAAGGATTTGAGATCCTGATGGAAAAAAGGACCTTGCGACAGAAGGTCTGGTCTTAACGGAAGAGTCCACGGTTGGCAAGAGGCCATCTGGACAAGATCCGCATACCAAAACCTGTGAGGCCATGCTGGAGCTACCAGCAGAACAAACGAGCATTCCTTCAGAATCTTGGAGATTACTCTTGGAAGAAGAACTAGAGGCGGAAAGATATAGGCAGGATGATACTTCCAAGGAAGTGATAATGCATCCACTGCCTCCGCCTGAGGATCCCGGGATCTGGACAGATACCTGGGAAGTTTCTTGTTTAGATGAGAAGCCATCAGATCTATTTCTGGAAGTTCCCACATTTGAACAATCTGAAGAAATACCTCTGGGTGAAGAGACCATTCGCCCGGATGCAACGTTTGGCGACTGAGATAATCCGCTTCCCAATTGTCTATTCCTGGAATATGAACCGCAGAGATTAGACAGGAGCTGGATTCCGCCCAAACCAGAATTCGAGATACTTCTTTCATAGCCAGAGGACTGTGAGTCCCTCCTTGATGATTGATGTATGCCACAGTTGTGACATTGTCTGTCTGAAAACAAATGAACGATTCTCCCTTCAGAAGAGGCCAAGACTGAAGAGCTCTGAAAATTGAAAAGTTCCAAAATATTGATCGGTAATCTCACCTCCTGAGATTCCCAAACCCCTTGTGCTGTCAGAGACCCCCACACAGCTCCCCAACCTGTAAGACTTGCATCTGTTGAAATTACAGTCCAGGTCGGAAGAACAAAAGAAGCCCCCTGAACTAAACGATGGTGATCTGTCCACCACGTCAGAGAGTGTCGTACAATCGGTTTTAAAGATATTAATTGAGATATCTTTGTGTAATCCCTGCACCACTGGTTCAGCATACAGAGCTGAAGAGGCCGCATGTGAAAACGAGCAAAGGGGATCGCGTCCGATGAGACCTAGAATTTCCATGCATAAGGCTACCGAAGGGAAAGATTGTGACTGAAGGTTTCAACAAGCTGATATCAACTTTAGATGTCTCATGTCTATCAAAGATAGAGTCATGGATACTGAATCTATCTGAAAACCTAAAAAGGTTACCTAAGTCTGAGGAACAGAAGGGCACCGAGAACCTTCGTAAAAAATTCTTGGAGCTGTAGCTAGGCCAAACGGCAGAGCCACAAACTGGTAATGCTTATCTAGGAAAGAGAATCTCAGAAACTGATAGTGATCTGGATGAATCGGAATATGCAGATATGCATCCTGTAAATCTATAGTAGACATATAATGCCCTTGTTGAACAAAAGGCAGGATAGTCCTTACAGTTACCATTTTGAATGTTGGTATCCTTACATAACGATTCAATATTTTTAGATCCAGAACTGGTCTGAAGGAATTTTCCTTCTTTGGTACAATGAAGAGATTTGAATAAAACCCCAGTCCCTGTTCCAGAACTGGAACTGGCAAAATTACTCCAGTCAACTCTAGATCTGAAACACATTTCAGAAATGCTTGAGCCTTCGCTGGGTTTACTGGGACACGGGAAAACATAATTTATGCTTACCTGATAAATTCCTTTCTTCTGTTGTGTGATCAGTCCACGGGTCATCATTACTTCTGGGATATTATCTGCTCCCCTACAGGAAGTGCAAGAGGATTCACCCAGCAGAGTTGCTATATAGCTCCTCCCCTCTACGTCACCTCCAGTCATTCGACCAAAGACCAACGAGAAAGGAGAAGCCAAGGGTGTAGTGGTGACTGAATTATAATTTAAAAAATATGTACCTGCCTTAAAAAACAGGGCGGGCCGTGGACTGATCACACAACAGAAGAAAGGAATTTATCAGGTAAGCATAAATTATGTTTTCTTCTGTTATGTGTGATCAGTCCACGGGTCATCATTACTTCTGGGATACCAATACCAAAGCAAAAGTACACGGATGACGGGAGGGATAGGCAGGCTCATTATACAGAAGGAACCACTGCCTGAAGAACCTTTCTCCCAAAAATAGCCTCCGAAGAAGCAAAAGTGTCAAATTTGTAAAATTTGGAAAAAGTATGAAGCGAAGACCAAGTTGCAGCCTTGCAAATCTGTTCAACAGAGGCCTCATTCTTAAAGGCCCAAGTGGAAGCCACAGCTCTAGTGGAGTGAGCTGTAATTCTTTCAGGAGGCTGCTGTCCAGCAGTCTCATAGGCTAAACGTATTATGCTACGAAGCCAAAAAGAGAGAGAGGTAGCAGAAGCTTTTTGACCTCTCCTCTGTCCAGAATAAACGACAAACAGGGAAGAAGTTTGGCGAAAATCTTTAGTTGCCTGCAAGTAGAACTTGAGGGCACGAACTACATCCAGATTGTGTAGAAGACGTTCCTTCTTTGAAGAAGGATTTGGACACAAGGAGGGAACAACAATCTCTTGATTGATATTCCTGTTAGAGACAACCTTAGGTAAGAACCCAGGTTTAGTACGCAGAACTACCTTGTCTGAGTGAAAGATCAGATAAGGAGAATCACAATGTAGGGCTGATAACTCAGAGACTCTTCGAGCCGAGGAAATAGCCATTAAAAATAGAACTTTCCAAGATAACAATCTTATATCAATGGAATGAAGGGGTTCAAACGGAACACCCTGTAAAACGTTAAGAACTAAGTTTAAACTCCATGGCGGAGCAACAGTTTTAAACACAGGCTTGATCCTAGCTAAAGCCTGACAAAAGGCCTGGATGTCTGAATTTTCTGACAGACGCCTGTGTAACAAGATGGACAGAGCTGAGATCTGTCCCTTTAATGAGCTAGCCGATAAACCCTTTTCTAAACCTTCTTGTAGAAAAGACAATATCCTAGGAATCCTAACCTTACTCCAGGAGTAATCTTTGGATTCACACCAGTATAGGTATTTACGCCATATTTTATGGTAAATCTTTCTGGTAACAGGCTTCCTAGCCTGTATCAGGGTATCAATAACCGACTCAGAAAACCCACGTTTTGATAAAATCAAGCGTTCAATTTCCAAGCAGTCAGCTTCAGAGAAGTTAGACTTTGATGTTTGAATGGACCCTGAATCAGAAGGTCCTGTCTTAGAGGTAGAGACCACGGCGGACAGGATGACATGTCCACTAGATCTGCATACCAAGTCCTGCGCGGCCATGCAGGCGCTATTAGAATCACTGATGCTCTCTCCTGTTTGATTTTGGCAATCAATCGAGGAAGCAGCGGGAAGGGTGGAAACACATAAGCCATCCTGAAGTTCCAAGGTGCTGTCAAAGCATCTATCAGAACCGCTCCCGGATCCCTGGATCTGGATCCGTAGCGAGGAAGTTTGGCGTTCTGGCGAGACGCCATGAGATCTATCTCTGGTTTGCCCCAACGTCGAAGTATTTGGGCAAAGACCTCCGGATGAAGTTCCCACTCCCCCGGATGAAGAGTCTGGCGACTCAAGAAATCCGCCTCCCAGTTCTCCACTCCCGGGATGTGGATTGCTGACAGGTGGCAAGAGTGAGACTCTGCCCAGCGAATTATCTTTGATACTTCTATCATTGCTAGGGAGCTTCTTGTCCCTCCCTGATGGTTGATGTAAGCTACAGTCGTGATGTTGTCCGACTGAAACCTGATGAACCCCCGAGTCTTTAACCGGGGCCAAGCTAGAAGGGCATTGAGAACTGCTCTCAATTCCAGAATGTTTATTGGCAGGAGACTTTCCTCCTGACTCCATTGTCCCTGAGCCTTCAGAGAATTCCAGACAGCGCCCCAACCTAGAAGGCTGGCGTCTGTTGTTACAATTGTCCAGTCCGGCCTGCTGAAAGGCATCCCCCTGGACAGATGTGGCCGAGAAAGCCACCATAGAAGAGAGTTTCTGGTCTCTTGATCCAGATTCAGAGTGGGGGACAAATCTGAGTAATCCCCATTCCACTGACTCAGCATGCACAATTGCAGCGGTCTGAGATGTAGGCGTGCAAAGGGAACTATGTCCATTGCTGCTACCATTAAGCCGATCACCTCCATGCATTGAGCTACTGACGGGAGTTGAATGGAATGAAGGACACGGCATGCATTTAGAAGCTTTGTTAATCTGTCTTCTGTCAGATAAATCTTCATTTCTACGGAATCTATAAGAGTCCCCAAGAATGGAACCCTTGTGAGAGGCAAGAGAGAACTCTTCTTTTCGTTCACTTTCCATCCATGCGACCTTAGAAATGCCAGAACTAACTCTGTATGAGACTTGGCAGTTTGAAAGCTTGAAGCTTGTATCAGAATGTCGTCTAGGTACGGAGCTACCGAAATTCCTCGCGGTCTCAGAACCGCCAGAAGGGCACCCAGAACCTTTGTGAAGATTCTTGGAGCCGTAGCCAATCCGAATGGAAGAGCTACAAACTGGTAATGCCTGTCTAAGAAGGCAAACCTTAGATACCGGTAATGATCTTTGTGAATCGGTATGTGAAGGTAAGCATCCTTTAAATCCACTGTGGTCATGTACTGACCCTTTTGGATCATGGGTAAGATTGTCCGAATAGTTTCCATTTTGAACGATGGAACTCTTAGGAATTTGTTTAGGATCTTTAAATCCAAGATTGGCCTGAAAGTTCCCTCTTTTTTGGGAACCACAAACAGGTTTGAGTAAAACCCTTGTCCTTGTTCCGACCGCGGAACCGGACGGATCACTCCCATTAATAATAGATCTTGTACACAGCGTAGAAACGCGTCTTTCTTTATTTGGTTTGTTGACAACCTTGACAGATGAAATCTCCCTCGTGGGGGAGATAATTTGAAGTCTAGAAGGTATCCCTGAGATATGATCTCTAGCGCCCAGGGATCCTGGACATCTCTTGCCCAAGCCTGGGCGAAGAGAGAGAGTCTGCCCCCCACTAGATCCGGTCCCGGATCGGGGGCCCTCGGTTCATGCTGTCTTAGGGGCAGCAGCAGGTTTTCTGGCCTGCTTGCCCTTATTCCAGGACTGGTTAGGTTTCCAGCCTTGTCTGTAACGAGCAACAGCTCCTTCCTGTTTTGGTGCAGTGGAAGTTGATGCTGCACCTGCTTTGAAATTCCGAAAGGGACGAAAATTAGACTGTCTAGCCTTAGCTTTGGCTTTGTCTTGAGGTAGAGCGTGGCCCTTACCTCCTGTAATGTCAGCGATAATTTCTTTCAAACCGGGCCCAAATAAAGTTTGCCCCTTGAAAGGTATATTAAGTAATTTGGACTTAGAAGTTACATCAGCCGACCAGGATTTTAGCCACAGCGCCCTACGTGCCTGAATGGCGAATCCTGAATTCTTAGCCGTAAGTTTGGTTAAATGTACTACGGCCTCCGAAACGAATGAATTAGCTAGTTTAAGGACTCTAAGCCTGTCCGTAATGTCGTCCAGCGTAGCGGAACTAAGGTTCTCTTCCAGAGACTCAATCCAAAATGCTGCCGCAGCCGTAATCGGCGCGATGCATGCAAGGGGTTGCAATATCAAACCTTGTTGAACAAACATTTTCTTAAGGTAACCCTCTAATTTTTTATCCATAGGATCTGAAAAAGCACAGCTATCCTCCACCGGGATAGTGGTGCGCTTAGCTAAAGTAGAAACTGCTCCCTCCACCTTAGGGACCGTTTGCCATAAGTCCCGTGTGGTGGCGTCTATTGGAAACATCTTTCTAAATATTGGAGGGGGTGAGAACGGCACACCGGGTCTATCCCACTCCTTAGTAACAATTTCAGTTAATCTCTTAGGTATAGGAAAAACGTCAGTACTCGCCGGTACCGCAAAGTATTTATCCAACCTACACATTTTCTCTGGTATTGCAACAGTGTTACAATCGTTAAGAGCCGCTAAGACCTCCCCTAGTAATACACGGAGGTTTTCCAATTTAAATTTAAAATTTGAAATATCTGAATCCAATCTGCTTGGATCAGAACCGTCACCTACAGAATGAAGCTCTCCGTCCTCATGCTCTGCAAGCTGTGACGCAGTATCAGACATGGCCCTAGAATTATCAGCGCACTCTGTTCTCACCCCAGAGTGATCACGCTTGCCTCTTAGTTCTGGTAACTTAGCCAAAACTTCAGTCATAACAGTAGCCATATCTTGTAATGTTATCTGTAATGGCTGCCCAGATGTACTAGGCGCCATAATATCACGCACCTCCCGGGCGGGAGACGCAGGTACTGACACGTGAGGCGAGTTAGACGGCATAACTCTCCCCTCGCTGTTTGGTGAAATTTGTTCAATTTGTACAGATTGGCTTTTATTTAAAGTAGCATCAATACAGTTAGTACATAAATTTCTATTGGGCTCCACCTTGGCATTGGAACAAATGACACAGGTATCTTCCTCTGAATCAGACATGTTTAACACACTAGCAATAAACATGCAACTTGGTTACAATCTTATTTAACAAAAACGTACTGTGCCTCAAAGAAGCACTAAACGATTAAATGACAGTTGAAATAATGAACTGAAAAACAGTTATAGCATCACTCTTTAAAAACAACATAACTTGTTAGCAAAGGTTTGTTCCCATTAGTAAAGCAACACTAATTAAATTTTAAACATAAAAATCACAGAGCAACGTTTTAAAACACAGTCACTATATAAATCTCACAGCTCTGCTGAGAGAATCTACTTCCCTTCAAAGAAGTTTGAAGACCCCTGAGTTCTGTTAGAGATGAACCGGATCATGCAGAAAATATAAGTGTAACTGACTGGAAATTTTTGATGCGTAGCAAAGAGCGCCAAAAACGGCCCCTCCCCCTCACACACAGCAGTGAGAGAGAAACAAAACTGTCATAATCAAAACAAGCAAACTGCCAAGTGGAAAAATAATGCCCAAATATTTATTCACTCAGTACCTCAGAAATGCAAACGATTCTACATTCCAGCAAAAACGTTTAACATGAATTAAATACCTATTAAAAGGTGTAATGTATTTTTACAGAGTAATTCCGGTGAAATACCATCCCCAGAACACTGAAGTGTAGAGTATACATACATGTCATTATAACGGTATAGCAGGATTTTCTCATCAATTCCATTCAGAAAATAAAAACTGCTACATACCTCAATGCAGATTCAACTGCCCGCTGTCCCCTGATCTGAAGCTTTTACCTCCCTCAGATGGCCGAGAAACAGCAATATGATCTTAACTACTCCGGTTAAAATCATAAGAAAAACTCTGGTAGATTCTTCTTCAAACTCTGCCAGAGAAGTAATAACACGCTCCGGTGCTATTGTAAAATAACAAACTTTTGATTGAAGTTATAAAAACTAAGTATAATCACCATAGTCCTCTCACACCTCCTATCTAGTCTTTGGGTGCAAGAGAATGACTGGGGGTGACGTAGAGGGGAGGAGCTATATAGCAACTCTGCTGGGTGAATCCTCTTGCACTTCCTGTAGGGGAGCAGATAATATCCCAGAAGTAATGATGACCCGTGGACTGATCACACATAACAGAAGAAAGAAAAAATCTCTTTGCAGGAGGCCTTATCTTGAAGCCAATTCTGTACCCTTCTGAAACAATGTTCTGAATCCAAAGATTGTGAACGGAATTGATCCAAATTTCTTAGAAAAAACGTAATCTGCCCCCTACCAGCTGAGCTGGAATGAGGGCCGCACCTTCATGTGGACTTAGGAGCTGGCTTTGATTTTCTAAAAGGCTTGGATTTATTCCAGACTGGAGATGGTTTCCAAACTGATACCGCTCCTGAGAATGAAGGATCAGGTTTTTGTTCCTTGTTGTGACAAAAGGAATGAAAACGATCATTACCCTGGAAAGAAAGGGAAAGCAGAGTAGACTTAGAAGACATAACAGCATTCCAAGTCTTAAGCCATAAAGCTCTTCTAGCTAAAATAGCTAGAGACATATACCTGACATCAACTCTAATGATATCAAAGATGGCATTACAAATAAAATTATTAGCATGTTGAAGAATAAAAATGCTATGAGAATTATGATCTGTTACTTGTTGCGCTAAAGCTTCTAACCAAAAGATGAAGCTGCAGCAACATCCGCTAAAGATATAGAAGGTCTAAGAAGATTACATGAACACAAGTAAGCTTTTCTTAGAAAGGATTCAATTTTCCTATCTAAAGGATCCTTAAGTACCATCTGCCGTAGGAATAGTACGCTTAACAAGAGTAGAGACAGCCCCATCAACTTTAGGGATTTTGTCCCAAAACTCTAATCTGTCAGATGGCACAGGATATAATTGCTTAAAACATTTAGAAGGAGTAAATGAATTACCCAAATTATTCCATTCCCTGGAAATTACTTCAGAAATAGCACTAGGGACAGGAAAAACTTCTGGAATAACTACAGGAGATTTAAAAACCTTATCTAAACGTTTAGATTTTGTATCAAGAGGACCAGAATCCTCAATTTCTAATGCAATTAGGACTTCTTTAAGTAAAGAACGAATACATTTCATTTTAAATAAATATGAAGATTTATCAGCATCAACCTCTGAGACAGAATCCTCTGAACCAGAAGAACCATTATCAGAATCAGAATGATGATGTTCATTTAAAAATTCATCTGAAAAATGAGAAGTTTTAAAAGACTTTTTACATTTACTAGAAGGAGGAATAACAGACATAGCCTTCTTAATGGATTTAAAAACAAAATCTGTTATGTTATCAGGAACACTCTGAGTATTAGATGTTGACAGAACAGCAACAGGTAATGTAACAGTACTTAAAGGAAATATTATCTGCATAAACAGTTTGTCATGACAAAACAGTACAAACAACAGCTGGAGGAACAGATACCATAAGTTTACAGTAGATACACTTAGCTTTGGTAGCTCCAGCCCCAGGCAGGGATATTCCAGAAGTATCTTCTGACTCAGCTTCAACGTGGGACATCTTGCAATATGTAATAGAAAAAACAACATATAAAGCAAAATTGATCAAATTCCTTAAATGACAGTTTCAGGAATGGGAAAAAAATGCCAGTGAATAAGCTTCTAGCAACCAGAAGCAAAAAATCAATGAGACTTAAATAATGTGGAGACAAAAGTGACGCCCATATTTTTTCGCGCCAAGAAAGACGCCCACATTATTTGGCGCCTAAATGCTTTTGGCGCCAAAAATGACGCCACATCCGGAACGCCGACACTTTTGGCGCAAAAGAACGTCAAAAAATGACGCAACTTCCGGCGACACGTATGACGCCGGAAACAGAAAATAATTTTTGCGCCAAAAAAGTCAGCGCCAAGAATGACGCAATAAAATGAAGCATTTTCAGCCTCCGCGAGCCCACAGGGAAAGTCAAATTTTTAAGGTAAGAAAAAAATGAATTATTCATATGCATTATCCCAAATATGAAACTGACTGTCTGAAATAAGGAATGTTGAACATCCTGAGTCAAGGCAAATAAATGTTTGAATACATATATTTAGAACTTTATATAAAAAGTGCCCAACCATAGCTTAGAGTGTCACAGAAAATAAGACTTACTTACCCCAGGACACTCATCTACATGTAGTAGAAAGCCAAACCAGTACTGAAACGAGAATCAGTAGAGGAAATGGTATATATAAGAGTATATCGTCGATCTGAAAAGGGAGGTAAGAGATGAATCTCTACGACCGATAACAGAGAACCTATGAAATAGACCCCGTAGAAGGAGATCACTGCATTCAAATAGGCAATACTCTCCTCACATCCCTCTGACATTCACTGCACGCTGAGAGGAAAACCGGGCTCCAACCTGCTGCGGAGCGCATATCAACGTAGAATCTAGCACAAACTTACTTCACCACCTCCATAGGAGGCAAAGTTTGTAAAACTGATTCGTGGGTGTGGTGAGGGGTGTATTTATAGGCATTTTGAGGTTTGGGAAACTTTGCCCCTCCTGGTAGGAATGTATATCCCATACGTCACTAGCTCATGGACTCTTGCTAATTACATGAAAGAAATAGCCCCTTCTACTTTAGGTACCGTGCGCCAAGAATCCTTAATAGATTCAGCAAAAGGAAACATCTTCTTAAAAACTGAAGACGGGAGAAAGGAATCCCTGGTCTTCCCCATTCCTGCACAATAATCTCTGTCACACGATCTTGAACAGGAAATACTTCCATAGAGGAAGATACATCATAGAATCTATTAAGCTTACTAGATTTCTTAGGGTTAACTACAACAGGAGAGTCAGAATCATCCAAAGTAGCCAAAACCTCATTTAATAAAACATGAAGGTGTTCAAGCTTAAACCTAAAACTTACTTCTTCCACTTCAGACAAAAGATTAACACTGTCAGAATCCGAGATTTCACCCTCAGAAGGAACTGAGGTAACAGCCTCCCTAGAGTTATGAGGAAGATCGACCTGTATAGTAGCTGCTGAAACAGGCACTTTACAATCTATTAAGTGATTAGTTTTCCTGTTGCGTTTATCTAAAACAGGAAAAGCAGATAAAGTTTCAAATACTGCAGAAAATATCTGTGTGGTGAAATCTGCAGGCAAATATACCAGGAAGTTGAGAGGAACTGCAGGGCACTGCATGTGACACCATAGAGGCTTGGGACGTTTGAGGCATTGCCTGAACAGCCTCATCCTGAGAGACATTAGGCTCATAAGGCAATAAAACAATTTGCACCTCTAAACATAATAAATATTTATTAAAAACAATATCATCATTATCCATGTCCATAGCTAAGAAAAATCAGCCCCAGGAAAAAAATAAAATTTGAATAAAGGACAACTGTCAATTTAAGAGAAACCTAAAAAAAAATGTTATAAAAAAAAAACTAAAGCTTGACAAACTCTACACCTCAACAGCACTATGGTGCCTACCGCAACTCCAGGAGACTTGAAGAGGACACAGAGACTGACACACAACTGCACATACACTGAGACAGACTGCAGCAGCAACAGAGAGATGCCGATCCGTTCTGTATAACAAACACAAGGATCACATGACCATCACATCCAGAAAATCGCAGACAAGAAAAAGGTGTGCAATCAGAAAAAAAACATATCAACAACCGTTACTACATAAACAAAACAAACATTTGCCAACAATACAAATCTAACAGCACCCGGTCCCATTGCCCAAATCACATAGTGTCTGCATACTGCCTATCGAATCCTAATTAAAGGATTACTAAATCACAAAAAGAAAAACTGCAGAAAATAAATAATGAATCTTCTAAAGTGGAAAGTCTCCTATACCTAGAAGACAAAAAAAGCACTTACTTGTAGTCTAGCTGTCCGGCAGGAAGACAGCTCACAAGGGATGAAAAGACACAAACTCCTTACAGAGACCTGTGGAAAAAAGAAAGAACAGAGTAACAAACTCTGACTTTCTATACTTAGGGCAGCAATATGTTAGGAAACAAAATAAGCACCACCTTACAACTTCCTAACTGGTTAAAAGCCACCACTACTCTGCATCAGAGATTGGCATTGACTACACCTATACCCAAATCCTTGCTTGCAGAGAAATGTACCCGCATAAAGGATTTAATTTCTTCAGACACCAAACTTCACCTCCTCCATTGACAGAGGCAAAGAGAATGACTGGGGATTATGGGTAGGGGAGTGATACGTAACAGCTTTGCTGTGGTGCTCTTTGCCGCCTCCTGCTGGCCAGGACAGATATTTCCACTAGTAATTGTTGACGTGGTGGACTCACCATATCTTAGGAAAGAAAAATAATTTTCCAAGACAACAGTTGTATGTCCAGACGATGCATAGGTTCAAACAGCTGAGCCAGAAGAATCCGCAAAACCATGTTCCATGGAGAGGAAGCAGGCTAGACTTGAATGTCAGGAAGTCTCCAAATCCTCTTGTGATACTTGACTAAATGAGCAGAAATGTAGCCTTTAATGGAATTGGATGATAATCCCTTATTCAGCCCCTCCTGCAAGAATGGAAAATTTGAGGAATTCTAAGAATATCAACGGTAGTTCTTAGACACACCAGTAAAACTTTTCAGACTTTCTGAAAAATGCATCTTGTAACAAGCCTGAATCACTTGATCTGAAAACCCTATATGTGTCAAGATCAAGCGTTCAATCACCATGCTGTCAAAGTGAGAGATTTAAGGTCTTGATAGAAGAAGGGAGATTGAGAGAGAAGGTCCTTTCTGAGAGCTGACTGGAGGACATTTGGATCAAATCTGCATACCAAGTCCTGTGAGGCCATGCTGATTCAAAGACCATTTGTCAGGGTGAAGGTATTTGCGACTGAAGAAGTCAGCTTCCCAACTATCCACACCTAGAATATGTATTGCCAAGTTCATACAATGATGGCATTTTACCAAAGTCAGTATGAGGGCTACCTCTTTCATTGCTAAGGTGCTTCGAGCACTGCATTGGTGATTGATGTGAGACACTGCTGTGACACTGTCTGAGTAGGGGGGCACACCAACACAACTTACATAGCAAACATACGAGAAACGGTTACGTCTGTAGATTGTCCACCAGTTTGCACTAGTTTGCTCCATAATGATTTAGAATAGTAAGGATAGGTGAGTATCTAAAATTAGATAGAAGCACAGAAATACAATATAAGAGGCACAGAAAGGGTTAACGCCCAAGGGGAATGCACAAATACTGGTACTGAAGTCCCTATGAGGGAATCAGACAAAATTGGTTACTGTCACTTTAGAGGAAAAATGAATATAAAAAAATGCCTGTTTGAGTCAATCAAGGGTTAAATAAAGATAACATTTTGCAAAGTTCTTTTACTTAAGGGTGCTTACCACTCCAAAGCTCTGAGGAGAAATTGTGTCAGCAAGATGGCCACTGAACTGTGGGGGGAAGGAATAGGATAGTGTGCTGTTTTGACATCAAAACTTTAACCCTTTGAGGTCTGTATTGCAGTTAGTGAAGAAGCCCTCAAAAATGAGCTCCCCGGCTTCAAAGATGATCCAGATCATCTGAGAGGCTGCAGAGAATGATGATGGAGTGTCAGTGTGCGCTAAAGCTAATCATGGTTAATTTAATGAGACAGTACCTAATTTTACTGTAAATTTGTAAAACTGACCAAAAGTCCAAAAACTGTATGTAGTGCTATCTGGTGTGTGTAACTATGTCCCTAGGCTATGTGAATCATGTTAACATGTTCATGCTAATAGCCTGCTGGTTATAAAATTGCATGGTATTTACCTGTCAGCACCTTTGTCTACCATGCTCACCTTGGCTGCAGAAGACTGCTTCCAGTAAACGATCCTGTTATGAAGGAATCAATATATATTTTTTCCCCCAGAAGAAATGTGCCCCTGTGTTTTTTTCTTAGAAAATCAGAATCCCTCATAAATAGCTGTAAGCCTCACTGTAGAGGTAAGTTTGTTGACCCAACTTAACACAGAGAGTGATTTTTATGATGCAGAGATGTCAGTAGAGACATGATAAAAACCAGTGCCCTCTACCCAGAGAAAGCTGATGTCAATTAAGGGTTATTGTTGGATCAAATTGAATAAGATTTTATGACTATTAGGCTTTTTAGACATCTCTTGTGCTGGACATATCACATTTGGTATCAAAATAATCCTCATAATATCACAGAGGGATTGCCTATCTATGTATATGAACTAAATATACATAACAAAAGTTATAAGGTGTTCTATAATTTCAGCCAAGGATTCAGAGATTTATGAAATATCATAAAAGAGTGGGGTGGTGTAGGCATTTCCCTGGCACCCTCTGGAAGGAGGTTTGGTTAACAAATCTGATATCAGAGAAAATGTTATAAAATTCATTCCACCAATATGTTTGTCATTCTACATGGGAAGCTGTTCATGACGGAGTGTCTGACCAATTTCCTTGTAAGAAGAAACTATAATCTTCAGGTAAAGTTATTAGGTCCTGTTTTCTCCTTTTTATTTCAAAAACGGTTCGCTTGTGTTTTTTTTATATTAATGCACTGTGACTCTTTTTTTGTTAATAATATATGTTCCTTTATTAAGTTTTGCCTTTGTCTAATTTGTCTAAAATAAATGTTAGGTGGTGGCCACATCAAGATAGTTTAGTGTGGGTAGCATTAAAGGGGAGTTTTGGGCATTTTTGTTGTGTTTGTTAATCCTTGTACCCACTGAACTAAGTCACAGGCTTGCCTGGAGTAGCTAGACTGTGACAAATTGGTTAAGGTGGAAAGGGTCTGTTAGCCCTTTCAGTGCTAAACAAGTGACTGGTGCAGAGTTGGTTAACCCTGGTCATCACAGGGCCCATCTGACAATGTAAGCACAGTGCCAAGGATCTGTAAAGAGCAGCACTCTGTAGACCAGGGGATTGGTGGGCATGCCCACATTTCACTTGGGAGGATGGTGGCACACTGGGAGAAGATTTTCACTGCCTGGCTGAACTCCTGTCAGCACTTCAAGTTTCACCAGCACTCTTTGCTGGAGGCAAAAAAAGAAATCATGAAAAGTGGGAAGGATTAAATCTTTGTTACGTGGGGTGTTTTGCCTCCTCCTATAGGATTGGACTTTAATCCGACATGTGATGGCTTGTGGACTCTCACCATCTTATGAAAGTAATACATATTGTCAAATTATAGAAAAGACTGCATTTTACAACTCTAAAGGAAGTTCTAGAGAGAAAAGCACTTACCATTTGTATATCAAGTGCATGGTATTCAAAATATTGCAAGATACATTGACAGAAAATAACCATTATAACTCTCAAGCCTATAGGTAAAGTTTACTTTCAGATGGCACAATTTTGTTGACCTTTCCTTTCTATTAATCTAACCCTAGCATAAGTATACTAAATCTTAATATTTTCTGCACTAGTTATCTCTCTTCTCTTTCAAATGAGCGGAGTCATTGGCATATGAATTTATTTTTGGCCAATATAAGTAAGACAGTTGAAGCACTGTTTTATGTTAACACTCTAAACCTATTGTCTAATATATTACTCCATCGTACCATTTTAACACTTCAATGATCCAACTCATAATCATCAAGACTTGAAAATCCAAAAAAAGGCTAAGAGTAAGATTTTATAACCTTTTTGAACTTGTGTCTAATGTTGAGATTCATTTTGTTTTACATTATACATCTCTGATGAAAGAAAACTATTAGCAATTAACCTCTTACCATATTTTGGTGAATCAATTGTTCCTAAAATGTCTGTGTATTTTTTTTCCTATGTGTAAACATACCATATTCATCACACACTGCCTGATTGATGAGTTTGTATTTTCCCTTTCTGATAGCTAATTCTTTTGAGTATAATTACACAAAGTATCTGTGCTCTCTCGCAATCTTACCTCTGCATGCACAGCTATGATGTTTACTAGGGCTTCCTTCAAATAGTTTCTTACACCTGAAAAACATAACAAAGAATAATTTAAATACTACATGTCAAGGGTGATAAAAATCAAAGCAACTTGTCAATATAATCATAACTAAACTATATAGCCATGCTCATTATTGCTTTAAAAAGATGATTACAACTCAGAAGTAAAATTCATAGTCACTAAAAAGATAAGAGTTTGGAAAATAGCCCACATATCTGTCTTTAAAGGATCTTTTAAAACATGAGGAAATAAGAATACTTAAAATGGTAGTCTGTACAAATCTATCCAAAAACACTGAGGCCTAGATTTAGAGTTCGGCGGTAAAAGGGCTGTTAACGCTCCGCAGGCTTTTTTCTGGCCGCACCATAAATTTAACTCTGGTATCGAGAGTTAAAACAAATGCTGCGTTAGGCTCCAAAAAAGGAGCGTAGGGCATTTTTACCGCAAAAGCAACTCTCGATACCAGAGTTGCTTACGGACGCGGCCAGCCTCAAAAACGTGCTCGTGCACGATTCTCCCATAGGAAACAATGGGACTGTTTGAGCTGAAAAAAAACCTAACACCTGCAAAAAAGCAGCGTTCAGCTCCTAACGCAGCCCCATTGTTTCCTATGGGGAAACACTTCCTACGTCTGCACCTAACACCCTAACATGAACCCCAAGTCTAAACACCCCTAACCTTACACTTATTAACCCCTAATCTTCCGCCCCCGCTATCGCTGACCCCTGCATTACAGTTTTAACCCCTAATCTTCCGCTCCGTAAACCGCCGCAACCTACGTTATCCCTATGTACCCCTAATCTGCTGCCCTAACATCGCCGACCCCTATGTTATATTTATTAACCCCTAATCTGCCCCCCACAACGTCGCCGACACCTGCCTACACTTATTAACCCCTAATCTGCCGAGCGGACCTGAGCGCTACTATAATAAAGTTATTAACCCCTAATCCGTCTCACTAACCCTATCATAAATAGTATTAACCCCTAATCTGCCCTCCCTAACATCGCCGACACCTACCTTCAATTATTAACCCCTAATCTTCCGATCGGAGCTCACCGCTATTCTAATAAATGTATTAACCCCTAAAGCTAAGTCTAACCCTAACACTAACACCCCCCTAACTTAAATATAATTTTAATCTAACGAAATAAATTAACTCTTATTAAATAACTTATTCCTATTTAAAGCTAAATACTTACCTGTAAAATAAATCCTAATATAGCTACAATATAAATTATAATTATATTATAGCTATTTTAGGATTAATATTTATTTTACAGGCAACTTGGTATTTATTTTAACCAGGTACAATAGCTATTAAATAGTTAAGAACTATTTAATAGTTACCTAGTTAAAATAATAACAAATTTACCTGTAAAATAAATCCTAACCTAAGATATAATTAAACCTAACACTACCCTATCAATAAAATAATTAAATAAAATACCTACAATTACCTACAATTAACCTAACACTACACTATCAATAAATTAAATAAACACAATTGCTACAAATAAATACAATTAAATAAACTAGCTAAAGTACATAAAATAAAAAAGAACTAAGTTACAGAAAATAAAAAAATATTTACAAACATAAGAAAAATATTACAACAATTTTAAACTAATTACACCTACTCTAAGCCCCCTAATAAAATAACAAAGCCCCCCAAAATAATAAATTCCCTACCCTATTCTAAATTTAAAAAGTTACAAGCTCTTTTACCTTACCAGCCCTGAACAGGGCCCTTTGCGGGGCATGCCCCAAGAAGTTCAGCTCTTTTGCCTGTAAAAGAAAACATACAATACCCCCCCCCCCCAACATTACAACCCACCACCCACATACCCCTAATCTAACCCAAACCCCCCTTAAATAAACCTAACACTAAGCCCCTGATGATCTTCCTACCTTGTCTTCACCATGCCAGGTTCACCGATCCGTCCTGGCTCCAAGATCTTCATCCAACCCAAGCGGGGGCTAGACATCCACTGAAGAAGTCCAGAAGAGGGTCCAAAGTCTTCCTCCTATCCGGCAAGAAGAGGACATCCGGACCGGCAAACATCTTCTCCAAGCGGCATCTTCGATCTTCTTCCATCCGGTGCGGAGCGGGTCCATCTTGAAGCAGGCGACGCGGATCCATCCTCTTCTTCCGATGTCTCCCGACGAATGACGGTTCCTTTAAGGGACGTCATCCAAGATGGCGTCCCTCGAATTCCGATTGGCTGATAGGATTCTATCAGCCAATCGGAATTAAGGTAGGAATTTTCTGATTGGCTGATGGAATCAGCCAATCAGAATCAAGTTCAATCCGATTGGCTGATCCAATCAGCCAATCAGATTGAGCTCGCATTCTATTGGCTGTTCCGATCAGCCAATAGAATGCGAGCTCAATCTGATTGGCTGATTGGATCGGCCAATCGGATTGAACTAGATTCTGATTGGCTGATTCCATCAGCCAATCAGAAAATTCCTACCTTAATTCCGATTGGCTGATAGAATCCTATCAGCCAATCGGAATTCGAGGGACGCCATCTTGGATGACGTCCCTTAAAGGAACCGTCATTCGTCGGGAGACATCGGAAGAAGAGGATGGATCCGCGTCGCCTGCTTCAAGATGGACCCGCTCCGCACCGGATGGAAGAAGATCGAAGATGCCGCTTGGAGAAGATGTTTGCCGGTCCGGATGTCCTCTTCTTGCCGGATAGGAGGAAGACTTTGGACCCTCTTCTGGACTTCTTCAGTGGATGTCTAGCCCCCGCTTGGGTTGGATGAAGATCTTGGAGCCAGGACGGATCGGTGAACCTGGCATGGTGAAGACAAGGTAGGAAGATCATCAGGGGCTTAGTGTTAGGTTTATTTAAGGGGGGTTTGGGTTAGATTAGGGGTATGTGGGTGGTGGGTTGTAATGTTGGGGGGGGGGGGGTATTGTATGTTTTCTTTTACAGGCAAAAGAGCTGAACTTCTTGGGGCATGCCCCGCAAAGGGCCCTGTTCAGGGCTGGTAAGGTAAAAGAGCTTGTAACTTTTTAAATTTAGAATAGGGTAGGGAATTTATTATTTTGGGGGGCTTTGTTATTTTATTAGGGGGCTTAGAGTAGGTGTAATTAGTTTAAAATTGTTGTAATATTTTTCTTATGTTTGTAAATATTTTTTTATTTTCTGTAACTTAGTTCTTTTTTATTTTTTGTACTTTAGCTAGTTTATTTAATTGTATTTATTTGTAGCAATTGTGTTTATTTAATTTATTGATAGTGTAGTGTTAGGTTAATTGTAGGTAATTGTAGGTATTTTATTTAATTATTTTATTGATAGGGTAGTGTTAGGTTTAATTATATCTTAGGTTAGGATTTATTTTACAGGTAAATTTGTTATTATTTTAACTAGGTAACTATTAAATAGTTCTTAACTATTTAATAGCTATTGTACCTGGTTAAAATAAATACCAAGTTGCCTGTAAAATAAATATTAATCCTAAAATAGCTATAATATAATTATAATTTATATTGTAGCTATATTAGGATTTATTTTACAGGTAAGTATTTAGCTTTAAATAGGATTAATTTATTTAATAAGAGTTAATTTATTTCGTTAGATTAAAATTATATTTAAGTTAGGGGGGTGTTAGTGTTAGGGTTAGACTTAGCTTTAGGGGTTAATACATTTATTAGAATAGCGGTGAGCTCCGATCGGAAGATTAGGGGTTAATAATTGAAGTTAGGTGTCGGCGATGTTAGGGAGGGCAGATTAGGGGTTAATACTATTTATGATAGGGTTAGTGAGGCGGGTTAGGGGTTAATAACTTTATTATAGTAGCGCTCAGGTCCGCTCGGCAGATTAGGGGTTAATAAGTGTAGGCAGGTGTCGGCGACGTTGAGGGGGGCAGATTAGGGGATAATAAATATAATATAGGGGTCGGCGGTGTTAGGGGTAGCAGATTAGGGGTACATAGGGATAACGTAGGTGGCGGCGCTTTGCGGTCGGAAGATTAGGGGTTAATTATTTTAAGTAGCTGGCGGCGATGTTGTGGGGGGCAGATTAGGGGTTAATAAATGTAATATAGGGGTCGGCGGGGTTAGGGGCAGCAGATTAGGGGTACATAAGTATAACGTAGGTGGCGGTCGGAAGATTAGGGGTTAAAATTTTTAATCGAGCTGCGGCGATGTGGGGGGACCTCGGTTTAGGGGTACATAGGTAGTTTATGGGTGTTAGTGTACTTTAGGGTACAGTAGTTAAGAGCTTTATAAACCGGCGTTAGCCAGAAAGCTCTTAACTCCTGCTATTTTCAGGCGGCTGGAATCTTGTCGTTAGAGCTCTAACGCTCACTGCAGAAACGACTCTAAATACCAGCGTTAGAAAGATCCCATTGAAAAGATAGGCTACGCAAATGGCGTAGGGGGATCTGCGGTATGGAAAAGTCGCGGCTGCAAAGTGAGCGTTAGACCCTTTAATCACTGACTCCAAATACCAGCGGGCGGCCAAAACCAGCGTTAGGAGCCTCTAACGCTGGTTTTGACGGCTACCGCCGAACTCTAAATCTAGGCCTGAGAAATTAATTTATGTAAATTAATTTATGTAAGATCATGGTTCTTTTAAATACCCTTATATCGCCTCTTAATGTGCAAGACTGCAATGGAATGTTTTGAATAAGTACTTTTAAAAGGTTCTCTCAACATTCTGGGAGTCTAAATAAAAGGAAATATTGAAATAGTGATCTTTAGGCCTAAGAAAGAGCTCTTATCACCTGATATTTGCTTAATAGTAAAATTATATTTAGAACTGAAGACCCTTCCCTCAAAAGGAACAAACAAATGTATGTTTAGAATGTACGTTCAAGAGTCCATCTGTCCTGTAGATTGCCTTATGTAAAGATGTTTTACAGCTTTACAGTGACTTATGGAAGGGCCCTCTGACTAGTATGATTTATGTAAATGTCCTCTAATTATTGACATCTGCAAATGTATACTTTAATGTTACAGCTCTGAGTAATATGTTGGCACTTTATTAATAAATAATGTTTATAGATATTATGTGATAACCATGTATTTATCAGCAGGCACTACTGAACTACTAGAGACCAATGATTTTGCAGCCATAAAACGAGAAACGATAAAGCATGTTACAGTGAAAAGCATCATTTAAATCTCTAAAGACCATCATGTACAAAACCAGATTCATTGTAGCTATTTAAATACGCTAATATTTTGAAGATGCTGTACGCCTGTTAGCATCAACAACATGACAGTGTTTGGACTTAAATGTACATTTTTGTGTGCGGACTACCATATGAAAAAGAAAATCCTGATTTTGGTCTAGGAAATCTATTAAGGCCAGTTAAAGGGACAGTCTACAATATAATTTTTATTGTTTTTTAAAAAAAAAAATATAATCCCTTTATTACCCATTCCCCAGTTTTGCATAACCAACAGTTATATTAATATATTTTTTACCTCTGTGAATACCTTATATCTAAGCATCTTCTGACAGACCCCTGATCACATAACTTTTGTATTTATTATCTATTGACTTGCATTTAGTACTGTGTTGTGCTGACTCCTAAATAACTCCATGGGCGTGAACACAATGTTATCTATATGGCCCACATGAACAACCACTCTCCTGTTGAGAAAAGCAAATAAAAAGCATGTGATAAGGCTTAGAAACAGGCAGAAATTTAGAGGTATACATGTTATAAAGTATATTGTTATAACAATGTTGGTTGTGCAAAGCTGGGGGATGGGTAGTAAAGGCATTATCTTTCTTTTTAAACAAAAACAATTTTAGTGTACACTGTCCCTTTAAGCTTTCCCATAACACATAAATGACACACTTTAAGCTGCCTTTGACAGGTTATAAACCTGGGAGGCTTATTCACCTCTCCTGTATACATAGGGGAGAACTAATATGCTCTTGCCATAAAAAAAAAAAGCAAACACTCACAAAACAAGTATACTCAATACTACATTGTACTTATTTGAGTGTAGTGGTATGCTGAGGCATTGTGGCAGGGTATAGCACCCAATAAGCAAGAGAAACAGAACTGTGATCACTGAAGAGGAAAAGATCAAGAACAATTATTTAAGCATAATATTGATACTTATGCTAAAGCTTTGTCAATCTATCTTCTGTAAAGCTAATCCTCAGGAGGGACATTTTTGTGCACAGAAATTGTATGACAATAATTGGCGTGAAAAAAGTCAGGTAATATTGAATGCGTTCATGAGTCAATTGGGTTGAACAGTGCATGAACAATGGATCCAATGATAAACAGTTACACTTTGACTAGTGCATGAAATAAAGGTTTAGAGAAAAAATGGGAATCTCAGAGCAATGGCACAGTATATGTATTCCAGTAGACGTTTTTAGAAAAGGGCCTGCATGCAATACCAGCCCTGGAAGTGGTCACGTGGTGGGTAGCAAATACACTGTAGTGAGATGGGTCTAAATTACACAGGTGTGCAATGAAAAATAAAATGTATGCTTATCTGATAAATTTCTTTGTTTCCGGACAGGGAGAGTCCACAAAGTCATTTCAATAACTAGTCAGATATTTACTCCTGGCCAGCAGGAGGCGGCAAAGAGCAAAAGTATCAAATTTGGAAAAAATATGCAGAAAGGACCATGTTGTCACCTTGCAAATCTGTTCCACAGAGGCTTCATTTTTGAAAGCCCAAGAAGAGGAGACAGCCCTAGTGGAATGAGCTGTAATTCTCTCAGGAGGCTGCTGTCCAGCAGTCTCATAAGCAAAAGGAATCATAAACGAACCAGAGAGAAAGAGAAGTAGAAGTGGCCTTCTGACCCTTACGCTTTTCTGAGAAAGAAACAAACAGGGCAGAAAACTGGCGAAAATCCTTAGTAGCCTGTAGGTAAAATTTGAGAGCACGCGCAACATCCAAGTTATGCAACAGACGATCCTTATGAGAAGGAGGATTAGGACAGAGAGAAGGGACAACAATATTTCTATCCGAAACCACCTTAGGGAGAAACCCCAATTTAGTACTAAGAACCGCCTTATCCGCATGAAAAATAAGGTAAGGCGAATCGCAATGCTAAGCCGAGAGTTCTGAAACTCTCAGATCAAAAGAAATAGCGATTAGAAACAAAACCTTCCAAGATAAAAGCTTAATATCTATGGAATGCATTGGCTCAAACGGAGCCTGCTGCAAAACTCTAAGAACTAGGTTAAGGCTCCAAGGAGGAGCAACAGGTTTAAACACAGGCCTGATTCTGACCAGGGCCTGACAAAAAACATAATTTATGCTTACCTGATAAATTCCTTTCTTCTGTTGTGCGATCAGTCCACGGGTCATCATTACTTCTGGGATATAACTCCTCCCCAACAGGAAATGCAAGAGGATTCACCCAGCAGAGCTGATATAGCTCCTCCCCTCTACGTCAGTCCCAGTCATTCGACCAAGAATCAACGAGAAAGGAGTAACCAAGGGTGAAGTGGTGACTGGAGTATAATTTAAAAGATATTTACCTGCCTTAAAAAACAGGGCGGGCCGTGGACTGATCGCACAACAGAAGAAAGGAATTTATCAGGTAAGCATAAATTATGTTTTCTTCTGTTATGTGCGATCAGTCCACGGGTCATCATTACTTCTGGGATACCAATACCAAAGCAAAAGTACACGGATGACGGGAGGGATAGGCAGGCTCATTATACAGAAGGAACCACTGCCTGAAGAACCTTTCTCCCAAAAATAGCCTCCGAAGAAGCAAAAGTGTCAAATTTGTAAAATTTGGAAAAAGTATGAAGCGAAGACCAAGTTGCAGCCTTGCAAATCTGTTCAACAGAGGCCTCATTCTTAAAGGCCCAAGTGGAAGCCACAGCTCTAGTGGAGTGAGCTGTAATTCTTTCAGGAGGCTGCTGTCCAGCAGTCTCATAGGCTAAACGTATTATGCTACGAAGCCAGAAAGAGAGAGAGGTAGCAGAAGCTTTTTGACCTCTCCTCTGTCCAGAATAAACGACAAACAGGGAAGAAGTTTGGCGAAAATTTTTAGTTGCCTGCAAGTAGAACTTGAGGGCACGAACTACATCCAGATTGTGTAGAAGACGTTCCTTCTTTGAAGAAGGATTTGGGCACAAGGATGGAACAACAATCTCTTGATTGATATTCCTGTTAGTAACTACCTTAGGTAAGAACCCAGGTTTAGTACGCAGAACTACCTTATCTGAGTGAAAAATCAGATAAGGAGAATCACAATGTAATGCTGATAACTCAGAGACTCTTCGAGCCGAGGAAATAGCCATTAAAAACAGAACTTTCCAAGATAACAATTTTATATCAATGGAATGAAGGGGTTCAAATGGAACACCTTGTAAAACGTTAAGAACTAAGTTTAAACTCCATGGCGGAGCAACGGCTTTAAACACAGGCTTGATCCTAGCTAAAGCTTGACAAAAGGCCTGGACGTCTGGATTTTCTGACAGACGCCTGTGTAACAAGATGGACAGAGCTGAAATCTGTCCCTTTAATGAACTAGCCGATAAACCCTTTTCTAAACCTTCTTGTAGAAAAGACAATATCCTAGGGATCCTAACCTTACTCCAGGAGTAACGTTTGGATTCGCACCAGTATAGGTATTTGCGCCATATTTTATGGTAAATCTTTCTGGTAACAGGCTTCCTAGCCTGGATCAGGGTATCAATAACCGACTCAGAAAAACCACGCTTTGATAAAATCAAGCGTTCAATTTCCAAGCAGTCAGTTTCAGAGAAGTTAGATTTTGATGTTTGAATGGACCCTGTATCAGAAGGTCCTGTCTCAGAGGTAGAGACCAAGGTGGACAGGATGACATGTCCACTAGATCTGCATACCAAGTCCTGCGTGGCCATGCAGGCGCTATTAGAATCACAGATGCTCTCTCTTGTTTGATTTTCGCAATCAATCGAGGAAGCAGCGGGAAGGGTGGAAACACATAAGCCATCCCGAAGTTCCAAGGTGCTGTCAAAGCATCTATCAGAACCGCTCCCGGATCCCTGGATCTGGACCCGTAGTGAGGAAGTTTGGCGTTCTGGCGAGACGCCATGAGATCTATCTCTGGTTTGCCCCAACGTCGAAGTATTTGGGCAAAAATCTCCGGATGAAGTTCCCACTCTCCCGGATGAAAAGTCTGGCGACTCAAAAAATCCGCCTCCCAGTTCTCCACTCCCGGGATGTGGATTGCTGACAGGTGGCAAGAGTGAGACTCTGCCCAGCGAATTATCTTTGATACTTCCATCATTGCTAGGGAGCTTCTTGTCCCTCCCTGATGGTTGATGTAAGCTACAGTCGTGATATTGTCCGACTGAATCCTGATGAACCCCTGAGTTGTTAATTGGGGCCAAGCTAGAAGGGCATTGAGAACTGCCCTCAATTCCAGAATGTTTATTGGAAGGAGACTCTCCTCCTGATTCCATAATCCCTGAGTCTTCAGAGAATTCCAGACAGCGCCCCAACCTAGCAGGCTGGCGTCTGTTGTTACGATTGTCCAGTCTGGCCTGCTGAATAGCATCCCCCTGGACAGGTGTGGCCGATAAAGCCACCATAGAAGAGAATTTCTGGTCTCTTGATTCAGATTCAGGGTAGGGGACAAATCTGAGTAATCCCCATTCCACTGACTTAGCATGCACAATTGCAGCGGTCTGAGGTGTAGGCGTGCAAAAGGTACTATGTCCATTGCCGCTACCATTAAGCCGATCACCTCCATGCATTGAGCTACTGACGGGTGTTGAATGGAATGAAGGACACGGCATGCATCCTGAAGCCTTGTTAACCTGTCTTCTGTCAGGTAAATCTTCATTTCTACAGAATCTATAAGAGTCCCCAAGAATGGAACTCTTGTGAGAGGAAAAAGAGAACTTTTCTTTTCGTTCACTTTCCATCCATGCGACCTTAGAAATGCCAGAACTAACTCTGTATGAGACTTGGCAGTTTGAAAGCTTGAAGCTTGTATTAGAATGTCGTCTAGGTACGGAGCTACCGAAATCCCTCGCGGTCTTAGTACCGCCAGAAGGGCCCCCAGAACCTTTGTGAAGATTCTTGGGGCCGTAGCCAATCCGAATGGAAGAGCTACAAACTGGTAGTGCCTGTCTAGGAAGGCAAACCGTAGATACCGTTGATGATCTTTGTGAATCGGTATGTGAAGGTAAGCATCTTTTAAATCCACTGTGGTCATGTACTGACCCTTTTGGATCATAGGTAAGATTGTCCGAATAGTTTCCATTTTGAACGATGGAACTCTTAGGAATTTGTTTAGAATCTTTAAATCTAAGATTGGCCTGAAAGTTCCCTCTTTTTTGGGAACCACAAACAGGTTTGAGTAGAACCCTTGTCCTTGTTCCGACCGCGGAACTGGATGGATCACTCCCATTAATAACAGATCTTGTACACAGCGTAGAAACGCTTCTTTCTTTATCTGGTTTGTTGACAACCTTGACAGATGAAATCTCCCTTTTGGGGGAGATAATTTGAAGTCTAGAAGGTATCCCTGAGATATGATCTCCAGCGCCCAGGGATCCTGAACATCTCTTGCCCAGGCCTGAGCGAAGAGAGAAAGTCTGCCCCCCACTAGATCCGGTCCCGGATCGGGGGCTCTCGGTTCATGCTGTCTTTGGGGCAGCAGCAGGTTTCCTGGCCTGTTTGCCCTTATTCCAGGACTGGTTAGGTTTCCAGCCTTGCCTGTAACGAGCAACAGCTCCTTCCTGTTTTGGTGCAGTGGAGGTTGACGCTGCTCCAGGTTTGAAATTCCGAAAGGGACGAAAATTAGACTGTCTAGCCTTAGCTTTGGCTTTGTCTTGAGGTAGGGCGTGGCCCTTACCTCCTGTAATGTCAGCGATAATTTCTTTCAACCCGGGCCCAAATAAAGACTGCCCCTTGAAAGGTATATTAAGTATAATCACCATAGTCCTCTCACACATCCTATCTAGTCGTTGGGTGCAAGAGAATGACTGGGACTGACGTAGAGGGGAGGAGCTATATCAGCTCTGCTGGGTGAATCCTCTTGCATTTCCTGTTGGGGAGGAGTTATATCCCAGAAGTAATGATGACCCGTGGACTGATCGCACATAACAGAAGAAAGATTGAACATCTGGCACATCCGCCAGACGCTTATGTAAAATAATAGATAATACAGAAATCTGACCTTTCAGAGAATGGACTGACAACCCTTTCTCCAGACCATCCCAGAGAAAAGACAAAAACTAAATTTATGCTTACCTGATAAATTGATTTCTTCTATGGTAAGACGAGTCCACGGATTCATCCTTTACTTGTGGGATATTATCCTTCCCTACAGGAAGTGGCAAAGAGCACCACAGCAGAGCTGTCTATATAGCTCCTCCCTTAGCTTCACCCCCCAGTCATTCGACCGAAGGTACAGGAAGAAAAAGGAGAAACTACAAGGTGCAGAGTTGACTGAGTTTATATAAAAAAATACAATCTGTCTTAAAATGACAGGGCGGGCCGTGGACTCGTCTTACCATAGAAGAAATCAATTTATCAGGTAAGCATAAATTTAGTTTTCTTCTATAAAGGTAAGACGAGTCCACAGATTCATCCTTTACTTGTGGGATACAATACCAAAGCTACAGGACACGGATGAACAGGAGGGACAAGACAGATGGTTAAACAGAAGGCACCACGGCTTGAAGAACTTTTCTCCCAAAAACAGCCTCCGAAGAAGCAAAGGTATCAAATTTGTAAAATTTGGAAAAGGTATGAAGCGAAGACCAAGTCGTAACCTTACAAATCTGTTCAACAGAAGCATTTTTAAAAGCCCATGTGGAAGCCACCGCTCTAGTAGAGTGAGCTGTAATTCTTTCAGGAGGCTGATGTCCAGCAGTCTCGTATGCCAAACGGATGATGCTATTCAGCCAAAAGGCAAGAGAGGTAGCCATAGCTTTTTGACCTCTACGTTTTCCAGAATAGACAACAAACAAAGAAGATGTTTGACGGAAATCTTTGGTCGCTTGCAAGTAAAACTTCAAAGCACGAACCACGTCCAAGTTGTGCAACAGGCGCTCCTTCTTAGAGGAAAGATTAGGACACAGAGAATGAACAACAATTTCCTGATTGATATTCCTATTAGTAACAACCTTAGGAAGGAATCCAGGTTTGGTACGCAAAACCACCTTATCAGCATGGAAAACAAGATAAGGCGAGTCGCATTGCAATGCAGATAGTTCAGAAACTCTTTGAGCCGAAGAGATAGCAACTAAAAACAGAACTTTCCAAGATAGAAGCTTAATATCTATGGAATGCATAGGTTCAAACGGAACACCTTGAAGAACTTTAAGAACTAAATTCAAACTCCATAGCGGAGCAACAGGTTTAAACACAGGCTTGATTCTAAATAAAGCCTGACAGAATGACTGAACGTCTGGAACATCTGCCAGACGCTAGTGCAGTAGAATTGATAAAGCAGATATGTCCCTTTAAGGAACTAGCTGATAGCCCCTTCTCCAATCCTTCTTGGAGAAAAGACAAAATCCTAGGAATCCTGATCTTACTCCATAAGTAGCCTTTGGATTCGCACCAATAAAGATATTTACGCCATATCTTATGATAATTTTTCCTGGTGACAGGCTTTCAAGCCTGAATCAAGGTATCTATGACCGACTCAGAGAAACCCCGCTTAGATAAAATCAAGCGTTCAATCTCCATGCTGTCAGCTGCAGAGAAATTAGATTTGGATGTTGGAACGGACCTTGAATAAGAAGGTCCTGTCTCAGTGGCAGTTTCCACGGTAGCAGAGATGACATTTCCACCAGATCTGCATACCAAGTCCTGCGTGGCCACGCAGGTGCTATCAAAATCACAGAAGCTCTCTCCTGTTTGATTCTGGCAATCAAACGAGGAAGGAGAGGAAATGGTGGAAACACGTAAGCCAGGTTGAACGACAGGGTACTGCTAGAGCATCTATCAATACTGCCTGAGGATCCCTTGACCTGGACCCGTAACAAGGAAGTTTGGCGTTCTGACGAGACGCCATCAGATCCAATTCTGGTGTGCCCCATTGCTGAATCAATTGTGCAAACACCTCTGGATGGAGTTCCCACTCCCCCGGATGAAAAGTCTGACGACTTAGAAAATCCGCTTCCCAGTTCTCCCCTCCTGGGATATAGATTGCCGATAGATGGCAAGAGTGAGTCTCTGCCCATCAAATTATTTTGGTAACCTCTATCATCGATAGAGAACTCATTGTTCCCCCTTGATGATTGATATATGCTACAGTCGTGATATTGTCCGACTGGAATCTTATGAATTTGGCCGAAGCCAGCTGGGGCCACGCCTGAAGCGCATTGAATATCGCTCTCAGTTCTAGAATATTTATCGGGAGGAGAGCCTCCTCCTGAGTCCACAAACCCTGTGCTTTCAGGGAATTCCAGACTGCACCCCAGCCCAATAGGCTGGAGTCCGTCGTCACTATGACCCACGCTGGCCTGCGGGAACAGATGATCCTGTGACAACCACCAAAGAAGAGAGTCTCTGGTCTCTTGATCCAGATTTATCTGAGGAGATAAATCTGCATAATCCCCATTCCACTGTTTGAGCATGCATAGTTGCAGTGGTCTGAGATGCAAGCGAGCAAACGGAACTATGTCCATTGCCACTACCATTAGTCCGATTACCTCCATACACTGAGCCACTGACGGCCGAGGAATGGAATGAAGAGCTCGGCAGGTGTTTAAAATCTTTA
The DNA here is from genome assembly GCF_027579735.1 of Bombina bombina. Lineage (NCBI taxonomy): Eukaryota > Metazoa > Chordata > Amphibia > Anura > Bombinatoridae > Bombina > Bombina bombina. The sequence continues at coordinate 688,260,627 of NC_069503.1, read as the reverse complement.
ATTTCCGGACCTCCGTCAGAAAAATCTTCATGTCCACCGAATCTATCAGAGTTCCCAGGAATGGAACTCTTGTGAGAGGGATAAGAGATCTTAGAAAAGCCAACACGATGTCCGTGTGAGACTTGGCTAGTTGGTAAGTCGACGCCTGAATTGAGATATCGTCCAGATAAGGCGCAACTGCTATGCCCCGTGGCCTTAGAACCGCCAGAAGGGACCATAGCACCTTTGTGAAAATTCTGGGAGCTGTGGCCAACCCGAAGGGAAGAGCCACAAACTGGTAATGCTTGTCCAGAAAGGCGAACCTGAGGAACTGGTGATGATCTTTGTGGATAGGAATGTGTAGATACGCATCCTTTAAGTCCACGGTGGTCATATTTTGACCCTCCTGGATCATTGGCAAAATAGTCCGAATGGTCTCCATCTTGAAGGAGGAATTTGTTTAGGATCTTGAGATCCAAAATTGGTCTGAAAGTTCCGTCTTTTTTGGGAACCACAAACAGATTGGAGTAGAACCCTTGCCCCTGTTCTGTTTCCCGAACTGGACAGATCACTCCCATGGAATATAGGTCTTCTACACAACGTAAGAACGCCTCTCTTTTTGTCTGGTTTACAGACAATTGAGAAAGATGGAATCTCCCTCTTGGGGGAGAATTTTTGAACTCTAGAAGATACCCCTGGGTTACTATTTCTAAAGCCCAGGAGTCCTGAACGTCTCTTGCCCAAGCCTGAGCGAAGAGAGAAAGTCTGCCCCCTACTAGATCCGGTCCAGGATCGGGGGCTACCCCTTCATGCTGTCTTGGTGGCAGCAGCGGGCTTCTTGGCCTGTTTACCCTTGTTCCATGTCTGGTTAGGTCTCCAGACTGACTTGGATTAAGCAAAATTCCCCTCTTGCTTTGCGGCAGGGGAAGAGGTAGAGGGACCACCTTTGAAGTTCCGAAAGGAACGAAAATTAATTTGTTTGGTCCGAATAGGGTCTTACCCTTGAAAGGGATGGCTAAAAGCTTAGCTTTTGATGACACATCAGCAGACCAGGACTTAAGCCATAACGCTCTACTCGCTAAAATGGCAATACCTGAATTCTTCGCCTCTAATTTAGCCAATTAAAAAGCGGCATCGGTAATGAAAGAATTAGCTAGCTTGAGTGCCCTAATTCTATCCAGAATATCATCTAATAGGGTCTCAACCTGAAGAGCCTCTTCCAGAGCCTTGAACCAAAAGGACGCTGCAGTAGTTACAGGAACAATGTACGCTATAGGTTGGAGAAGAAAACGTTGGTGAACAAATATTTTCTTCAGAAGACCCTCTAATTTTTTATTCCTAGTACTTAGAGTAGGCAAAGAGAATGACTGGGGGGTGGAGCTAAGGGAGGAGCTATATAGACAGCTCTGCTGTGGTGCTCTTTGCCACTTCCTGTAGGGAAGGATAATATCCCACAAGTAAAGGATGAATACGTGGACTCGTCTTACCTTTATAGAAGAAATTCTAGGAATCCTGACCCTACTCCAAGAGTAGCCCCTCGATTCCCACCAATAAAGGTATTTACGCCATACCTTATAATAAATTTTACGAGTAACAGGCTTGCGAGCCTGAAGCATTGTATCAATGACTGACTCAGAAAACCCAGCCAGAACTAAGCGTTCAATCTCCATGCAGTCAGCTTCAGAGAAACGAGATTTGGATGGAGGAAAGGACCGTGAGTTAGAAGTCCTCCAAAGAGGAAGAGATGACATCTTCACTAGATCTGCAAACCAGATCCTGCGAGGCCATGCAGTGGCTATTAGAATTACAGATGTTCTCTCCTGTTTGATACGAACAATGACTAGTGGAAGGTGAGCAAATGGAGGCTCCAAAGCCTAACAAACTGGTGTCCATGGTCACAATCACCCAGGAGGGTCTCTGGAAGCTTGTGCATATCTATCCTCTGGGACAGATCTGAATGGTCTCCGTTCCATTGTCTGAGCATGCCTAATTGCAGCGCTCTCAAATGGAATTGAGCAAAGGGAACAGACTGTAGAGAGAGACAAGAAGAGAGATTATGGATTTTCTGACCTCCGTCAGAAAAATCTTCATAGATAGGGAATCTATGACAGTCCCTAAGAAACACACCCTTGTAGCTGGAACAAGAGAACTCGTCTCCAGATTCAGTTTCCATCTGTGGGAACGTAGAAAAGACAACAAGATCTCTGTATGAGAGTTTGCTTGTTGAAAAGAATGTGCCTGAACCAATATGTCATCCAGGTAAGGCGCCAACGCTATTCCCTGAGACCTGACAACTGCTAAGAGAGCCCCCAGAACATTTGAGAAAATCCTGGGAGCTATGGCAAGGCCAAAAGGAAGAGCAACAAACTGAAAGTGCTTGTCTAGAAAAGAAAATCTCAGGAACTGGTGATGATTCCTGTGGGTGGGAACATGAAGATATGCGTCCTTCAGGTCTATGGTCATCATGAACTGACCCTCTTGGGCCAAAGGAAGAATGGAACTAATGGTTTCCATTTTTAAGGACGGTACCCTGAGCAACTTGTTGAGACACTTTAGGTCTAAAACGGGTCGAAAAGTTCCCTCTTTTTTGGGAACCACAAACGGATTTGAATAGAATCCTAGCCCCCATTCCCTCACTGGAACAATCACTCCCAGGGAGAAATGGTCCTGAACGCAGCTTAAGAATGCCTCTCTTTTTACCTGATCCGCAGATAACCTTGAGAGGAGAAATTTGCCCCTGGGAGGAGGAGATTTGAATTCTATTTTGTAACCCTGAGATACTATGTCAACAGCCCAAGGATCTGGAACATCTCGTATCCACACTTGACGAAACAAGGAAAGTCTTCCCCCCACTTGATTCAATCCCGAACCAGGGGCAGACCCTTCATGCTGACTTAGTCTCAGATGAGGACTTTTTTTGATTGCTTCCCCTTATTCCAAGTCTGATCGGGTCACCAAGAGGACTTGGACTGCTCCTGCTTGGAGGAGGGAGAAGAAGACTTTTGACCTTTGAAGTTACGAAAGGAACGAAAATTAGAACTCTTAGGTCTATTCTTGTTGTCTTGTGGTAGAAAGGACCCTTGCCACCCGTAATTTCAGAAATTATCTCCGCCAGACCAGGACCAAACAGGGTCTTACCCTTGTAAGGTAGCGACAGGAGCTTGGACTTGGAGGTAACATCAGCTGACCAAGATTTCAGCAACAGAGCCCTGCGGGCTAGGACAGTGAAGCCAAACATTTTGGCTTCTAGTCCAATGACTTGCATGTTAGCATCAGAGATCAAGGAATTGGCTAGTTTGAGAGCCTTAATCCTATCTTGGATCTCCTCCAACAGAGTCTCCTCTAAAATCAATTCGGACAAAGCATTGCACCAATAAGATGCTGAACTTGTAACTGTGGCAATACAAACTGCAGGTTGCCATTGTAGACCCTGATGAACATACATTTTCTTTAAATAAGCCTCCAGCTTTTTGTCCATGGGATCCTTAAAAAACAGCTATCCTCAATAGGAATTGTGGTTCTTTTAGCCAGAGTAGAAATAGCCCCTTCTACTTTAGGCACCGTGTGCCATGAGTCTCAAATGGAGTCAGCAAAAGGAAACATATTTTTAAAAACGTGAGACTGGGAGAAAGGTATCCCTGGCTTATCCTATTCCTGTGCAATGATCTCCGACATACGGTCTGGAACAGGGGAAATTTCCACAGAGGAAGGAACATCATAGTATTTGTTAAGCTTACTAGATTTCTTAGGGTTGACAGCGACAGAAGAATTGGAGTCATCCAAAGTAGCCAGTACCTCCTTTTGCAGTAAACAAAGGTGTTCAAGCTTAAATCTGAAGTGTATTCCTTCAGAATCAGTCAAAGAATTTATACTGTCCGAATATGAGATTTCACCCTCAGAAGCTACAGAGGTATCCTTCTCATCAGACTTATGAGGGAGGTCAACCTGCGCAGCAGCAGACTGGACAGACACTGTACACTCAGAAAAATGTTTAGATTTCCTCTTGCGCTTCCCATCATGGGAAAAAGCAGATAAATCCACAGATACCGAAGATATCAGTGCGGCAAAATATATTGGCAAATAAACTCCTCCAGGAGGCTGAGAGGAACTGCAGGGCACTGTATGTGAAGCCCTTGAGGTATGGGGCGTGTGAGGAGAACAGCATCATCCTGAGAGACATTAGGCTCAGAAACAAGTAATTTGTCTTTACATTTTAATGCTTTTTCTAAACATGAGGAACAAAATTGCATAGGTAAGACAATTTGGGCCTCCAAACATAATAAGCATTTATCAAAAGGAACAGACTCCTATTCATTATCCATAGCTGATAAAAGCCCAAAAACTAAGGAATATCACTTTAAGAAAAATAAGTTTTTTCTTCAAAACACTAGGCAAATAAAAAATACACCTCTATACCTCAGAAGCTGAGGTGCCCTACTGTAACCTTCAGAGACTGAACAAACTAAGGAATCTCCAGTCAGTCAGACGATATCTCACAGCCACAACGAAGAGAAACTCACAGAAATGACGTTTCGCTCTCAGAAGCGGAAGATCGGGAAGTCACGTGAGCGGCATCAAAAGAAACTGTGCAATAATAATAAAATAAAAAAAGTGTGTTTCATACTCTGAAGTAAAAAACGTAACCGTTTCAAACATTCCCCACATGAAATGTTATGAAATTAAAAATCATATAGCCATAAGGTCAGAGGCCGTCCCAAACCTATAAGGAAGGCCGTTAACCCTTTAGTCTCTTTTTAAATACAAATAGTGCCTGCAAACTGCCCCAAAGAATCCTCAATAAAGGATTATATATGTCCCATGAAATTAATGCAGAATTAAAATAGATAGTGTAAGTCTCCAGTACCTAGAAGACAAAAGCACCTACCTGCAAATCTAGCTGTCGGGCAGGAAGACAGCTCACAAAGCGTGAAAGGACACATACTCCTTACAGAGACCTGTAGAAAATGAAAGACCAGAGTAACAAACTCTGGCTTTCTATACCGAGGGCAGCAAATACGTTAGAAAACCAAGCAAAGACAGTCTCGACACTTTCTAACTGCTTAAAAGCCACCACTACTCTTACTTAAGAGATTGACGTGGACACAGCTAAACCCAAATCCTTGCTTGCAAATCCTCTAAGCCAATAGAAACCTAAGACAGCTCTATTGAAAGCCAAGCATAGAGGTAAACTGTATGAAATATGGGCTGTTGCTACTCAAAATCACGAGGCAGAAGTAGCATATGTATGTTGTCATGTGACATTTTTCACACCTCAAGCATCCATACTGAATGAAATTATTTGAAAACAACACAGAAGTGTCTTAGCCACACATATCTGCACCTAAAGACACTAAAAAAAAAACTCCAGCACAGTGGAGAAAGTATACATTTTGTGTATGGTATAGATTCTTTATCAACCCAGCAACATAGCATAAAAGAGAACAATTTCACATTTTATTTACAGTTTTAAAACTTCTTAAACTTTATTTAAATGAATAAATTGCAAACCATACATGGTTTTCACATAATATAGGTTATTATTATACGTTTTTCATGCAAAGGTACACATTTGCATGTTAGCAGATAAAAATGGACAGTCTATTTGAAAATTATTATTGTTTAAAAAGATAGATAATCCCTTTATTACACATTCCAGTTCTGCATAAGCAACACTGTTATATTAATATACTTTTTACCTCTGTGATTACCTTGTATCTAAGCCTCTGCAGACTGCCCCCTTATCTCAGTTCTTTTGACACATATGCATTTTAGCCAATAAGTGCTGTCTCATAAATAACTCCACAGGAGTGAGCACAATGTTATCTATATGACACAAATGAACTAGCACTGAGATAAGAGGTCTCTTTAACGGTTTAAAAATCAGTTTGAGCCTACCTAGGTTTAGCTTTTAAAAAAGAATACCAAGAGAACAATGCAAATTTGATGATAAAAGTAAATTGGAAAGTTGCTTAAATTTGCATGCCCTATCTGAATCATGAAAGTTTAATTTTGACTCGACTGTCCCTTTAAGCTTCACTTATATGAATACCTATTGTAGCAAAATAGGAAAAGTACTCATCCTGCAGAAAAAACAAATAAACAAAAACAAAACCACACCACCATAATTTAGACAATGGACAAAGAGCACACATAATTAGGGCTAGATTACAAGTGGCATCCTATTTAGGCCTTTCGCTTGTGCGCAAACACAGCTGGAAGTAAACTTTTAACGCGGACTGGTTAGCGCTTGTATCACAAGTATATATGTGTATATACATGTGTATATGTATGTGTGTATATATATATATATATAAAAACACATAAATACACATGTATATACATACATACACATATTTATTTAGAAAAAAATAAAATAAATATATATCTATATATATATCTATATATATCTATATATATCTATCTATATATATATATATATATATTATAACCCTTTGCAGTCTTTATCCCATTTACCCCTTTTAACCCTTATAATTCTTTTAAATATATATTTTATTGATACTTGTTTATCAGATAGCGTTTATATGAGTCCAACACTTTATTTTAATGCATTTATGTTGTGTTTGGTGCAACTACTTTTTAAGTCACACTAACCAGATGAGTGCAAATTTAGTTCTCGCTTGAGCAAATCAATTTACTTTCAACTCGCGGGCATGATATTACTTACTGTTACACGAGCTAACAATAGCACGCCACTTGTAATCTAGCCCTTATTAATTAAAATGTGTTGCATTTTTTCTTCTTACTAGGGGTAAACCTCTGAGACATTTTTGAAGTACTTAAGGTTTTAAGTAAACCTAAATGACAAGGTTTGTGGGTAAGTTTTAAAGAAGTTAATAAAACAAAGACTTTCATATTGAGGAATTACTTCACACTTTGCCTTCTGCATATGCAGCATCTAACAGTGTGCAAAGCACGTCTTTTTGAAGAGTATGGAAATGCATATTTGTTAGAGATATTAAAACCACATTTGAAATTCACAGCAGTGCATTTCAGATTTGATCAAATTCAGTTTGCAATATTCTTGTATTTGAAAAAAAAAAAGGCTTCTTTCAAAAGCTTTCACAGCTTTTGGAATAATGTTTGTTATGCATGTGATCCACTGACAATAGTGTACATGCTTGGACTGCCTCTAGTAACAATATAAAGGCAATAATTATGGTTATATAATTTATGACCCTGAAACAACATTTCTATCAATATTTTTTTAGCAGTCTTTTTGGGTCAAAAGCCATTTTAGGTAATATAAAAAAGACTTTTGCCATTCCTATTTGTTTTTAGAACATAAATACACTGTATTTCACAGCCTATACTTTAGAACAGGGCTCTTATAGCTTTTTTTCCCCAAGACCCAGTGCCATGATCCCCAAGACAGAACATACAGTGATCTGAGATGTCATCGCAGAAAATGCAGCATATCTGCAGAAAGAACAGAACCCATGCAGGAATTGTTAGACTTGGTGCTTTAACTTTGCAGCTATACTCTTCAAACAGAGCTGTGTTCTGGCTGCACTGTTTAAGAGTCCCAGTGCATCAAGAGAAAAGTGCTGTTTGAAGTTAACAGACAAATATGCAGTAGCACTCTATATCAGCAGTGCATTGATTATTAAAGTGTCAGTAAACCTTAAAAATAATGTTATATAATTCTACACATAGTGCAGAATTATATAACATTATATTAGCCAAACTTTGTAAAACGTAATATTCCCTTTGAATTTTAAAAAAACCCGGCTGTTTTACAGACCCGCTCTCTGTGCTCTTCTGAGCGGGTCTGTTTTATTCACACAGCGCATCGGGCCAGCTGTATAGTCACAGCCCGGCCTGACCGCGCCATTATACACAGTGCAGCTCGCTCTTGCTGTCAGACAGAGCAGGAGTGAATAAAAACAGAATTTATGCTTACCTGATAAATTACTTTCTCTTATAGGTGTATTCAGTCCACGGATTCATCCTTACTTGTGGGATATTCTCATTCCCTACAGGATATGGCAAAGAGAGCACACAGCAAAGCTGTCCATATAGCTCCCCTCAGGCTCCGCCCCCCAAGTCATTCGACCGACGGTTAGGAGAAAAAGGAGAACCATAGGGTGCAGTGGTGACTGTAGTTATAATAATTCAATTTAAACCTGACTTAAATATCAGGGCGAGCCGTAGACTGAATACACCTGTAAGAGAAAGTAATTTATCAGGTAAGCATAAATTCTGTTTTCTCTTACTTGGTGTATTCAGTCCGTGGATTCATCCTTACTTGTGGGATACCAATACCAAAGCAATAGGACACGGATGAAGGGAGGGAAAAAGTCAGGTAACCTAAACGGAAGGCACCACTGCTTGCAAAACCTTTCTCCCAAAAATAGCCTCCAAAGAAGCAAAAGTATCGAATCTGTAAAATTTGGCGAATGTATGCAGTGAAGACCAAGTCGCTGACTTACAAATCTGTTCAACAGAAGCCTCATTCTTGAAAGCCCATGTGGAAGCCACAGCTCTGGTGGAATGAGCTGTAATTCGTTCAGGAGGCTGCCTACCAGCAGTCTCATAAGCCAATCGGATGATGCTTTTCAGCCAGAATGAAAGAGAGGTAGCAGTCGCTTTCTGACCTCTCCTCTTACCAGAATACACGACAAACAAGGATGATGTTTGTCTGAAATCTTTAGTTGCTTTTAAATAGAACTTTAAAGCACGAACCACATCAAGATTGTGCAACAGTCGTTCCGTCTTAGAAACTGGATTAGGGCACAGAGAAGGAACAATGATTTCCTGGTTAATATTCTTATTAGAAACCACCTTTGGAAGGAAACCAGGTTTAGTACGCAAAACAACCTTATCTGCATGGAACACCAGGTAGGGTGAATCGCACTGTAAAGCAGATAATTCTGAAACTCTTCGAGCAGAAGAAATAGCTACTAAAAACAAAACTTTCCAAGATAATAACTTGATATCTATGGAATGTAAAGGTTCAAACAGAACCCCTTGAAGAACTGAAAGAACTAAATTTAGACTCCATGGAGGAGCCACAGGTCTGTAAACAGGCTTGATTCTTACTAATGCCTGTGCAAACGTCTGAACGTCTGCCAGACGCTTGTGTAACAGAATAGACAGAGCAGATATCTGTCCCTTTAAGTAACTAGCTGACAGACCTTTCTCCAAACCTTCTTGGAGAAAAGACAATATCCTTGGAATCCTAACTTTACTCCACGAGTAACCCTTGGATTCACACCAACAAAGATATTTCCGCCATATCTTATGGTAAATTTTCCTGGTGACAGGCTTTCTGGCCTGTATCAGAGTATCTATAACTGAATCAGAGAACCCCCGCTTAGATAGGATTAAGCGTTCAATCTCCAAGCAGTCAGCTGCAGAGAAACTAGATGTGGATGCTTGAAAGGACCTTGGATTAGAAGATCCTGTCTCGATGGCAGTTTCGATGGTGGGACCGATGACATGCCCACTAGGTCTGCATACCAAGTCCTGCGTGGCCACGCAGGCGCTATCAGAATTACCGAAGCCCTCTCCTGTTTGATTCTGGCTATTAGCCAAAGGAGAAGAGGAAACGGTGGAAAGACATAAGCTAGACTGAATGACCAAGGCGCTATTAATGCATCTATCAATGCCGCCTTGGGATCCCTGGATCTGGATCCGTAAAGGGGAAGTTCAGTGTTCTGACGGGACGCCATCAGATCCAACTCTGGAATGCCCCAAAGCTGAGTTAGTTGAGCAAAAACCTCCGGGTGGAGTTCCCACTCCCCCGGATGGAAAGTCTGACGACTTAGAAAATCCACCTCCCAGTTGTCTACTCCTGGGATGTGAATTGCAGATAAATGGCAGGAGTGATCCTCCGCCCATTTGATAATCTTGTATACTTCCTTCATCGCCAGGGAACTCTTTGTTCCCCCCTGATGATTGATGTACGCTACAGTCGTGATGTTGTCCGACTGAAATCTGATGAATTTGGCCTCTGCTAGTTGAGGCCACGCCTGGAGGGTATTGAATATCGCTCTCAGCTCCAAAATGTTTATCGGGAGAAGAGATTCTTCCCGAGACCATAGTCCCTGAGCCTTTAGGGAGTTCCAGACCGCACCCCAGCCTATCAGACTGGCATCGGTCGTGACAATGATCCATTCCGGTCTGCGGAAACTCAGCCCCTGAGACAGGTGATCTTGAGACAACCACCAGAGAAGAGAGTCTCTGGTCTTTTGGTCCATTTGAATCTGAGGAGATAAATCTGCGTAATCTCCATTCCACTGCTTGAGCATGCACAGTTGCAGTGGTCTGAGATGGATTCGGGCGAAAGGGACCACGTCCATCGCCGCAACCATTAAACCAATTACTTCCATGCACTGAGCCACGGAAGGCCGAGGAATGGAATGAAGAACTCGGCAAGTATTCAACAGTTTTGACTTCCTGACCTCTGTCAGAAAGATTTTCATTTCTACCGAGTCTATTAGTGTTCCCAGAAAGGGAACCCTTGTGAGCGGGGACAGAGAACTCTTTTCTACGTTCACCTTCCACCCGTGAGACCTTAGAAAGGCCAGAACGATGTCCGTATGAGCCCTGGCTCTGAGAAAGGACGACGCCTGTATTAAGATGCCATCTAGATAAGGTGCTACTGCAATGCCCCGCGGTCTTAGTACCGCCAGAAGGGACCCTAGAACCTTTGTGAAAATTCTGGGAGCGGTGGCCAGCCCGAAAGGCAGAGCCACGAACTGGTAATGATTGTCCAGAAAGAAGAACCTTAGGAACTGATGGTGATCTTTGTGGATAGGAATATGTAGGTACGCATCCTTTAAATCCACGGTAGTCATATATTGACCTTCCTGGATCATTGGCAAGATCGTCCGAATGGTTTCCATCTTGAAAGACGGAACTCTGAGGAATTTGTTTAGAATCTTTAGATCCAGAATTGGCCTGAAAGTTCCTTCCTTTTTGGGAACTACGAATAGATTTGAGTAAAAGCCCAGTCCTTGTTCTGCAATTGGAACTGCGTGTATCACTCCCATTTTCAGAAGATCTTCTACGCAGCGTAAGAACGCCTGTTTCTTTGTTTGGTCTGAAGACAAACGAGAAATGTGGAACCTTCCCCTTGGGGGAGAATCCTTGAATTCTAGAAGGTACCGCTGAGCAACTATTTCTAATGCCCAGGGGTCTGGAACATCTCTTGCCCAAGCCTGAGCGAAGAGAGAAAGTCTGCCCCCCACTAGATCCGATCCCGGATCGTGGGGCTAAACCCCTTCATGCTGTCTTGGTAGCAGGAGCAGGCTTATTGGCCTGTTTACCCTTATTCCAGCCCTGCAAGGGTTTCCAGGTTGCCTTGGGCTGGGAAGCGTTATCCTGCTTTGCGGCAGCAGAGGCTGTAGCAGGTCCGCTCCTGAAGTTGCAAAAGGAGCGAAAATTAGCCTTGTTTTTGGCCTTGAATGGCCTATCTTGTGGAAGGGCATGGCCCTTGCCTCCAGTGATATCTGAAATAATTTATTTCAGCTCTGGGCCGAAAAGGGTTTTCCCCTTGAAGGGAATGTTTAACAGTTTCGTCTTGGACGACACATCCTCCGACCACGATTTGAGCCAAAGTGTTCGTCGTGCCATGACGGCAAAACCAGAAGTTTTCGCCGCTAATTTAGCTGATTGGAGCGCGGCATCAGTGATGAAAGAATTAGCCAGTTTTAAAGCGTGAATTCTATCCATGACCTCATCGTATGAAGTCTCTCTCTGGAGCGACACCTCCAGAGCCTCGAACCAAAAGGCCGCTGCAGTAGTTACAGGGATAATGCAGGCGATTGGTTGAAGCAGAAAACCTTGCTGAACAAAAATTTTCTTTAGTAAGCCCTCCAATTTTTTATCCATAGGATCTTTGAAAGCACAACTGTCCTCTATTGGTATAGTTGTACGCTTAGCCAATGTTGAAACAGCCAACTCTCCTTAGGGACCGTCTGCCACGCGTCCTTCCTGGGGTCATTTATGGGGAACATTTTCTTAAAGTTAGGTGGGGGAACAAAGGGTACACCTGGTCTCTCCCACTCCTTAGTCACAATATCCGCCACCCTTTTAGGAATTGGAAATGCCTCAGTGTATACAGGTACCTCTAAATATCTGTCCATTTTACACAATTTTTCAGGGACCACCATGGGGTCACAATCGTCCAGCGTAGCCAAAACCTCCTTAAGCAGTACGCGGAGGTGTTCCAGCTTAAATTTAAACGCTGAGGAATCTGACTCTGTCTGCTGAGAAACTTTCCCTGTGTCAGAAATTTCTCCCTCAGACAGCCCTTCCCTCACTGCTACCTCTGAGTTTTGTGAGGGTGCTACAGATACATTATCCAAAGCTTCAGATGGCTCATCCTCTATGTTTAAAACTGAGCTATCGTGCTTTCTTGGAAAAACTGGCAGTTTGGATAAAAAAGCTGCAAGGGAATTATCCATTACTGCCGCTAAGTGCTGTAAGGTAACAGGGGGCAATGCGCTAGAGGTACTAGGCATCGCTTGGGCGGGCGTAACTGGTGTAGACACGTGGGGGGAGGAAGGAGGACTATCCTCATTACCCTCCGTTAAAGAATCATCTTGGGCAGCATTTTGTATTGTCACTGGATGATCTTTAAAATGTTTAGATGTTTGTGCACACTTTAAACATACGTGCAATGGGGTATTGCCATGGCTTTTGAACATAAAGAACAAGGTCTATCTGAAGACTCAGACATGTTTGACAGACTCAGAAAACACTAAAATGTTGAAAGAAAAGTACTTTTGAAAAAACGTTACTGTCTCTTTAAATAATAAAAAGGCACACACTTTTTACCAAATCACTAAAAAACATCCGATCTTAATGAAATTTTCACCACATGATCCTCATGCCTTGAAATGATTGCACACAAGTTTTCAAATTGTTTAACCCTTTAATGCCCAAACCGGAGCAAAATGAGTAAATAACAGGTTTAACCCACTACAGTACTCTGCCACAGTCTTTGCCGTGGCTTTACCTTCCTTTAGGGTTATTTGCAGGTGTAAATGAAGCCTCCCTGAAGTCCTCCTGCACTCAAAAGGCTCTGCACATGAAGCTGCGTGGAGCTGTGTTCCAAATTAACTGCGCAATTGAGGCGCGAAAATGAGGCCTCCTCCTTCTCACTCTAGAGATATGGGGCCTTACTGAGTCAAAATAGCTGTCTATTACAATGCCAGGCGTAAAAATACCCCAAAAAGTGTTTGCAAAACGCTTAAAAATGCTTAATAACATCAGATTACCCTAATAAAGGAATCGATTAGCCCATCAAGTGTCTGTCAGTATTAAGCCCTTAGTGAAAGCCCTCTTTCTATACTGTGTCTGAGAAAATGGCTTACCTCCCTCATGGGATATCTGTCAGTTTTCTAGCACTACCAGGTCTTGTTAGAAAATATGACTGAAACATACCTCAAGCAGAATAAGCCTGCAACTGTTCCCCCCAACTGAAGTTCTCCTGTACTCAACAGTTCTGCGTGGGAACAGCAATGGATTTTAGTTACAACATGCTAAAATCTTTTTCCTCTCAGCAGAATCTTCATCACTTTCTGCTGCAGAGTAAATAGTACAAACCGGCACTATTTTAAAATAACAAACCCTTGATTGAAGAAGTAAAACTACAAATCTAACACCACATACTCTTTACCATCTCCGTGGAGATGCTACTAGTTAGAGCGGCAAAGAGAATGACTGGGGGGGGGGCGGAGCCTGAGGGGAGCTATATGGACAGCTTTGCTGTGTGCTCTCTTTGCCATTTCCTGTAGGGAATGAGAATATCCCACAAGTAAGGATGAATCCGTGGACTGAATACACCAAGTAAGAGGAACAGACCCGCTCAGAAGAGCACAGAGAGCGGGTCTGTAAAACAGCCGTTTTTTTAAAAAAATTCAAAGGGAATATTACGTTTTACAAAGTTTGGCTAATATACTGTTATATAATTCTGCACTATGTGCAGAATTATATAACATTATTTTTGAGGTTTACTGTCCCTTTAACTGGCTTTTTTCAAATACTCCCCTAGCCTTTCCCAGTCTGCAAAGCTGTTTGTTCTGAATGTAAGACGTTCTTATGAGCATTGCACCTTTTTATTACTACATTTCTATGTTAGACCAAGAGAAAAGGAAACAAATTTATTCAAGAGACATTTTATAATTTAGTTTATCTGCAGTTAATTTGCAATGCAATTTTCAACTACTGCACTATATTATACAACGTTAAAAATGTTTTTATTCTTTAGTTAACCAACACATTACAATTGAACTGGTGCTTTAGTGTAACTGACTAATTTAAAATTGAATTTTATTTAAAAATGACCTGCAGAAAAATTTTCACTTAAAAAAATCTCATCGCAGAAAGTGAAAAAGAATTCTGCCACTGGGGCCATGATACAACATACCTTTGCGACCCTATTTCTATACTGGGTCTGAAAATGTCTGAAGTAATATACAAGATAGCTGCAATTGTTGGCAAAATGACTAAAATGTGTGAGTACTTTATTCTACATTTTAGTCAAACTTGAAAGTGTAAAAGGTAATAACACACAGTCTACAAACTCTAATACAACATACACACCACACACACTTATAACACACACACACTCTCCTACAGCACACACACACAAATTGTGACCCAGTAAATCTGGTGTTGCGATCCAGTAATGGGCCCCGACCTGTGGTTTGAAGAACCCTGCATTAGAAGATCTCTGAACAAAGCTGCCACAGTAAATTATGTTTATGAAGTAAAACTGTCCAAATCCCAATTTAATCAATAATGAACCTCCATTTCCACAGCAGCAGTTATCTATAACAATATGCAATATATGGCAGGATGGGTAAGGTTTATAACCTATCCTTAGTCTAGTTTAATTGATTTTTTTATATTTTTGTTTTATATTTATTAAGTACGTTTATAGGACCAGGCATATTTAGTTATTTATTTATAGTTATATTTTTGCAACGCGAGTGGTAGGCATCCTGCTCTAGCTGTTCTATAAACTGGTACAGATGTCACTGCTTGATTTGTTATACGGTTTATGTTATGTGTAGTTTTTGTTGTCATTTATGTTTGTTTTAAATAGTTAAAAATATGAGAAGGTCAGTCTAACACTATGAGAAGGGGTAATTAATTCACATTTTTACCGATTATCTAGAAATGTTTTACTATGTATACTGCATAATTTAATTGGGCTACCCCTCAGTCTAGTCTGGAATGGGAGATACACAAAGCTACATATTTCTAACAGACCCATGTATAATCAAAAAGCTCATTATTACTTTCACATTTTACTTTTATGGTTAATTTTTACAGGATTGTTCTACAGTTACTTATGATTACTAAATAACAATTTGATGTAGAGCTTGCAATGCCAATAAAGACCACAATCAGTAACCACATCACACAAAATATTTTCTTACACAATAAATACATTTATGTAAAATTCTCACGCCATTTAAAATGAATAGAATCCCGTAACCTTTAAAACACATTTACTAAACAGGTAGTCAGAAGCTGTAAATCTGGGCTACTTTACCTGGTGATAATGATGTCATGTCTGAGTAAATAGTCCCCACCCACACGACCCATAATCGGTTACTTCTCGCCTACTAGTCTACTGACAAAGGTATAAGTCAGTATTGGGATTTTCCCAGGAGCACAACAATTCAGATACCTATCAGAACAACAACTTTACTCTAATTGTTCCATATCTAAAAATGTGCTTCCAGTAAATCGCAGTCACCCATCCAACAGGCACACAACAAAAAGTTTGTGCACTGCATAACGGAGCAAAAAAGCTACGAGACAGATACAGCTCTTTCCTACTTACACAGTTTGTGCAAAGCTTGTCTTTTAAAAAGAAGCACAAACAAAAAAAACCCCAAAGGAAACATTTCTGCTTGTGGTTAGGAAGCTGAAAAACAAGCGTTTAGAAAACATTTATTCAATTTTTATCATGAGCAAATAAAGTGAATGAGATGCAGAAAATAGAAAGTTGATTATGAGACACATTTTATATGCAAATATGATGTAAGTGGACATTATAAAAAGCCCATTTTCCAGTGTTTAGTGCAAAAATGGACGCCATTTCAGCTCATACATTTAGTTCAGTATATGGGGGGCAACGTCAAAATTGCTTTAATATATCTATACACCTAATATTAATTAAGCACTTCATTATTAAGTCTTATTTGAGATTATACTTAATTTGATGTGATATATTCTTCATTCAGTATTTTCATACTTTATTACGTCAGAACAAGTCAAATTTTGGAACATACCCACGTCTTTAACCACATTTCCTGTTTTCAGCAATTGTTTCTCAAATCCTCAGCTTGGTGCTAAAATTAGCTATACAAACATGTTATAAATAAAAAAGGTACTTTTTAATATAAGAGATGCTTAATCTATAATACATGCACTCCTTTTCCAAAACACGTGAATTACAGCAATGTTTATATCTCATTTATTGTAAAGGATGCCATATTTTAGAAGACCATTTGAAAGAAAAGCCTCAAAAAGGATAGTGACTAATGATTGAAAGTATTACTAAAAATGAAATGCAATTGGGACTTTTATGATGGTATAGCAAGAAAGTCAGGCAATTTCCTTTAGAGGTTATGCATCAGTATTTTCAATAAAAAAATATATAAATTTGTTCAGGTCAATAAATATTAACTAGACAAACAAAAACAGGAAAACTATCGGCTAGATTACGAGTTGTGCGTTAGGCTGAAAAAGCAGCGTGAACAGGTCCTAACGCTGCTTTTTCCCTACCGCTGCTATTACGAGTCTTGCAGGTTTAGGGGCACCGCACACTTCTTTAGCCTTACCGCAAAACGACTTACGTAAACTTCGTAAAGTCTTTTTTCTATGGGACTTCCATAGAGCCGGTATTACGAGCTTGTCCTGGGAGGCCAAAAAGTGAGCGATACATCCTACCCCGTCAAGAGTCCTAAAGCATTCTAAAGTCAGTAGTTAAGAGTTTTATGGTACAACGCCGTAACATAACACTTACTAAAGTGCTAAAAAGTACACTAACACCCATAAACTACCTATTAACCCCTAAACAGAGTCCCTCCCGCATCGCAAACACTAAAATAAATTTTTTAACCCCTAATCTGCTGCTCCGGACACCACCGCCACCTACATTATATTTATGAACCCCTAATCTGCTGCTCCCAACATCGCCGACACCTACATTTTATTTATTAACCCCTAATGTGCCGCCCCCAATGTCACCACAACCTACCTACACTTATTAACCCCTAATCTGCCACCCTCAACGTCGCTGCCACTATAATAAACATATTAGCCCCTAAACCGCCGCACTCCCGCCTCGCAAACATTAGTTAAATATTATTAACTCCTAATCTGCCGTCCCTAACATCGCCGCCACCTACCTACATTTATTAACCCCTAATCTGCTGCCGCAACGTCACCGCCACTATACTAAATGTATTACCCCTAAACCTAAGTCTAACCCTAACCCTAACACCCCCTAATTGAAATATAATTTAAATAAATCTAACTAAAAATTCCTATCATTACCTAAATAATTCCTATTTAAAACTAAATGCTTACCTATAAAATAAACCCTAAGCTAGCTACAATCAGCCAATAGAATGCAAGCTCAATCCCATTGGCTGATTGGATCAGCCAATAGGATTTTTTCTACCTTAATTCCGATTGGCTGATAGAATTCTATCAGCCAATTGGAATCTAAGGGACGCCATCTTGGATGACATCACTTAAAGGAACCTTCATTCATTGGGTAGTCGTCGGAAGAAGCGGATGCTCCGCGTCGGATGTCTTGAAGATGGAGCCGCTCCGCGTCGGATGGATGAAGATAGAAGATGCCGTCTGGATGAAGACTTCTGCCCGTCTGGATGACCACTTCGCCCGGCGTGGATGAAGACTTCTCCCGCTGGATGAAGACTTCTGCCCGTCTGGATGACCACTTCGCCCGGCGTGGATGAAGACTTCTCCGGGCTTCATTGAGGACTTTGGCCCGGTTGGATGAAGACTTCTGCCGCTTCCTTGAGGATGGATGTCTTCAGAACTGTAAGTCGATGTTCAGGGGGTTAGTGTTAGGTTTTTTAAGGCTGTATTGGGTGGGTTTTATTTTTTAGATTAGGGTTTGGGCCGCAAAGAGCTAACTGACCTTTTAAGGGCAATGCCCATCCAAATGCCCTTTTCAGGGCAATGGGGATCTTAGTTTTTTTAGATAGTATTTTATTTGTGGGGTTGTTTGTGTGGGTGGTGGATTTTACACCTATTAGATTAGGTGTAATTAGTTTAAATATCTTGTAATTTGTTTATTATTTTCTGTAATTTAGTGTTTTTTTTGTACTTTAGCTAATTTAATTTATTTAATTGTTGTTAATTTATTTAATTATAGTGTAGTGTTAGGTGTTATTGTAACTTAGGTTAGGTTTTATTTTACAGGTACTTTTGTATTTATTTTAGCTAGGAAGTTATTAAATAGTTAATAACTATTTAATAACTACTCTACCTAGCTAAAATAAATACAAACTTGCCTGTAAAATAAAAATAAACCCAAAACTAGCTACAATGTAACTATTAGTTATATTGTAGCTAGCTTAGGGTTTATTTTATAGGTAAGTATTTAGTTTTAAATAGGAATAATTTAGTTAATGATAGGAATTTTTAGTTAGATTTATTTTAATTATATTTAAGTTAGGGGGTGTTAGGTTTAGGGGTTAATACATTTAGTATAGTGGCGACGATGTTGGGGGCGGCAAATTAGGGGTTAATAAATGTAGGTAGGTGGCTGCGATGTTAGGGATGGCAGATTAGGGGTTAATAATATTTAACTAATGTTTGCGAGGCGGGAGTGTTGCAGTTTAGGGGTTAATATGTTTATTATAGTAAAAGTCCAGGTGAGTGGGAAAACAGCACCACTGAAGATTTGCCCAGTGTAAGGGTTAACTGCAATAACCCTATGAGAATCCAAAATACAAAGTTCACCAGCACTATGTAGTAAGAAAAATATTATCTTTATTAAAGACCCATTAAAAGTAGCGACGGTTTGGGGATTAACCCCTTAGTCATGCTATCGCCATGATAGCATGACTAAGGGGTTAATCCCAGAAACGTCGCTACTTTTAATGGGTCTTTAATAAAGATAATATTTTTCTTACTACATAGTGCTGTTGAACTTTGTATTTTGGATGTTTATTATAGTGGCGGCGACGTTGGGGGCAGCAGATTAGGGATTAATAAATGTAGGTAGGTTGCGGCGACATTGGGGGTGGCAGATTAGGGGTTAATAAATATAATGTAGGTGTCGGCGATGTTGGGGGCAGCAGATTAGGGGTTCATAAGTATAATGTAGGTGGTGGCGGTGTCCGGAGCGGCAGATTAGGGGTTAATAAATATAATGCAGGTGTCGTCGATGTCGGGGGCGGCAGATTAGGGTTAATAAATGTAAGATTAGGGGTGTTTAGACTAGGGGTTCATGTTAGGGTGTTAGGTGTAGACATACATTTTATTTCTTTGCAGGTTATTAGTGGCTATAAAAAGAACCACTAGAAGAGTACATCTATAGCACTCAAGAGCTATATTTAGATATGTTGTTATATATTGCTTATTATAGAGACTTAGTTATTGATTTGTATTCAGATCTCTGAGGTGACAGAGTCAAAATATCTTACTTTAAAACTTAACTTTTATTGTTTAAGCACTACTAAAAGTGTGCGGGAAAGAAATTTAAATAAAAACACATGCAATCATTTGGCTTCTTATTAAGATGATATTTTGGGTTATAGATTAAAAAATTGTTCAGAGAGTAAAATGAATAGATCACACATTTGTGGATAGCTTAAAGTTTCACCACATATCAGTATATTATTATTGGATCTATGTTAGGTATTATGGTTCTACTTCTTGTTTAATTGATACTGATATCTTAGTGCCTATGGTAATGGCAAATAGTGAGTTGGAGATATGTCTTTATTGCTTGACCATAAATACTATGTAGATATGCGTGTTGATTTATGTGTGTGGGTATTTGAATATTGCAGTATTACACTGCTTCAGGGTACAGAATTTTTGTGGTAGTTGTACTGAATCCTAATGTATATATTGTGTATCATCTGATAGTTAGCAATCATTTGTTGAATATCAGACTGTGTTGCTTAAATAGCTATACATGATATATCGTCATTTGGCTATAAATCTTTAGTTGAACATCAGTCTTTATTTCCTTGTTCTTGTATATACTCAGAGATTTATAGTTGTAATATGCTTTATTTATTTTGACAGTAACTATTAAGGGGATCATTTGTTGAACATCAGACTATGTTTCTTTAGTCGCGGTACATGATATATCGCCATTTGGATATAAATCCTTAGTTAAACATCAGTCTTTATTTCCTTGTTCATATATATACTCAATGGTTTGTGGTAGTAGTATGCTTAGTTTATTTTAGCAATAATTTATAGTCTGCTGCTTTTCTGGTCATATATTGTAATATGCTTTATTTATTTTGACAGTAACTGTTAAGGGGATCGTTTATTGAACATCAGACTATGTTTCTTTAGTAGCGGTGCCTGATATATCGCCATTTGGCTATAAATCCTTAGTTAAACATCAGTTTTTATTTCCTTGTTCGTATATATACTCAGTGGTTTGTGGTAGTAGTATATGGTAGTAGTATACTTTGTTTGTTTTAGAAATAATATATATAATCTGCTGATTTCTGCTATTAACAAACTGTTAGTTTTCACTAGCAGTATGGTGTTACACATTAAAGTTGTTTTATCCGGTTAAATGATTTTTGTACATAGGATTTAGCATAGTAGTATGTAATCATTCACTTGGTATTGTATTTATTATTAAAGAATAATTATACATAATAAGCTGGTTTTTAACATACTATGTTTTGCATAATATTATATATAACATTAGGATTTAATACAACTACCACAAAAATTCTGTATCTTGAAGCAGTGTAATACTGCAATATTCAAATACCCACACACATAAATCAACACGCATATCTACATAGTATTTATGGTCAACCAATAAAGACATATCTCCAACTCACTATTTGCCATTACCATAGGCACTAAGATATCAGTATCAATTAAACAAGAAGTAGGACCATAATACCTAACATAGATCCAATAATAATATACTGATATGTGGTTAACCTTTAAGCTATACACAAATTTGTGATCTATTACATTTTATTCTCTGAACAATTTTGTAATCTATAACCCAAAATATCATCTTAATAAGAAGCCAAATTATTGCATGTGTTTTTAATTAAATTTCTTTCCCGCACACTTTTAGTAGTGCTTAAACAATAAAAGTTAAGTTTTAAAGTAAGATATTTTGACTCTGTCACCTCAGAGATCTGAATACAAATCAATAACTAATTCTCGATAATAAGCAATATATAGCAACATATCTAAATATAGCTCTTGAGTGCTATATATGTACTCTTCTAGTGGTTCTTTTTATAGCCACTAATAACCTGCAAAGTTTCAAATCAGTACACAGCACCATTGACTCAGAATTTTAACCAATTACGATTACAAATGTACACTAATCGTTGTAAATAGAGTTACCAAGAGCTTTTCAATTCATAATTAGTAGTGCCATTGGCCCCCTCCTTTCTTTCCATAAAGTTTATTTCCCCATAGGAATCAATGGGGCTGCGTTACTGAGTTTTACGCTGCTTTTTGGCAGGTGTTAGACTTTTTCTGACTTAAGCAGCGCTGGTATTGGAGTGCGGTAAGGAGCAAAATTTTGCTCAACGCTCACTTCTTGTCTTTTAACGCCGGTTTTGTAAAAACCTGTAATACCAGCGTTGTAGGTAAGTGAGCGGTGAGAGAAAACTGCTCTTTAGCACCGCATAGCCTCTAACGCAAAACTCGTAATCTAGCCGTATATTATTATTAAAAAAGGAAATTTATGCTTACCTGATAAATTGATTTCTTCTACGATACGACGAGTCCACGGATTCATCCTTTACTTGTGGGATATTATCCTCCTGCCAACAGGAAGTGGCAAAGAGCACCACAACAGAGCTGTCTATATAGCTCCTCCCTTGACTCCACCCTCCAGTCATTCGACCGAAGGTATAGGAAGAAAAAGGAGAAACTAAAAGGTGCAGAGGTGACTGAAGTTAAAAAACACAAAAATATAATCTGTCTTAAATTGACAGGGAGGGCCGTGGACTCGTCGTATCGTAGAAGAAATCAATTTATCAGGTAAGCATATATTTCCTTTTCTTCTACTAGATACGACGAGTCCACGGATTCATCCTTTACTTGTGGGATACAATACCAAAGCTACAGGACACGGATGAACGGGAGGGACAAGACAGATACTTAAACAGAAGGCACCACTGCTTGAAGAACTTTTCTCCCAAAAATAGCCTCAGAAGAAGCAAAAGTATCAAATTTGTAAAATTTGGAAAAGTTATGAAGGGAGGACCAAGTTCCAGCCTTACAAATCTGTTCAACAGAAGCATTGTTTTTAAAAGCCCATGTGGAAGCCACCGCTCTAGTAAAATGAGCTGTAATTTTTTCAGGAGGCTGCTGTCCAGCAGTCTCGTATGCCAAACGGATGATGCTTTTCAGCCAAAAAAAAAAGAGGTAGCCGTAGCTTTTTAACCCCTACGCTTTCCAGAATAGACAACAAATAGAGAAGATGTTTGACGGAAATCTTTGGTCGCTTGCAAGTAAAACTTCAAGACACGAACCACGTCCAAGTTATGTAACAGACGCTCCTTCTTAGAAGAAGGACTAGGACATAGAGAAGGAACAACAATTTCCTGATTAATATTCTTATTTGAAACAACCTTAGGAAGGAATCCAGGTTTAGTGCGCAAAACCACCTTATCAGAATGGAATATAAGATAAGGCGAGTCGCATTGTAACGCAGAAAGCTCAGAAACTCTTAGAGCAGAAGAGATAGCAACTAAAAACAAAACTTTCCAAGATAGAAGATTAATATCTATGGAATGCATGGGTTCAAACGGAACCCCTTGAAGAACATTTAGAACTAAATTCAAACTCCATGGCGGAGCAACAGGTCTAAACACAGGCTTGATTCTAACTAAAGCCTGACAAAATGACTGAACTTCTGGGACATCTGCCAGACGCTTGTGTTGTAAGATTGACAAAGCAGAAATCTGTCCCTTTAAGGAACTAGCTGATAATCCCTTCTCTAATCCTTCTTGGAGAAAAGACAAAATCCTAGGAATCCTGATCTTACAACATGAGTAGCCCTTGGATTCGCACCAATAAAGATATTTACGCCATATCTTATGGTAAATTTTCCTAGTGACAGGCTTTCGAGCCAGAATCAAGGTATCAATGACCGACTCAGAGAATCCCCGCTTAGATAAAATCAAGCGTTCAATCTCCATGCTATCAGCTGCAGAGAAATTAGATTTGGATGTTGAAACGGACCTTGAATGAGAAGGTCCTGTCTCAGTGGCAGTTTCCACGGTGGCAGAGATGACATTTCCACCAGATCTGCATACCAAGTACTGCGTGGCCACGCAGGCGCTATCAAGATTACCGAAGCCCTCTCCTGTTTGATTCTTGCAATCAGACGAGGTAGGAGAGGAAAAGGAGGAAACACATATACCAGGTTGAACGACCAAGGTACTGCTGGAGCATCTATCAGTACTACTTGAGGATCCCTTGATCTGGACCCGTAACAAGGAAGTTTGGCATTCTGACGAGATGCCATCAGATCCAATTCTGGTGTGCCCCATTGATAGATCAATGCCGCAAACACCTCCGGATGGAGCTCCCACTCCCCCGGATGAAAAGTCTGACGACTTAGAAAAACCATTGGTAAAATTGTTCGTATGGTCTCCATCTTGAACGATGGGACTCTGAGAAATTTGTTTAGACTTTTGAGGTCTAAAATCGGTCTGAAGGTTCCCTCTTTTTTGGGAACCACGAATAGATTTGAGTAAAACCCCTGCCCTTGTTCTAATTTTGGAAGTGGGCAGATTACACCCATGGTGTATATAGGTCTTCTACACAGCGTAAGAACGCCTCTCTTTTTGTCTGGTCTACAGACAAACGTGAAAGATGAAATCTCCCTCTTGGGAGAGAATCCTTGAATTCTAGACGATACCCCTGGGACACAATTTCTAATGCCCAGGAATACTGAAGTCTCTTGCCCAAGCCTGAGCAAAGATAGAAAGTCTGCTCCCTACTAGATCCGGTCCCGGATTGGCAGGCTGCCCCTTCATGCTGTCTTGGTAGCAGCAGCGGGCTTCTTGGCCTGTTTACTTTTATTCCAGGTCTGGTTAGGTCTCCAGACTGACTTGGATTGTGCAAAGTTACCCTCCTGCTTGGTGGCAGAGGAGGAAGTAGAGGGACCACCTTTAAAGTTTCGAAAGGAACGAAAATTATTCTGTTTGGTCCTCATTTTAACCGTCTTGTCCTGAGGAAGGGCATGACCTTTACCTCCAGTAATGTCGGAAATGATCTCCTTTAGTTCAGGCCCGAATAGGGTCTTACCCTTAAAAGGAATAGCTAAAAGCTTAGATTTAGATGACACATCAGCAGACCAAGACTTAAGCCATAATGCTCTACGTGCTAAAATGGCAAAGCCTGCATTCTTAGCCGCTAATTTTGCCATTTGGAAAGGGGCATCTGTAATAAAAGAATTAGCTAGCTTGAGAGCCTTAATTCTATCCAAAATATCATCTAATGGGGTCTCAACCTTAAAGGGACACTGAACCCAAAATTGTTCTTTTGTGATTCAGATAGAGCACGCAATTTTAAGCAACTTTCTAATTTACTCCTATTTTCAATTTTTCTTTACTCTCTTGCTATCATTATTTGAAAAGGAAGGCATCTAAGCTTTTTTTTTTTGGTTTCAGTACTCTGGACAGCACTTTTTTATTGGTGGATGAATTTATCCACCAATCAGCAAGGACAACCCAGGTTGTTCACCAAAAATGGGCCGGCATCTAAACTTACATTCTTGCATTTCAAATAAAGATACCAAGAGAATGAAGAAAATTTGATAATAGGAGTAAATTAGAAAGATGCTTAAAATTTCATGCTCAATCTGAATCACAAAAGAAAATTTTGGGGTACAGTGTCCATTTAAGAGACTCCTCTAGAGCCTCAAACCAAAAAGCTGCTGCAGTAGTTACTGGAACAATGCACGCTATAGGTTGTAGAAGAAAACCCTGATGAATAAACAATTTCTTTAGAAGACCCTCTAATTTTTTATCCATGGGATCTTTGAAAGCACAACTGTCCTCAATAGGTATAGTTGTACACTTAGCCAGGGTAGAAATAGCTCCCTCCACCTTAGGGACCGTCTGCCACGAATCCCGAATTGTGTCAGATATGGGAAACATTTTCTTAAAAGTAGGAGGGGGAGAGAACGGAATGCCTGGTCTATCCCATTCCTTAGTAACAATGTCCGAAATTCTTCTAGGGACTGGAAAAGCATTAGTGTAAGTAGGGACCTCTAGATATTTATCCATTTTACACAATTTCTCTGGTGGGATGACAATAGGGTCAAAATCATCCAGAGTCGCTAAAACCTCCCTGAGTAACAAGCGGAGGCGTTCAAGCTTAAACTTAAATCTTTCCTGAATCAGAAAGCTCTCCCTCAGACAGCAATTCCCCGACCCCCAAATCAGAACACTGTGAGGGTACATCGGAGATGGCCAATAAATCATCAGAGGGCTCAGCATTTACTCTAATACCAGACCTGCTGCGCTTACCCTGTAAACCTGGCAGTTTAGATAATACCTCTGTAAGGGTAGTAGACATAACTGCAGCCATATCTTGCAGGGTGAAAGAATTAGATGTGTAGAAGTACTAGGCGCGCTTGGGCGGGCGTTAAAGGTTGTGACACTTGGGGAGAAGTAGATGGCATAACCTGATTCTCTTCTGACTGAGAATCATCCTGAGACATACTTTTATCAGCTAAAATATGTTCTTTGCAATGTAAGGCCCTTTCAGTACATGAGGGACACATTTGAAGTGGGGGTTCCACAATGGCTTCTAAACACATGGAACATTGGCTTTCCTCAATGTCAGATATGTTAAAACAGGCTAGTAATGACCACAAACAGCTTGAAAACAACACTTTATTTAGTGAAAAAAATAATCTGAAAAACGGTACTGTGCCTTTAAGAGAAAAAAAGCGTACAATTTTTCCAAAACTGCTCTAAAATGATAAAATTATCTCAATTTTAGTATATATGTGTCTTATCTTGCCAGCTAAGATTGCACCACAAGAAAAGGAATATTTAACCCTTAATGGACAAAAACGTTGTTCACAAAAACGTTAGAATTAACCAAATAACCCCCTGCACCTCGCCACAGCTCTGCTGTGGCGCCTACCTGCCCTCAGGGGTCTGTAAAATCACTCTAACACTTCGATGAGGCCAAATCTTTTCCTTTGAGGCCCACCGGAGCTGGAGCTTGCTGCTTGCATGGGGAATACAACTGCGCAACTGAGGCGCAAAAACATATATACATGCAAATCCAAAACATATACATTAGATAAAGAGAGTACAGAGCCAGCTGATGTTGCAAGTGGGTAAAGGGGGCAGAGTATTAGGAGATAGGTCATGAGGCAATATGTAAAACAAGTGAGGGCTTCACTTTAGCACCAAACTATAGGTTGGACAATTACGGTATACAGGTATACCTCACTTTACAGCGCTTCACTTTACAGCGATTCGCTAATACAGCGCTTTGTGGAGCTGAAGTTCAACCTCCAAGGATTTTGAAATAGTGCTGTAAATCATTGTGAGATTGCGAGAAAAGTGACTGGCACCATTTTGTTATGCGCAGTTCAATGTTAACTGCATTACAGTACAATCTGTGTCTCAGTGCTATAGTCTGGCAAATTTTACTACAGTAATTGTCACTATTTTACAGGTACAGTATTTATTAAATACTAATTGAATACTTGCTGTGCTAGTGTTAAACTAAACGTAGCACTATTGCACCCCTAATATATGTTAGTTTAAACATGGTTTTAAGATTTTAAACACTGAAAAGAAAGCTAAAACTGCCTTGTTTCACTTTAAGGCGGTTTTCACTTTACAGCGGGGCTCCGGTCCCTAACCCGCTGTATGAGCGGGGTATACCTGTACTGTTTTCTTTATGGCTGCCTGCTCACCTGTCTATACACAAATTATGGTCCAGTGGATAGTTATACAGACCTATAAGTACATTTAAAACTGTAATTTGGATTGGAAAATGTGCAAGACTGTACAATCTGGGGTCCAGAGACAAACCCCTTGAAAGTAAATTAAATGAGCTCCTATAATGAACAAGTAATCAGTTAAGAATTTTGCAGGGCAGGGGTTCCTTAAAGGGACATTAAAGTATATATTTTGTGTATATAATTTGCATAAGATGGTATTACAGTGTTTTATTTTCTTCCTGTAAAAACGTTCCTGTGCTGCAAAACTATTTTTGTTATGCTTGTGGAGATTGTCTGTCCACCAACAGATTTGTGGGAGTTTTTCCTATCACACAGTGAGCTCGAATCCCAGGGACCAGCTGTACACTTGTCCCATAATCAAAATAAACTGCTTTAACTTAAGGAGACATGAAACCCAAAATTTGTCTTTAATGATTCACATAGAACATTCAATTTCAAACAACTTTCCAATGTATTTCTATTATCAAATTGGTTTCATTTTCTTGCTATCCTTTTTTGAGTGAGCAGCAATGCACTACAAGAAGATAGCTGATAACATTGAGTTAGCCAATGACAAGAAGTATATATGTGCATCTACCAATCAGCACCCAGTTCCAGTAGTGCATTGCTGCTTTTGAGTCTACCTAGGTATGGTTTTCAAAAAAGGATAACAATGGAACAAAGCAAATTAGATAATGATAGTAAATTTAAAGTAGTTTAAAATCGCATACCCTATCTGACTTATTAAAGAAATTTATTGGGCTTCATGCCCCTTTACCCTGTTACATGCTAAATCAAAAACTCAATTTCAACATTAGAAAGCATGACAGAAGTGTGTTGAGTTTAAAGGCCCTTTCCAACAGTGTTGTCATATTGTCTACTCTTATTGTTGTTGTTTAATGGTCCTTTCCAGAAGTGTTGTCATATTGTCTACTCTTATTGTTGTTGTTTAATGGTCCTTTCCAGAAGTGTTGTCATATTGTCTACTCTTATTGTTGTTGTTTAATGGTCCTTTCCAGAAGTGTTGTCATATTGTCTACTCTTATTGTTGTTGTTTAATGGTTCTTTCCAGAAGTGTTGTCATATTGTCTACCCTTATGGTTGTTGTTTAATGGTCCTTTCCAGAAGTGTTGTCATATTGTCTACCCTTATGGTTGTTGTTTAATGGTCCTTTCCAGAAGTGTTGTCATATTGTCTTATTTATGTGCTGAAGTATATTGCTAAACTCAGCGCCTCCAGCCACCCACAGCACAGGACTTCTTTACCAATGAGGTGACGTTTCCACCCCTAGCCATGCTAGAATGTCAGCTGACACGCACGGCTATAGGTTTAGAGGTGGAATTGTCAACTCATTGAAGAGCGCTGTGCAGTGGGTGGCTGGAGGTGCTGATTTTAGCAATATACTTCAGCACAGAAAGGGTGAGTTTAGCACCCGTTTTTTAGTAATTGATGACAGAAACTAGAGTTTATTTTTAGTGATGGTAAATCCTAGCCTTGGTTAAACGCTTGGATTTACCATCATTTTAAGCAGAAGTCACTAATGCAAATATTTCATAAGCGCTGGCACAAGAAATTCACTGCAAGTTGAGTGTTTATGGAATAAAATAACTTCATAATACAACTTTTTAAAGGAAAATTAATATTTTGTGATATTGAAAAAGTTACTTTAAACTTAACCGATTATCCATGACTTCTAACTTTAAATTAAGAAAGGTCTTACTATATACCTTAAAAATGCTTTATAAGTGTACCCTAGATAACAGTAAATACTTAAAATATTTAGCTCCTCTCACCAGAATAACTGTGTAAAAGGAAAAAAATAAACTGCATCATAAATATTGTAATTCCAAGTTTTAATTCAGATGAACAGACAGACTACAAAGGCAGAGAAAATCTTTGTTACAGAAAAAAAGCTAATGAAACTTAAAAAAGGTTAATCACCAGA
This sequence comes from Bombina bombina, assembly GCF_027579735.1. NCBI lineage: Eukaryota > Metazoa > Chordata > Amphibia > Anura > Bombinatoridae > Bombina > Bombina bombina. Next base: position 688,231,522 of record NC_069503.1, on the reverse strand, counting down.
ATAACAGTAGGTAACCAGAAGTAAACTAAAACACGTTTGCTATGAAACATGAGAGTTTAGTTTCATGTACCTTTAAGAACACCAGTATTACTAGTTGTGACGAATAATGAATGCAAAACATCAAAATATAATTTATCTAAATATTGTTACATTGTGTGTGGATGGCAAATTACTGTTTACATTAAAGTTCACAAATGCTTATTAAGCTCAAATACAATTGTGCTGAAAAAGTCAGAAAAAAATGTGAGTGGGACAATCAAGGTAAAAAGGTTTATCAAAGGAATATCTCCTACTGTTTTAGGGCAGTTCTATAAACTCTGGCACAAGCCATATACCCTTTAGCTTCTAATACCTGTCCCTTTTCATAAGATTCCTTCCTGTGCTGTATGTAAAACTTGCTAAAACAACACTGCAGTCCAGGACCAGCGAAAGTGCACACTACCAGGTGTCACTATCGAAACTCCCAATGTGAAATTAAAGTATTATACAAATGTAGCAGCACCAGATAATAGTCCAAAATGGTTATATATATAAATATATAGTAATCATGCAATATACAAAACTCAATTACAACACTTATTTGTAGTACATAAATAAATGGTGTAATTGTATTTTGTGTATGGTATAATTAAGTGAGCAATTCCGAAAAAGGCGCCGGTGTTTGAATAACCTTAAATAAATATCTTAGACTATAATTTGGTGTTGCTAAATTTGTGTGATACTGTATGTAAATTCTGCCTAGTCTTTGCTTCTTTTTGTGTTTCTGATATAACTTTCATTATCATCCTCCCAGTATGTTTTATTAAAGTGAATAAATATGCAAGTTATAAATGTGGAGTCTCTGAGTCACAATTTCCAGATTCAGTTGATAGTTAAGAGGCAGCAGTCTTAAAGGGCCATAATACCCAAATGTTGAAACACTTGAAAGTAATGCAGCATAGCTGTAAAAAGCTGACTAGAAAATATCACCTGAGCATCTCTATGTAAAAAAGAAAGATATTTTACCTCAAAAGTTCCTCAGTAGCCACATCACATTGTAAAGGACTTCTAAGCAGCAAATCAGTATGTCTGTCCCGGGACATCTAAGGGATTGAGCCTTGTGCACTCTCATTTTATTTCCCTATTCAGTTTAAAGGAAGTTTACTATGAAATCTCATGAGAGTTAAGTCAAATCTCATGAGATTACAGTAAAAGAGTTCATGACCTCAGCACTGTTGATGCTGATTGGCTGCAGTTCATTTCTTCATATATTTTTTTTTTACCTGCAGCTGGGCAGCAGCTGAGTATAACTTTTTACACAGAACTTACTCTGGTGAGCTGAGGAGATTGTGAGGTAAACTATCTTCTTTTTTTACCTAGAGATCCTCAGGTGATATTTTCCTTTCAGCTTTTTACAGTTATACTGCATCAGTTTCAAGTGATTTAGCATATGAGTATTATGTCCCTTTAAAGTACCATAAAAAAGGTTGAGATCTGTGCATATCTTAAATGGGCTAATTAAGTAAAAAACATAAATTATGCTTACCTGATAATTTCCTTTCCATTGTGGGGAGGAGAGTCCACAGCTTCATTCATTACTGTTGGGAATTAAGAACCTGGCCACCAGGAGGAGGCTAAGACACCCCAGCCAAAGGCTTAAATACCTCCCCCACTTCCCTCATCCCCCAGTGATTCTGCCAAGGGAAAAAGGAACAGCAGGAGAAATATCAGGGTATAAATGGTGCCAGAAGAAGAATTAAATTTAGGTCAGGTAAGCATAATTTATGGTAAGCAAATCAGGTAAGCATAATTTATGTTTTCCATCTAAAGGGGAGGAGAGTCCACGGCTTCATTCATTACTTTTGGGAAACATATACCCAAGCTCAAGAGGACAGTCAATGAAACCGGGAGGGTAAAGGGTAGACCCTAATCTGAGGGCACCACAGCCTGCAAAACCTTTCTCCCAAAAACAGCTTCCGCAGAAGCAAAAACGTCAAATTTGTAAAACCTTACAAATTTGCTCCATAGAGGCCTCATTCTTGAAGGCCCAAGACAAAGCCACAGCTCTAATTGAATGAACCGTGATCCTCTCAGGAGGCTTATGTCCCGCTGTCTCATAGGCCAAGCGAATCAAGCTCCGCAACCATAAGGACAAAGAAGTAGAAGAGGCTTTCTGCCCCGTGCGCTTCCCTGAATACACCACAAAAAGAGATGTAGACGATCTGAAATCCTTTGTAGCCTGAAGATAGAACTTTAAGGCACAAATCACATCCAGGTTATGAAGTAACCTCTCCTTAGAAGAAGGGTTAGGACACAAAGAAGGAACAACTATTTCCTGATTGATGTGACGGTTAGACACCACCTTGGGAAGAAACCCCAAACCAGTGAGAAGCACAGCCTTATCCGCATGAAAAAACAGATAAGGATGTTCACATTGCAAGGCAGCCAACAGGAAGAGAACCTGCCAGGACAGAATCCTAATGTCAATGGAATGCATAGGCTCAAACGGAACCTTCTGCAATACCACAAGGACCAAGTTTAAGCACCATGGGGGAGCAGACTGGCTAAATACAGGCCTGATTCTAGACAGAGCCTGAACAAAAGATTTTAAATGTCAGGGATCTCAGCGAGTCTCCTATGCAACAAGACTGATAATGCTGAAATCTGTTCCCTTAAGGAACTGGCGGCAAGACCCTTCTACAAACCATCTTGGAGAAAGGACAGAATCCTGGATACCTTCACCTTATGCCAAGGATATACATGCTTCTCACACCAGGACAAGTAAGTCCTCCACACCATATATGGTAGATGCGATGAGTGGCTGCCTTCCTTGCCTGAATGAGAGTGAGTATCTGTAATGAATGTTTAAGGAGTCGCCTTCTCGATTAAGGATCACAACTGCAGATCAGTAATATAGAGTAAATTGTATTATCTCACTTGGCATGTGAGTTACTATGTGGAAGTAAATCTGTATAGCCAACAGTGAATATTATCAAATAGGATACTTAGGAAACAAAGTCTCCTTAATCGTTTTGAATGTAACAATTCCTGGATAATAAATTGTAGCAAAGATTGCAAGTCTTTTGGAAACGTGAGTTCACAGAATAATGCTCTATACATAATAACAATTGACTAATAACATTTGGAAAACGTATTGGAAGTAAATATACAGCAGAGTAAATGCAATTGTTCAGGGAGAAAAGAAAGTTCAACTTACTCGCCTCTTCAGTGTAGAGGAGATTTCGAGGTAGACAGATTGATCTTGGTTCACGGAGAAAGCCGCTTCAGATAAGGTCACAAAAATAGGCTAGGCTTAACTCCGGTCTAGGACAGTTTCATATTGATTTCCAGTTCAGAAAGAAAGTCAGGTAAATACTTTTACGTTATACTCATGCAGATAAGTCCTGAGCTGCAATGATAGAGCGACTGGTGGCTGCAAATAATCCTTTTCAGTTGTGAGTCGCTAAAGCTGCAGATAGTTCACCTGATGGCGGCAGCAGGATTGCTACACAGGTAGGAGCTGGAGTTGGAATTAATACTACAGGAAGCAGTGGAATTATACAGGTTAGATTCTGTAAAATAGGTGTTAATCCAGAAAAGCAGATGAGTGGAAACTTGCAAGAAATTCTAGGAGACATGAATCATGTTCCAATTAGTTCAGGATGCTTAGGAGTGCTAAACAAAATTACTAAGCACCTGTGTTAGTTTGGAAGCAGGTTAAATAGGGAAGGTGGGATGGGCTAAAGGTGCTTAAGAGGGCAGAAAATAATTCCTGACATGACCCCCCCGTCAAGCAAGCCGTCCCACGGCTTGAAGTCGAGGTTGATGAGGATAGCGTCTATGAAATCGTGAGACAAGTCTAGGAGCGTTGATGTTGGTGTATCATCTTCGGGAGAAAAACCATTCCACTGCACTAAATACTGGAGTTCACCTCTATAGTGCCTGGAGTCTAGCAGATCTTGAACTTCGTATTTATCAGTATTTAAGTCACAAGGGGTCGCGGGAAGAACAGTATGAGAAGTTGCCATGGATTTAGAAGGTTTCAATAAAGAGACATGGAAGGTAGGATGAATACGAAGGGAAGGAGGTAGTTGCAAAGTAACTGCATTGGCATTGATAATTTTAAGGATAGGAAAGGGTCCTATAAACAATCCAGCCAACTTTTTGCTAGGAATTTGCATCCTAAGATTTTTGGTAGAGAGCCAAACCATATCCCCCACAGCGTATACTGGGGGTGTTCTCCTTCTTAAGTCATAGTATTTTTTCTGTGAGGCTTTGGATTGTTGGATGTTCTGTTGAAGAACCTTGAAATTCTCCAATAAGCTGTTGGTGAGATCTTCTACTGTTGGGCATATAGAATCTTCATTGGAGGTCATTGTGAAATCTGGATGTTATGCATGATTGGCATAGAATGGAGACATCTTGATTGAGGAGTTTAGGGTGTTGTTATAAGCTAACTCTGCCATAGATAGATACCTCACCCATTCAGTCTGTTGGTATGCAGAATAACACCGCAAGTATTGTTCTAGCCATTGATTCAAACCATTTTTATGGGTGATAAGCAGTGGTAAAACGGTGTTCTATTTTGACCTGTTTACAAAGATTTTTCCAAAACCATGAGTTAAACTGAGTTCCACGATCTGTGATATGGATTGAAGGGATTACATGACGTTTAAACACATGATCTAGAAAAAGTTGAGCTGTTTCTGGAGAGGTGGGAAGTTTGTGGTAGGGGATAAAGTGTGCCATTTTGGTAAGTCGATTGCAACAAGAATTGTGTTTTTCCCTAAAGAGGTAGGAAGTTTGACTATAAAATCCATCCCTACATGTTTCCAAGGTCTATCAGGGATTTGAATCGGCATTAACAGCCCGTAAGGGGGTTTCTTTTCAGGTTTTGAAGTTACACAGATCAAGCAGGTTTCTATATAATCCTTTATATTTTCTGTCATTTTTGGCCACCAATATTTTCTTTGTAGGAGGTCTAGCGTTCTCTTTATGCCGGGATGAACTTTCTATAATAGTTGGAAAAGCCTAGGAACCTTTGAAGTTCCTTCCTATTTTTAGGGGTTGGCCACATTCTGACTGTCTCCACTTTATCCTCTTGCATTTGAATGCCACTAGGATTAATCGAGTATCCAAGGAAGGAGATGTGGTTGGTATGGAAAACACATTTCTCAACTTTAGCATACAGTTGATGGACTCTTAGCCTAGAGAGAACCCACCTGACATGTTTAACATGCTCTTCGGGTGTTTGAGAGTATATGAGAATGTCATCTAGATATACTACTACGCAAATGTCAAGGAGGTCTCTGAACATGTCATTAATAAAATGTTGAAAAGTGTCAGATGCGTTACATAATCCAAATGGCAAGACCAGGTATTCGTAAAGTCCATACCTGGTTCTAAATGCCGTCAACCACTCATCACCTTCCCTGATACGCACCAAATTTTATGCACTGCGTAGGTCTAATTTTGTGAATAACTTCGCTTGGTACAAGCGCTCAATGAGTTCTGGTATAAGGGGCAAGTGATATCTATTTTTAAAAGTTCTCTTGTTCAGTTCACTATAATTGGACAAAGTGACTGATCTTTGTTCGTCACAAAAAACATTCCAGCTCCTGCTGGAGATACAGATGGCATAATAAAGCCTCTTTTTTTAGATTTTCGGCTAAATAAGTTTATAAATGAGTGAGTTTCAGTTAACTCAATGGGTAAAGATGCCCATAAGGAACTGTTGCTCCAGGTTTTAATTCTATAGGGCAATCATATGGATGGTGAGGAAGATTTTTTGCCTCCTTTTTGCTAAATACATCAGAAAATTCTGTATAGTCTATAGGTATGGATATCTGATGAATGTAACATCGAAGAGTGAGTATAGCAGGTCTGTTTACAATAATCAGAATGCATAGTTTCCTGAAGATTTTCCCAATCAATAGTAGGTTGATGTAGTTGTAACCACTGTAGGCCTAAAACAATTGGGAAAAGTGGAGAGGGTAAGACATCAAATTAAATAAATTCAGAATGAGTATTAGAGGTTGATGTAAGAATTAGAACGGTATGGTGAGTAATAGGACCAGCATAAACATATTGACACAGAATTTTGTGGTATTTTATAATTCTCAACTAGTGTTTTATCTATATAATTCCTGTAGGCTCCAGTGCCTATGATAGCTTCAGTTCTCAACCGGTTTTGTTACCACTGTAAAGATAGAGGTAAAATACAGTAAACAGGTTTATTTTTTACAATCAAAGTTGTAGGTATAATACAATACTTACACCTAGATTTAGAGTTCTGCGTTAGCCGTCAAAAGCAGCGTTAAGGGGTCCTAACGCTGCTTTTTACCGCCCGCTGGTATTTAGAGTCAGGCAGGAAAGGGTCTACCGCTCACTTCCCTACCGCGATTCCAGGCTACCGCAGATCCCTTTACGCCAATTGCGTATCCTATCGTTTCAATGGGATCTGCCTAACGCTGGTATTTGGAGAAGTGAGCGGTAGACCCTCTACCGACAAGACTCCTACCGACAAAAAAAGTCAGTAGTTAAGAGCTTTATGGGCTAACGCGTGAATATAAAGCTCTTAACTACTGTGCTCTAAAGTACACTAACACCCATAAACTACCTATGTACCCCTAAACCGAGGCCCCCCCACATCGCCGCCACTATAATAAATTTTTTTAACCCCTAATCTGTCGACCGGACACCGCAGCTACCTTAATTATACCTATAAACCCCTAATCTGCTGTCCCTAACATCGCCGACCCCTATATTATATTTATTAACCCCTAATCTGCCCCCCCCAACGTCGCCGCTACCTAACTACACTTATTAACCCCTAATCTGCCTACCGGACCTCGCCGCCACTATAATAAATGTATTAACCCCTAAACCGCCGCACTCCCGCCTCGCAAACACTAGAATAAATATTATTAACCCCTAATCTGCCCTCCCTAACATTGCCGCCACCTACCTACAATTATTAACCCCTAATCTCCCGCCCGCACAGTTGCCGCTACTATAATAAAGTTATTAACCCCTAAACCTAACTCTAACCCTAACACCCCCCTAACATAAATATAATTTAAATGAAACAAAATAATATTCCTAAAATTAACTAAATTAATCCTATTTAAAACTATATACTTACCTATAAAATAAACCCTAATATAGCTACAATATAACAATTAATTACATTGTAGCTATTTTAGGATTTATATTTATTTTATAGGCAGCTTTGTATTTATTTTAACTAGGTACAATAGCTATTAAATAGTTAAGAACTATTTAATAGCTACCTAGTTAAAATAAGTACAAAATTACCTGTAAAATAAATCCTAACCTAAGTTACAATTAAACCTAACACTACACTATCATTAAATTAATTAAATAAATTACCTACAATTAGCTAAATTAAAATACAATAAAAAAATACTATTCTATAATACAAAAAAAAACAAACACTAAATTTCAAAAAATAAAAAAGAATTACAAGAAGTTTAAACTAATTACACCTAATCTAAGCCCCCTAATAAAATAATAAAGCCCCCCAAAATAAAAAAAATGTCCTGCCCTATTCTAAATTAACAAGTAACCAGCTCTTTTACCAGCCCGTAAAAGGGCTTTTTGCGGGGCATTGCCCCAAAGTAATCAGCTCTTTTACCTGTAAATAAAAATACAATACCCCCCCCAACATTACAACCCACCACCCACATACCCCTACTCTAACCCACCCAAACCCCCTTAATAAAACCTAACACTAACCCCCTGAAGATCTCCCTACCTTGAGTCATCTTCACCCAGCCGGGCCGAAGTCTTCATCCGATGGGGCAGAAGAGGATATCCAGACCGGCAGAAGTCTTCATCCTATCCGGGCTGAAGAGGACATCCGGACCGGCAGACATCTTCATCCAAGCGGCATCTTCTATCTTCATCCATCCGACGAGGAGCGGCTCCATCTTCAAGACCTCCGGTGCGGAGCATCCTTCCTGGCCGACGGACTAACGACGAATGCCTCGTCCTTTAAATGACGTCATCCAAGATGGTGTCCCTCGAATTCCGATTGGCTGATAGGATTCTATCAGCCAATCGGAATTAAGGTAGGAAAAATCTGATTGGCTGATTCGATCAGCCAATCAGATTGGATCAGCCAATCGGATTGAACTCACATTCTATTGGTTGTTCCGATCAGCCAATAGAATGTGAGTTCAATACGATTGGTTGATTGGATCAGCCAATCGGATTGAACATCAATCTGATTGGCTGATTTGTAGTTAGTCCGTCGGCCAGGAAGGATGCTCCGCGCCGGAGGTCTTGAAGATGGAGCCGCTCCTCGTCAGATGGATGAAGATAGAAGATGCCGCTTGGATGAAGATGTCTGCCGGTCCGGATGTCCTCTTCTGCCCGGATAGGATGAAGACTTCTGCCGGTCTGGATGTCCTCTTCTGCCCCATCGGATGAAGACTTCGGTCCGGCTGGGTGAAGACGACTCAAGGTAGGGAGATCTTCAGGGGGGTAGTGTTAGGTTTATTTAAGGGGGGCTTGGGTGGGTTAGAGTAGGGGTATGTGGGTTTTAATGTTGGGGGGGGTTGTATTTTTTTTAGAGCTGATTACTTTGGGGCAATGCCCCGCAAAAAGCCCTTTTAAGGGCAGGTAAAAGAGCTGATTACTTTGGTAGTTTAGAATAGGGTAGGGCATTTTTTATTTTGGGGGGCTTTTTATTTTATTAGGGGGCTTAGATTAGGTGTAATTAGTTTAAACTTCTTGTAATTCTTTTTTATTTTTTGTAATTTAGTGTTTGTTTTTTTGTATTATAGAACAGTTTAATTTATTGTATTTTATTTTAGGTAATTGTAGGTAATTTATTTAATTAATTTAATGATAGTGTAGTGTTAGGTTTAATTGTAACTTAGGTTAGGATTTATTTTACAGGTAATTTTGTACTTATTTTAACTAGGTAGCTATTAAATAGTTATTAACTATTTAATAGCTATTGTACCTAGTTAAAATAAATACAAAGTTGCCTGTAAAATAAATATAAATCCTAAAATAGCTACAATGTAATTATTAGTTATATTGTAGCTATATTAGGGTTTATTTTATAAGTAAGTATTTAGTTTTAAATAGGATTAATTTAGTTAATTTTAGGAATATTATTTCTTTTCATTTAAATTATATTTATGTTAGGGGGGTGTTAGGGTTAGACTTAGGTTTAGGGCTTAATAAATTTATTATCGTGGCGGCGAGGTTCGGTCGGCAGATTATGGGTTAATAAGTGTAGGTAAGGTAGCGGCGACGTTGGGGGGGGCAGATTAGGGGTTAATAAATATAATATAGGGGTCAGCGGTGTTAGGGGCAGCAGATTAGAGGTTCATAGGGATAATGTAGGTTGCGGCGGTGTCCGGAGCGGCAGATTAGGGGTTAATAATATAATGCAGGTGTCAGCGATAGCGGGGGCGGCAGATTAGGGGTTAATAAGTGTAAGGTTAGGGTTGTTTAGACTCGGGGTTCATTGTAGGGTGTTAGGTGCAGGCTTAGGAGCTGAACGCTGCTTTTTTGCAGGTGTTAGGTTTTTTTTCAGCCCAAACTGACCATTGTTTCCTATGGGGATATCGTGCACGAGCACGTTTTAGCTGCTTACCGCTACCGTAAGCAACGCTGGTATTGAGGGTTGAAGTGGAGCTAAATTAGGCTCAACGCACCCTTTTTTGAGCCTAAAGCAGCCCCTCAGACAACTCTAAATACCAGCGTTGTTGGAAGGGTGCGTTGGGAAAAAAATCAGCGTTAGCTACGCAGGTTTTTACAGACAAAACTCTAAATCTAGGCATTACTCTTATTGTTTTTAAGAAGTATGGGGCATTCCTTAACTGTGTGTGCTGAGTTAGCACAGTACATACAGAGAACCTTGGTCTTTCTTCTGAGTCTCTCTTCAGGTGTTAAGGGTCCACGGATAATGCCAATTTCCATAGGTTCATTGCTATTTGAGGAAGAAGATGTTAGGCTAGGGTTTGTGTATCTCCTTTAGGCAGGTTCAGATGTGAGTCGTTCTGATCTCCTTTCCCTGAGTCTTCTATCAATTTGTATGGTTAGCTTCATCAAGGCCTCTAAAGTAGTTGGTAGTTCTGTACGGGCCAATTCGTCTTTGACAGTGTCAGCCAGTCCAAGTCTATACTGTTTTTTTAGGGCCACTGCATTCCACTGTGAAATGATTGCATATTGTTTAAAGTCTGTAATATATAATTCTACAGGCCTGTTTCCCTGTTTTAGACTTCTCATTTTAGTCTCAGCAGTAGTTTGCAGATTTTTATCCAAGTACAATTCATCCATAACTGTCAAAAAATCACCTAATGAAGATAAGATAGGATCTGAAGATTCATAAAACGAATCTACCCATACCCTGGGCTCTCCTCTAAGAAAGGATATAATGGTTAAGACTTTAGTTCTGTCTGTAGAGTATGTCTTGGGTTTCAGATTAAATAATTCCAGGCAAGCATTCTTGAACTGCCGATAACTTGTCCTATCCCCTAAGTAAATATCAGGCATAGATACCTGGTGTTCGGGGGAAGATTCTGTATGCATAGGCTTGGCAGCAATAGTGTCACTTATCACCTTACAAAGTGTTTCATTTTCAATTTGTAAGTCCCTGAGGCCTTGCCATAATTGATCCACACGCTTTGTTAAGTTATAAACAATTTGAGGAAGATCTGCTGGATCCATTGAGGCTTAGTAATTATGTAATGTATGTTTAAGGAGTCACCTTCTCCTTTAAGGACCACAACTGCAGATCAGTAATACAGAGTAAATTGTATATGTCTCACTTGGCATGTGAGTTACTATGTGGAAGTAAATCCGTATAGCCAACAGTGGATATTATCAAATAGGATACTTAGGAAACAAAGTCTCCTTAATCGTTTTGAATGTATCAATTCCTGGATAATAAATTTGTAGCAAAGATTGCAAGTCTTTTAGAAACGTGTGAGTTCACAGAATAATGCTCTATACGCAATACAAAATTGCCTAATAACGTTTGGAAAACGTATTGGAAGTAAATATGCAGCAGAGTAAATGCAATTGTTCAGAGAGAAAAGAAAGTTTGACTTACTCGTCGCATCAGTATAGAGGAGATTCCGACGTAGACAGATTGATCTTGGTTCACGGAGAAAGCCGATTCAGATGAGGTTGCAAAAGTAGGCGGGGCTTAACTGCGGCCTAGGATAGTTCCGTATTGATTTCCAGTTCGGAGAGAAAGTCGGGTAAAGACTTTTACATTATACTCATGCGGATAAGTCTTGAGCTGCAATGATAGAGTGGCTGCAAATAATCCTTTTCAGTTGCGAGTCGATAAAGCTGCAGATAGTTCACCTGATGGCGGCAGCAGGATTGCTACACAGGTAGTAGCTGGAGTTGGAATTAATACTGCAGGAAGCAGTGGAATTATACAGGTTAGATTCTGTAGAACAAGTGTTAATCCAGAAAAGCAGATGAGTGGAAACTTGTAAGAAATTCTAGGAAACAGGAAGGATGTTCCAATGAGCTCAGGATGCTTAAGAGTGCTAAACGAAATTACTAAGCACCTGTTTTAGTTTGGAAGCAGGTTAAGTAGGGAAGGTGGGATGGGCTTAAGGTGGCAGAAAATAATTCCTGACAGTATCAATCACACTTTCAGAAAAGCCTCTCTTGGCCAAGACTAGGCGTTCAATCTTCACTCAGTCAGCCTCAGAGAATCGAGATTTTGATGTTGAAAAGGACACTGTTCCAGCAGATCCCTGCGACAGGGTGACCTCCACGGCGGAGAGGATGACATCCCTACCAGATCTGCAAACCACGTCCTCCGCGGCCACGATGGAGCAATCAGAATTGCTGAAGCTCTGGCCTGTTTGATGCGTGCCACTACACGAGGTAGAAGTGGTAATGGTGGAAAAATGTAAGCTAGGCTGAATCCCCAAGGCACTGCTAAGGCATCTATAAGCTCTGCCTGGGGATCCCTGGACCTCGACCCGTATCGGGGTAGCTTGCAATTGAGCCTGGACACCATGAGATCCATCTCCGGCGTTCCCCACCTGAGACAAATCTCTGCAAACACTTCGGGGTGACCATTCCCCCGGATGGAAGAATTGCCTGCTGATTAAGTCTGCTTCCCTGTTCTCCACACCTGGAATGTGCATTGCTGAGAGCAAGCAACTGTAGGACTCCGCCCACTCCAAGATCTGAGACACCTTCCTCATGGCTAGGGAGCTCCTCGTACCCCCCTGATGGTTGATGTAAGCCACCGAGGTAATGTTGTCGGTCTGGAATCTGATAAAGCTGAACGACCCCAGAGGAGGCCATGCCGTTAGAGCATTGTCGATTGCTCGGGGTTCCAGAATATTTATACGGTCTCAAGAAGGATGTCCCCATGGACAGTTGCTCTGGAAGGATCCACCAAGAGAGGGAGATCCGAGTCCGAGAAATCCATGGATATCTGCTGTGATAGATCTGAATGATCGCCGTTCAACTGTCTCAACATGCACAATTGAAGAGGTCTGAGATGGAACCTGGCGAATGGAATGATGTCTATGCTGGAAACCATGAGTCCTATCACCTCCATACACTGAGCCACCGAGGGGCTTGAGGAGGACAAGACAAGAGGACGCAATCTTCCTGCGTCGATGGTCTGTGAGAAATATTTTCATGGACATAGAGTATATTATCATGCCCAGGAACTCCACCCTGTTGCTGGGAACCAGGAAACTCTTTCCTGAGTTGATCTTCCAACCGTGAGATTGGAGCAAAAGAAGAAGAGCCCTCGAATGATCCTCTGCGAGACTGAACGGCGGCGCCTGGACTATGATGTCGTCCAGATAGGGCGTCACAGCAATGCCTCTGGATCTGGCCACTGCAAGCAGTGCCCCCAGACCAAAGGGAAGGGCCACAAACTGGAAGTGTTGGTCCAGAAACGCAAATCTTAGGAACTTGAAGTGGTCCCTGTGAAATGGCACATGAAGGTAAGCATCCTTCAAGTCTATAGTTGTCATGAACTGTCCCTCTTGAACTGGGGTAGAATCGATCTGATCGTTTCCATTTTGAACTATGGAACACTTGCAAACTGGTTTAAATATTTTAGGTCCAGAATCAGGCAGAACGTGCCCTCTTTCTTTGCAATCACAAAAAGATTTGAATAGTACCCTAGACCCCTTTCTGCTTGGGGTACTGGGACGACAACACAGAGAGAGGAGAGTCCCTCACACACTCTAGAAAGGCCTCTCTCTTTTCTGGTCTTAAAGACAGGTTTGACAGGAGGAATCTGCCCCTGGGCGGATGGTATCTGAACCCTATCCTGTAACCCTGGGCAACAACTTCCAGAACCCAAGGGTCCTGAACGTCCTGCAACCAGGCTTCTGAGAAGAGAGATAATCTGCCACCTACATGGTCCGGAGACAGGTCGGGGGAAGCCTCTTCATTCCGATTTTGTCCCGGCGGGCTTCTTGCTCTGCTTAGACTTGTTCCAAGAACGAGGCGGCTTCCAAGTTCCCTTGGACTGGTCCGCTTTCGCGGCGGGCTGCTGGCGTTGGGCCTTGTTCGCACGAAAGGGACGAAGTAGATCCTTTAGGCTTAGCCTTCTTATCCTGCAGTAGGAAAGTTCCTGTGACGAAAGGCAAAGAATGACTGGGGGATGAGGGAAGTTGGGGAGGTATTTAAGCCTTTGGCTGGGGTGTCTTTGCCTCCTCCTGGTGGCCAGGTTCTTAATTCCCAACAGTAATGAATGAAGCCGTGGACTCTCCTCCCCATTAGATGGAAATAGTTTGCATAAAAAATTTTTTAAAACGTGTTGGGAAGAATTTTAAAATCATTTTCACCCCTCTTATCAGTGTTTAGACACAGGCTTTGTATTTCAACTGAGTTCACAGCTTCTAGGCATGGTGCAGCAGATAATCCTTATTCATTTGTGCATTTTACCAAAACAACAATGGATATAGCTACAACCATAAAATTGTGTGGGGGGAGTTAGAGCTGTACAATTCAGAAACTTAAAAGAAAAGGTTAATGGTGAGGCACTGCAGTATAAATTTGCAGGTAAAGTAATTAACGTACATATTATATGTTGTCTCTATCTCAACTTGCTTTATGTCCCTTTAAGACCAGTGTTTCTTTACCGCTTCACCATGCTAATGCTGTTAATTTAAAGTCATACAGGTGCAATCATTACAAGGGCGGCACCGAAATCACTGGAAGACAATTGTGCAGACATAGGTTACAAATCAAGTTGGCTGTTTTTTGTTAAGAGTCATTTTTCAAATGCTTACAATTTAAAATGACTTATTTTAAAATAATAATAAAGAAAAAGTGAAAATGTGAAAAAACTGGAAATAAAATTAATCATAACAATAATAATCATGTTGATCGATTAAATTGTAGCACTGTAAGCAATTACCTGTAGGTGTTAAGCAGTCCTTCCAGTCAAAATACCCTGCATAAATGCCAGGCTCCAAGGAACCAACTATGGGATCTGCTTTCATCTCAATATAGCTTTCAAACAGTCTTTGATCCAATTCTTTCAGCGAGTATCTACTGGTCTTTAAATGAGAATACAGAAACATTAGTGTGGCCTCCTGAATAAATAGATGCAATAAATCAATTTAAATAGTTAATAAATCTAGCACTAATGGGTATATAGCTTCTCCTTACTGGCTGGGAATAAACTTGCCAGACATCCTTGGGACAATCCCCTTTATACAGCTCACCCATGCTGTAGCCTCAGTTTATGAACAGCAAACCAGGACCTGATTTGTGATGGAATATTGATTCTAAATATAGCCACCAATCAGCAAGCACTACCCAGAGGCTGAACCAAAAATGTGCCAGCTCCTTGCCTTACATTCCTGCTTTTTCAAATAAAGATTTTAAGAGAATGAAGAAAAATTGATAATAGGAGTAAATTAGAAAGTTGATTATAATTGAAAGCTCTATCTGCCCAAAAATGGTTTCAAACCCATTTAAGGGTAATATTTGCTTTAGTGTAGGGCTTATCCACCCACCTGAAACGTCCCACCTTCCTGATACCTTCCAAACATCTCTCTTCCCTCCACCCACTGGTAACCACCATTTAAGGTACTGGCAGCAAGTCTTCTAAAATTATGCACAAAATGAAGAGAAAATAATTGTGTAGCCCATTAATAAATCTAGACAAGTCAGAAGGCTTGTCCTTCCCATAGAACACCTCTGGATACATTGTTTCCAACGCAACAAAGGATTCGGGGGATGACAACAAATGAGGTTCTGGTTTTTCCTGCTGTCAAAGCTGACAGCGGGACTGCAACCTGCACCACTGTGTTGGACATACAGTAGGTACTATGTCAACACAGTACACTGGGCAAAGTACTGTGTGATGTAGTACCTACATCAAAAAGGTGCAAGGGGTAAAAGGTTAAATGATACAACCAAAATATGAAAGTACAATATTAAAGCAGAGCAAACAAAATTAATTCACAATAAAATATTTTGATCATATTCAGTGTATACTTTGGGTACTTAGTTCCATATCCACTTAAAGAAATCCCTGAACTTAAATGTCCTCTAAGCTCATCTCATCAGTCACATTAAAGGGACAGTCTACTCCGGAATTGTTATTGTTTAAAAAGATAGATAATCTCTTTATTACCCATTCCCCAGTTTTGCATAACCAACACGGTTATATTAATGCAGTTTTTTACCTCTGAAGACTGCCCCCTTATTTCAGTTATTTTGACAGACATGCATTTTAGCCAATCAGTGCTGACTCCTAGGTAACTTCACGTGCGTGAGCATGTTATCAATATGGCAAACATGAACTAATGCCCACTAGCTGTGAAAACTGTCAACATGCCCTGAGATAAGAGGCGGCCTTCAAGGGCTTAGAAATTAGCATATGAGCCTATGTTTAGCTTTCAACTTAGAATACCAAGAGAACAAAGAAAAGTTGATGATAAAAGCAAATTGGAAAGTTGATTAAAATGGCATGCCCTATCCGAATCATGAAAGTATAATTTTGACTAGACTGTCCCTTTAACCCCTTAATGACCGGACCATTTTTCAATTTTCTTACCCTTAATGACAATGGCTATTTTTACATTTCTGCAGTGTTTGTGTTGAGCTGTAATTTCCCTCTTACTCATTTACTGTACCCACACATATTATATACCGTTTTTCTCGCCATTAAATGGACTTTCTAAAGATACCATTATTTTCATCATGGCTTATAATTTACTAAAAAAAAAAAAAAAAAAATATGAGGAAAAAATGGAAAAAACTGAAAAAACAACACTTTTTCTAACTTTGACCCCCAAAATATGTTACACATCTACAATCACCAAAAAACACCCATGCTAAATAGTTTCTAAATTTTGTCCTGAGTTTAGAAATACCCAATGTTTACATGTTCTTTGCTTTTTTTGCAATTTATGGGGCAATAAATACAAGTAGCACTTCGCTATTTCCAAACCACTTTTTTTCAAAATTTGCGCTAGTTACATTGGAACCCTGATATCTGTCAGGAATACCTGAATATCCCTTGACATGTATATATTTTTTTTTAGAAGACAACCCAAAGTATTGATCTAGGCCCATTTTGGTATATTTCATGCCACCATTTCACCGCCAAATGCGATAAAAAAAAAAAAAGTTCACTTTTTCACAAAATTTTTCACAATTTTAGGTTTCTCACCGAAATTATTTACAAACAGCTTGTGCAATTATGGCAGAAATTGTTGTAAAAGCTTCTCTGGGATCCCCTTTGTTCAGAAATAGCAGACTTATATGGCTTTGGGGTTGCTTTTTGGTAATTAGAAGGCCGCTAAATGCTGCTGCGCACCACACGTTAATTATGCCCAGCAGTGAAGGGGTTAAATTAGGTAGCTTGTAGGGAGCTTGCAGGGTTAATTTTAGAGATCAGCCTCCCACCTGACACATCCCACCCCCTGATCCCTCCCAAACAGCTCTTTTCCCTCCCCCACCCCCCAATTGTTCCCGCCATCTTAAGTACTGGCAGAAAGTCTGCCAGTACTAAATAAAAGAGGTTTTTTTTTTTTTTTAAATAAAAATAATAAAGTATTTTAGCTGTGATGGACCCCTGCCTTAGCCCCAACCTCCCTGATCCCCCCTCCAGCTCTCTAACCCTCTCCCCTACCTAATTACCACCATCTTGGGTACTGGCAGCTGTCTGCCAGTACCCAGTTTGGCCCCAAAAACCCCCCAAAAAGTATTTTTATTTTATTTTTTACTTAAAAAACTATTTCTGTAGTGTAGCAGCCCCCCACAATACCCCCACCCCCACCCCCTCCCAGATCCTTTTATATTTTTTTTTTTAAAAAAAAAATCCCTTTTTTTTCCCCTTTCTGCCCTCATTCATTGGTGTCAGTGTGGCTAATGGGTGCACGTGCACGCGCGCACGTGCACGCACATGCATGCTCACGTGCACACACGCGCATCGTGCATGCGCACGCATCGTGCACGCGCACCCTCACACCCGGCACTATCGCTACCGGTGCAGAGAGGGCCACAGAGTGGCTCTCTCTGCATCGGGGGCTTGTAAAGTGGTATTGCAGGATGCCTCCATATCGAGGCATCACTGCAATACCCTCAGAGCTGCTGGAAGCATTTGTGATCGCTTCCAGCACTATGTTAGACAACTGACGTACCAGGTACGTCCATTGTCATTAACTGCTTGTTAATGCATGACGTACCTGGTACGTCAGTTGTCATTAAGGGGTTAAGTCAAGCTTATAGGAGCAGAACAGAGCAGGACATAGCTAGGAACCTGTAGCTTTTACCGCACTGTGGTCTATTGGACTTTCCTGCCAAAAGCTGCCTCAGAAGAGGCAAAAAAACATCAAATTGGAAGAACTAAGTGAAAGTGTGTAAAAAAAATATGTGCTTGTTTCACATTCTCACAGTGAGGTTTGGGTTAAGACTTTTAGGCAATTTATGCAAACTTTTGTTTTCTTCACCCTCCCCCTAAGATTCTCAGCAGTTACATGTTTGTAAAAGGTGGATTATCAGTTTTGCATCAACAATCATGATAGGAGAATCATTCTTTGCAATAGTAACTAAGTTGACTCAGTGCTAAACCACCTTAAAGGGACAGTTTACTCAAAAATTTTCTCCCCTTTAATTTGTTCCCAATGATCCACTTTACCTGCTGGAGTGTATTAAATTGTTTACAAGTAGCTCCTTTACCCTTATATTGGCATTTGAAATTGTTGATTTAGCATGTGGTATCCCCAGCTATTCTGAAAGTTTGTGGCCGCGCTTACCAGCTATAGATAAGCTTTGTAAACACAGCCAGCAGAAGAAATTACACTCCCAGTCGGATATAGCAGAGATAAGGTAATACAATGTTGATTTTTCATTGTTCTCTCAAAGTACTGGTGATTGTTTTAAGGACAGATATAAGATAAAGTAGCAGGTATATGTGCACAATGTGATACAGTAATGAGGTCTGATTATACCTACAAGCTCAACCCATTTTATTAGGTTGTGGCGTCAAAACACAAAATCAGAGCTTTAATATACACAAATAAGCCTTAAAAGCTAATTTTCATACATTTTTTACTCTGCAGTTGGTAAAAAAAGTAATTGTAAACACATTAAGGGAAAAACTATTTTACAGTATACTGTCCCTTTAAGGGAAGAGATAAGGGCTTTCTCAGTCGCTCTCAACTGCACATGTGCAAACAGAGTTTGTGCTATATCTGAATATTAGGTTGTGATTGGTAAACAAGGATTATTTTGTTCTGGGGGACGGGGAAATCAATGAAATGCACTCATTGCAAAATTATTCTCAGATATGAAGGTTCAAAATCATGTAGTTTACAATTTGTCAACAAGTCAGATTATTAGTTAAAATACAGAAAAATAATAATCACAATCACTTCCCTTGTATTTCAAGATGCTGCCAGCCCCGTTTTTATATGGAGACGCAATATTTTACAAGGAGCTTGTCAAACCTCTTTTTCACACCTCAGGTTTCAGCAGAAAACCTCAGAAGAAAAGGCTAACAAGTAGGGTAATATTACTTAGCAAACAGCCTGCACTAAAAGGAAAATACTCACAGGGTTACTTGAAGAAAATGAAGATTTTATTCAGAAAACACCTAAAGCATTGATGACAGTGATTTCCAGCTTTAATAAAATCCAACAAAAAGTATGAATAAAAAAGCTGAAACGGCTCTGGCACACACAGCTGCCTTTTTCAAGAGCAGTTCAAATTACTATGAAAAGAGCATCATTTAGTGGTCTTTTAATATCTAAATCATGTATAGAATCAAATGGAGGAGAATGTATTTTTTTTTTAAATCATATTAAGGTTCCGAGGGGCAAAAATTGTTTAACTACTGGTCATAATTTGGCAAGCACCTGAACAAAGGCCTGAACATCTAAAAGATTAGCCATCTTTCTATTAAATAAGAAAATAAAAAATTAAAGGGACAGTTTACTCAAAAAAATTCTGCCCTTTAATTTGTTCCCAATGATCCACTTTACCTGCTGGAGTGTATTAAATTGTTTACAAATATTTCCATTACCCTTATATAGGCAGTTAAAATAGTTTATTTAGCCTTTGGTATCCCCACCCATCCTGAAAGTGTTTGGCCTCCAAGCCAAGCTGTATTAACACAGCCAATAGAAGAAATTACACTCCCAGTGGGTTATAGAAGAGATAAGGTAATAGAATGTTTCATTGTTCTCTCCAAGTATTGGTGATTGGTTTATGGACAGATAAAAGATAAAGAAGCATTTATATGTACACAATGTGATAAAGTAATGAGATATGATTATACCTAAAAGCTCAACCCATTTTATTAGGTTGTGGTTTCCAAATACAAAATCAGCTAATTCATATACACAAATAAACCATAAAAAAACAAATATCATACATTTTAAACTCTGCATCTGGTAAAAAAAGTTATTGGAATCATATTAAGGAAAAAAACTATTTTATAGTATACTGTCCCTTTAAATGTGACCTTTCAAAGAAAATTCAGATAACATCCAATAAAAACATCTTGTAGAAACTAAAAAAAAAGAGCCAACTATGCAAGAAACACTTTCTAAATGTTATGGTAAATTATTCTCATTACAGGATTTTTTGCTTGAATAAGTGTTTCTACTACAAAGTCTGAGAAACCCCATTGTATTAAGATTAAGCAATTAATCTCCAAGCCAATAAACCATAAAGGTCTGAGATTCTGATGAAAAAGGGACCTTGAGAAGTAAGAGACCAAGGATGGAGACTAGACATCTGAACCAGATCTGCATACCAAAAGAGAAACAACTGTAAAAGTTTGTCTTAAAAGGCAAATCTAAAAAGTGGCAGAGGTCTTGTAGAAAGGAATATGAACTGGGACACATACTGACCCAGTTGAACCAGAGGTAAAATAGTCTGAATGGAATGAAATGATACAAGGAGCGCCTAATAAGGCTAAGGTGATAAAAATTGCTAAGTATAATTAACATTTATTCTTCCAAATTATTAGAACATTAAACATATGATAAACAATTTTACAACTCAACATGGATCCATGTGACAGAATGAGCTCATTAAAATCACAGTAAAAACAAGATGATGATGTCTGGATAAGACATGTGTGGGGTATAAGTCTATCCCTCTAGGTTTAACTTTAATTTTTTTTTTATTTTTTTTTTAGTATTTTTCAAATGCACTTAATTTTGTTTTTTTAAACAGGCAAGAATAAAACTGAAAAAACTGCCTGAAGCATTTTTCTACCAAAAGCTGCCTCAGAGGAAGCAAAAACATCAAAAGGGTAGAATTTTGTAAAAGTATTTAAAGAAGACCAAGTAGCCGCTTTACAAATTTGATCAACTGAGGCCTCATTCTAAAAAGCCCATGAAGTAGCAACTGACCTGGTAGAATGAGCAGTAATCAGTTGCGGCGGAGGCTGACCTTGTGAATCAAAAGTTTCAACCAAGAAGCTAAAAAAACTGCAGAAGCCTTCCGTCGTTTCTTCAAGCCAGAAAAATGAATTAACAAACTAGATGTTTGTATATAGGCCATTGTAGTATCAATGTAATACTTTAATGCCCTAACAACATCCATACTATGCAAATATCTTTCTAAATCAGACTTGGTATTAGGACACAAATAAGGAACAACAATTTTTCTGCTGACGAAATCAGAAGAAACAACCTTTAGCAAGAAATCAAAAGTAGTTCTGTTTGGGACCAAGGCTATTTCTACATTTCTGCGGTGTTTGTGATAAGCTGTAATTTTCCTCTTACTCATTTACTGTACCAACACATATTATATACCGTTTTTCTCTCCATTAAATTGACTTTCTAAAGATACCATTATTTTCATCATATCTTATAATTTACTATAAATAAATGATAAAATATGATGAAAAAATGAAACCCCCTCCCCATAGTTTATGTAAGAACTTACATAATAAATTAATTTATTTCATATTGGCAAGAGTCCATGAGCTAGTGACGTATGGGATATACATTCCTACCAGGAGGGGCAAAGTTTCCAAACCTCAAAATGCCTATAAATACACCCCTCACCACACCCACAATTCAGTTGAACGAATAGCCAAGTAGTGGGGTGATAAAAAAAGGAGTAAAAAAGCATACAAAAAGAGTAACTGGAAAAATAATTGTGCTTTTATACAAAAATCATAACCACCATAAAAAGGGTGGGCCTCATGGACTCTTGCCAATATGAAAGAAATGAATTTATCAGGCAAGTTCTTACATAAATTATGTTTTCTTTCATGTAATTGGCAAGAGTCCCTGAGCTAGTGAAGCATGGGATAGAAATACCCAAGATGTGGAAGACCACAGAAGAGTCACTAGAAAGGGAGGGATAAAATAAAAACAGCTATTTCCGCTGAAAAAATAAAATCCACACAGATATATAAGTCTTTCTCATAAATTTCACATAAATTACAAGAAAAAAACTTAAATCATAAGAAGAAGAATCAAACTGAGACAGCTGCCTGAAGAACTTTTCTACCAAAGACTGCTTCTGAAGAAGCAAATACATCAAAATGGTAAAATTTAGTAAATGTATGCAAAGAAGAACAAGTTGCTGCTTTGAAAATCTGATCAACCGAAGCTTTATTCTTAAAAGCCCAAGAAGTGGCGACTGATCTAGTAGAATGAGCTGTAATTCTCTGAGGCGGAGATTGCCCTGCCTCCAAATAAGCCTTGTGAATCAAAAGCTTTAACCAAGATGCCAAAGAAATGGCAGAGGCTTTCTGACCTTTCCTAGGACCAGAAAAAACAACAAATAGATTAGAAGTCTTCCTGAAATCTTTAGTAGCTTCAACATAATATTTCAAAGCTCTTACAACATCCAAAGAATGTAAAGATCTTTCAAGAGTATTCTTAGGATTAGGACATAAGGAAGGAACAACAATTTCCCTACTAATGTTGTTAGAATTCAAAACCTTAGGATGTAATTTAAACAAAGTCCCCAAAGCAGCCTTATCCTGATGGAAAATCAGAAAAGGAGACTCACAAGAGAGAGCAGACAATTCAGAAACTCTTCTAGCTGAAGAGATAGCCAAAAGAAACAACAGTTTCCAAGAAAGTAGTTTAATATCCAAAGAATGCATAGGCTCAAAATGAAGAGACTGCAAAGCCTTCAAAACCAAATTAAGACTCCAAGGAGGAGAGATTGATTTAATAACATGTTTGATACGAACCAATGCCTGAACAAAATAGTGAATATCAGGATGTTTAGCAATCTTTCTATGAAATAAAACAGAAAGAGCAGAGATTTGTCCTTTCAAAGTACTTGCAGACAAACCTTTATCCAAACCATCCTGAAGAAACTGTAAAATTCTAGGAATTCTAAAAGAATGCCAAGAGAATTTATGAGAAAAACACCATGAAATATAGGCTTTCCAAACCCGATATTAAATCTTCCTTGAAACAGACTTACAAACCTGTAGCATAGTATTAATCATTAAATCAGAGAAACCTCTATGACTAAGCACTAAGCGTTCAATTTCCATACTTTCAAATTTAGCGATTTGAGATCCTGATGGAAAAATGGCCCTTGAGACAGAAGGTCTGGTCTTAAAGGAAGTGGCCAAGGTTGGCAGCTTGACATCCGGACAAGATCCGCAAACCAAAATCTGTGAGGCCATGCTGGTGCTATCAGAAACACATGTGATTATTATCTTGGAGATCACCCTTGGAAGAAGAACTAGAGGCGGAAAGATGTAAGCAGGTTGGTATGGCCAAGGAATTGCTAACGCATTCACCATCTCCGCCTGAGGATCCCTGGACCTGGAAAAATACCTGGGAAGTTTCTTGTTTAGATGGGACGCCATGAGACCTATTTCTGGAAGACCCCACATCTGTACAATCTGACAAAATACATCTGGATGGAGAGACCACTCCCCTGGATGTAAAGTCTGATGGCTGAGATAATCCGCTTCCCAATTGTCTACACTCGGGATAAGTATTACAGAAATTAGACAGAAGTTGAATTCTGCCCCAGAAAGTATTCAAGATACTTCTTTCATTGCTAAATGACTGCGAGTCCCACCCTGATGATTGACATATGCCACAGTTGTGATATTGTCTGTCTGAAAATGAATGAATGATTCTCTCTTTAGGAGAGGCCAAGCCTGAAGAGCCCTGAAAATAGCATGGAGTTCTAAAATATTGATTGGTAACCTCGGCTCTTGAGGATTCCAAACCCCTTGTGCTGTCAGAGACCCCCAGACAGCTCCCCAACCTGTGACACTTGCATCTGTTGAAATCACAGTCCAGGAAGGACGAACAAAGGAGGCCCCTTGAACAATAAGGTGATGGTTTAACCACCAAGTCAGTGAGAGTTGAGTGTTGGGATTTAAGAATATCAATTGTGATATCAGAGTATAATACCTGCACCATTGATTCAGCATGCAAAGCTGAAGAGGTCTCAGGAAAATGAGCAAAGGGGATCGCGTCCGATGCTGCAGTCATGAGACCTAAAACATCCATGCACATAGCCACTGAAGCGAATGATCGAGACTGAAGGTTTCGACAGGCAGAAACCAATTTTATTTGTCTCTTGTCTGTTAAAGACAGGGTCATGGACACTAAATCTATCTGGAAACCTAAAAAGGTGACCCTTGTCTGAGGAATCAAGAAACTCTTTGGTAAATTGATCCTCCAGCTATGTTTTTGAAGAAACAACATTAGTTGATTTGTGTGAGATTCTGCTAAATGAAAAGATTGAGCCAGTACCAAGATATCGTCCAAATAAGGAAACACTGCAATACCCTTCTCTCTGATTACAGAAAGAAGGGCACCTAGAACCTTGGAAAAGATTCTTGGAGCTGTCGCTAGGCTTAATGGAAGAGCGAAAAATTGGTAATGCTTGTATGGAAAAGAGATTCTCAGAAACCGATAGTCGTCTGGATGAATCGGAATGTAAAGATATGCATCCTTTAAGTCTATTGTGGACATATAATGACCTTGCTGAACAAAAGGCAGACTAGTCTCACCATCTTGAAAGTTGGGACCCTTACAAAACGATAAAAAAATTTCAGATCCACAACTGGTGTGAATAAATTTTCCTTCTTCGGGACAATGAATAAATTTGAATAAAAACCCAAACCCTGTTCCAGAAGTGGAACTGGTACAATTACCCCTGAAAGCTTCAGATCTGAAACACACTTCAGAAAAGCCTGAGCTTTCACAGGATTTGTTGGAATGTGAGAGAGAAAAAAACCTTCTCACAGGAGTTCTTCTTCTGAAACCTATTCGATACCCCTGAGAAACAATATTCTGAATCCAATGATTCTGAACGGAACCTGTCCAAATGTCTTGAAAAAATTTCAATCTGCCCCCCACAAGTAGAACTGGATTGAGGGCTGCACCTTCATGCAGTCTTGGGGACTGGCTTTGGTTTCGTATAAGTCTTGGATTTATTCCAACTCGAAGATGGCTTCCAATTGGAGCCAGAGTCCTTAGAGTGGTTTTCTGTTCTCTATTCTGGCGAAAGGAACATAACCAATTAGAAGCTTTAGATTTACCCTTAGACTTTTTATCTTGGGGCAAAAAAACTCCCTTCCCCTCAGTTATAGTGGAAATAATAGAATCCAACTGGGAACCAAACAAATTATTACCCTGGAATGATAGAGATAGCAACCTAGATTTAGATACCATGTCAGCATTCCATGCTTTGAGCCATAAAGCTCTTCCAGCTAAAATAGCCAAAGACATAGATTTAATATCAATCTTGATGATATCAAAAATGGCATCACAGATAAAATGATTAGCATGTTGAAGCAAACGAACAATGCTATGCAAATCAGAGTCTTTTCCCCGTTGTGCTAAGCTATCCAACCAAAAAATTGATGCAGCAGCAACATCAGCCATAGAAACGGCAGGTCTGAGAATATAGCCCGAATGTAAATAAGCTTTCCTTAGATAAGATTCAATTTTCCTATCTAAAGGATCCTTATAAGAAGTACTATCTTCCATAGGAATAGTAGTACGTTTAGCAAGAGTAGAAAAAGACCCATCAACCTTAGGGACTTTTCCCCAAAACTCTAATTTAGCCACTGGCAAAGGATACAACTTTTTAAACCTTGAAGAAGGAACAAAATAAGTACCAGGCTTAGACCATTCCTTAGCAATCACATCAGAAAGAGCATCAGGAACAGAAAAAACCTCAGTAGTCGTCACAGGAGGTTTATAGACAGAATTTAAACGTTTACTGGATTTATTATCAAGAGGAACAGACTCCTCAATATCCAAAGTTATCAACACTTCTTTTAACAAAGAACGAATATATTCAATCTTAAAGGGACAGTATACTCCAAAATTTAAACATCAAAATGACATGTGCAACATGTATTTAACATAAGTTTCATTCACCAAATTGTAAAAAGTTTTTTTTTATCCTATATATTTTCTCGTCAAACTTTTACCCCTTGTGTATTCACTGTCCGCCTCCAGGACCGCCGCTTTCCCCCCCTATATTTGAAGAATTACCGATCAACCTATAGTGGTGATATCTGTCGCGCTATGTACCAGCTATGTGAACATGCGCACAATGACATCATCTACTTCTGGTTTCCTCTATTCTTAGTTATGCGCATGCCCAAAATTCTACGTTCACAGCAAGCGATCGATGCTTACAAGATTGTATGTAATAGAGCATGCGCCAATTCAGTGCTGTGCAAGCAACAGAAGAGGAATTACCAAGGAGTATGACGACAAACCAACAGAAGGAGGTTAACGAAAAGTCCCATAACACCTGTGGTAGGCTTGTGACTAACTCACAGAGGATGTTTTTCTGTCACTACCCAGTACTCCATACTCCCCTCTATTCTATTTCTGGCTATGTGAGGGGAAAAGTGGGTCTCAAATAGAATCCCTGTCCATGACTGAGATACCAGAGAGAAGGGAGAGACTAAAAGCTCTTGGAAATTTGAGTTGAATCCCAGGAGTAATGGCTTATGGACTCTCACCACCTTATCAAAGAATAAGGATAGTGCTTCAGCAAACAAAGCACCTCAAGATGGAGGTACCATGTGGTATCAAAATTTCAGGGCTGATAGCTTAACACATCGACTTTAGGTTGGTTCAAACCCAAAAATGTATGAAGTAATGGAGAATCATAAAAATTATGGAAAGATCAAACTGCTGGATTTGGCTGACAGAGCCTGATATCTCTTTATTAATATGTACAATAATAAACTCTTGATCTGGAGGAGTAAAACTACAAACCTAAAGTACCAACTACAAATAAATAGAAAGTAAAACTATAGCCCAAAGGGAGGGGTAGATTAGAAGTCTCTAAAGGGTAGAAAACTAAAAAGAGTTCTGACTGATTTACTTCTTAATTTTATAGTGTAACTGCTTTATGAATAGCAATGAAAGCATTGTTGTAATAGAATGTCACAAAAATTATAAATAAAAATTATAAATAGACAGTTTGAAATACTTACCTAGCATTAAATACCATGAATCAACATTATTTTTTAACAATATTTTGTGAGAAATATGAAATTAGGACAACCCTTTGTTAGAGAATTGTGAGATGTAGCTAAAACAGTGGTTTCCAAGCCAGTTTTCAGTTAACATTTCAATTTACAGTTTTTCTACCCCACTGTAAAAAAATTAGACTTTCATGATTCAGATAAGGCATGCAATTTTAAACAACTTTACAATTTACTTTTACCATCAAATTTGCTTTGTTCACTTGGTATTCTTCATTGAAGGCTAAACCTAGGTAGGCTCATAGGCTAATTTCTAAGTCCTTGAAGACCGCCTCTTATCTCAGAGAATTTTATTCACTTTTCATAGCAATACAGAGCTAGCTCATGTGTGCCATATAGATAACATTTTTATCAATCCCATCGAGTTATTTATGAGTCAGCACTGATTGGCTAAAATGAAAGTATGTTAAAAGAACTGAGATTGAGGGCAGTTTGCAGAGACTTAGATACAAGGTAATCAAAGAGTTAAAAAGCATATTACTATAACAGTGCTGGTTTTGCAAAACTGGTGATTGGGTAATAAAGGGATTATCTATCTTTTCAAACAATAAAACTTTTCAAGTAGTCTGCCCCTGTAAATACACTTATGAAATACCTATAGCTTTTATTAGAAGCATTTTTGCTAATACTGTACATGTATTTTATAAAAACGCTTCTATTCAAAACTGAAATACATCCATGTAGTTTCCAATTTTGGCTGGAATGTCCCTTTAACAATGCAGCATACAAATAAGATGTTCTGTGCTATATTAAGGTAATATAAACTATTGTTCCAATTGTAGGCTAAATAATTTAAAAATAAATTCATTACAATTTTTTGTGTTATATGCAACAATAAAATTACTTGGAAACATTACTTACAAAAACTATGCACAAATAGAAAAAATGCATAAAGAAACAAGCACGACACATACTAGTACTAACTAAAAATACTTTACTAGAAATGTAATGAAAAACAGATTTTCTGAATTTATGTGGACCAAATAGTAAACAATGTGCATATTTCTGGGGGAAAATGCTTATTATATAGCAGACAAACTTATTTTCTCATCAAAAATGATGATTCTTTATAAAAAAAAGGAAAAGAAAAACACTATACTATAATGTCGCCCACTCTGACATTTCCATTCTGTGAAACTAAAAAAAAAAATCCCTTATGTAATTGATAAACAAGAAACTTGAGATCTAATAGATTACAAAAAAAGATAATAATGGTATAGATGCTGACATTAAAATCAGTGCTCAAAAAATTTACCTAGAAATCTGATAGGAGGAAATATTAAGAAAACGTTTAGTATAATGCAAATGAGAGCTTTGCTATTTTTAAGATTACATCAATAACATATTGAGATACTCAAAATATATACTGCATAACTATAACTGAAATTAACTAAGTACATTTGTCTTTATCCATAAATTGTGCTGTTTGTATTTGACGTTCTCTGAGACTAACAGAAACATATGAATCAGAAAGCAGTTAAAAGACAAAACCTCACTTTGAGTGAATATAAAAAGCATTAGATTAACCAAGGAACGCAGAACAATTTTCTTCAGCATTTGGCTTAACTGGCAAAAGGTCAGTGATGTGATTCTTTTTTAGTTCAAATATGAAAATTGATCACAATTATTGTAGATAAATTCTGTGTTTTATTTTTAAAGGGACATTAAACACTTTGCGATAGTAATATAAAATGATTAATCATATATATATATATATATATATATATATATATATATATATATATATATATATATATATATATATATAAACTCTGCAATATATGTCCTTTATTTGTTTTGCCCCCATTTCATGTAATTCCATTTTAAAATTGTCAGCTTTTCAGTTCCTATTTATAACTGTCCCTAATTGTCCACAACAGAGAAGGTAACCTAAGTTACAACATGGCAGCTACCATTGTTTTATAGACACTAAAACGTTACACTTATTTTGCCAATATTTAAACAGGTAATGAAACTTTAAAAAACACATCTGCAAATAATACATTATTCTCAGACTAATCTTTTCTTTGAATGCATCATTCTAGCTAGAATGTATTTAGTGTTTAATGTCCCTTAAAAAGAAAAAAAAAAGAAAAAAAAAGAAAAAAAAAGAAAAAACGGCAAAAGAATCTGGTCCCAGGTAAGTTATACCTCTCTGTTCTGGAAGTAGACCAGATCCTTGATGGCCAGACTGTGTGCTGTAAGAATCTTCTAAAGACAAATAGGAAGTAAGGTTACACTGGAAACTTCATAAAGGAGCAACACTGATTCTTACCTGATTTATCTTCTCTATTCCTTGGAAGTTGTACTTCTCAAAATGCTCAGCAATGTTTAGTAAAGTGTGGCGCTCTAGGTAGCAACAGTTGCTCAGAACGATTAAGAGTCGTTTTTCCTAAAACAGTCAGTAGAAAAGATAATTTGACAAAAATATATTTTAAAGCATTTAAATAGATACAAATATTTGACGTGAAGAGTAGATAGAACCATTGTTATACACTCAAGTCGAGGCGATTTGTAAAGTTGCAACCCTTTTGTATAATGATCTACAGTACAAGATGTATAGCTTTTTTTTAAATAACATGTACATACTGCACTGGTCAATTGCTGCTCCTAATATTTCCCAATCAGTATTTATTCTTGACAAAAACATAATTTATGCTTACCTGATAAATTTATTTCTCTTGTAGTGTAGTCAGTCCACGGGTCATCCATTACTTATGGGATTATATCTCTTCCCCAACAGGAAGTTGCAAGAGGATCACCCAAGCAGAGCTGCTATATAGCTCCTCCCCTCACATGTCATATCCAGTCATTCGACCGAAACAAGACGAGAAAGGAGAAACCATAGGGTGCAGTGGTGACTGGAGTTTAAATAAAATTTAGATCTGCCTTAAAAGACAGGGCGGGCCGTGGACTGACTACACTACAAGAGAAATAAATTTATCAGGTAAGCATAAATTATGTTTTCTCTTGTTAAGTGTAGTCAGTCCACGGGTTATCCATTACTTATGGGATACCAATACCAAAGCTAAAGTACACGGATGAAGGGAGGGACAAGGCAGGAACTTTAAACGGAGGGAACCACTGCCTGAAGTACCTTTCTCCCAAAAATAGCCTCCGAAGAAGCAAAAGTATCAAATTTGTAAAATTTTGAAAAGGTGTGAAGCGAAGACCAAGTCGCAGCCTTGCAAATCTGTTCAACAGAAGCCTCATTTTTAAAGGCCCAGGTGGAAGCCACAGCTCTAGTAGAATGAGCTGTAATTCTTTCAGGAGGCTGCTGTCCAGCAGTCTCATAGGCTAAACGTATTATGCTACGAAGCCAAAAGGAGAGAGAGGTAGCCGAAGCCTTTTGACCTCTCCTCTGTCCAGAGTAAACGACAAACAGGGAAGAAGTTTGACGAAAATCTTTAGTTGCCTGCAAATAGAACTTCAGGGCACGGACTACGTCCAGATTATGCAAAAGTCGTTCCTTCTTTGAAGAAGGGTTAGGACACAATGATGGAACAACAATCTCCTGATTGATATTCCTGTTAGAAACTACCTTAGGTAAGAACCCAGGTTTAGTACGCAGAACTACCTTGTCTGAATGAAAAATCAGATAAGGAGAATCACAATGTAAGGCAGATAACTCAGAGACTCTTCGAGCCAAGGAAATAGCCATCAAAAACAGAACTTTCCAAGATAACAGCTTGATATCAATGGAATGCCTTGCAGAACGTTAAGAACTAAGTTTAAGCTCCACGGCGGAGCAACAGTCTTAAACACAGGCTTAATCCTAGCCAAAGCCTGACAAAAAGCCTGAACGTCTGGAATTTCTGCCAGACGCTTGTGTAGAAGAATAGACAGAGCAGAAATCTGTCCCTTTAACGAACTAGCGGATAAGCCCTTTTCAAAACCCTCTTGTAGAAAAGACAATATCCTAGGAATCCTAACCTTACTCCATGAGTAACTCTTGGATTCGCACCAATATAAATATTTACGCCATATCTTATGGTAAATTCTTCTGGTAACAGGTTTTCTAGCCTGTATTAAGGTATCAATAACCGACTCCGAGAAGCCAGGCTTTGATAGAATCAAGCGTTCAATCTCCATGCAGTCAGCCTCAGAGAAATTAGATTTGGATGGTTGAAAGGACCCTGAATTAGAAGGTCCTGCCTCAGAGGCAGAGACCATGGTGGACAGGACGACATGTCCACTAGGTCTGCATACCAGGTCCTGCGTGCCACGCAGGCGCTATCAGAATCACCGATGCTCTTTCCTGTTTGATCTTGGCAATCAGTCGAGGAAGCATCGGAAATGGTGGAAACACATAAGCCATGTTGAAGACCCAAGGGGCTGTCAGAGCATCTATCAGCACCGCTCCCGGGTCCCTGGACCTGGATCCGTAACAAGGAAGCTTGGCGTTCTGGCGAGACACCATGAGATCCAGATCTGGTTTGCCCCAACGATGAATCAGTTGAGCGAAGACCTCCGGATGAAGTTCCCACTCCCCCGGATGAAAAGTCTGGCGACTTAGAAAATCCGCCTCCCAGTTCTCCACGACTGGGATGTAGCTCGCTGACAGGTGGCAAGAGTGAGACTCTGCCCAGCGAATTATCTTTGAGACTTCCAACATCGCTAGAGAACTCCTGGTTCCCCCTTGATGATTGATGTAAGCCACAGTCGTGATATTGTCCGACTGAAATCTGATGAACCTCAGAGTTGCTAACTGAGGCCAGGCTAGAAGGGCATTGAA
This sequence comes from Bombina bombina, assembly GCF_027579735.1. Classification (NCBI taxonomy): domain Eukaryota; kingdom Metazoa; phylum Chordata; class Amphibia; order Anura; family Bombinatoridae; genus Bombina; species Bombina bombina. Next base: position 688,199,834 of record NC_069503.1, on the reverse strand, counting down.
TATTGCTCTTAACTCCAGAATATTTATTGGGAGGAGTTTCTCCTCCTGAGTCCATGATCCCTGAGCCTTCAGGGAATTCCAGACTGCGCCCCAACCTAGAAGGCTGGCGTCTGTTGTTACAATTGTCCAATCTGGCCTGCGAAAGGTCATCCCCTTGGACAGGTGGGGCCGAGAAAGCCACCATAGAAGAGAATCTCTGGTCTCTTGATCCAGATTTAGTAGAGGGGACAAATCTGAGTAATCCCCATTCCACTGACTAAGCATGCACAATTGCAGCGGTCTGAGATGCAGGCGCGCAAATGGTACTATGTCCATTGCCGCTACCATTAAGCCGATTACTTCCATGCACTGAGCTACTGACGGGTGTGGAATGGAATAAAGGGCACAGCAAGCATTTAGAAGTTTTGATAACCTGGCCTCCGTCAGGTAAATTTTCATCTCTACAGAATCTATAAGAGTCCCTAGGAAGGGAACCCTTGTGAGTGGTAATAGAGAACTCTTTTCCACGTTCACCTTCCACCCATGCGACCTCAGAAATGCCAGAACTATCTCTGTATGAGACTTGGCAGTTTGAAAACTTGACGCTTGTATCAGAATGTCGTCTAGGTACGGAGCCACCGCTATGCCTCGCGGTCTTAGTACCGCCAGAAGTGAGCCAGAACCTTTGTAAAGATTCTTGGAGCCGTAGCTAACCCGAAGGGAAGAGCTACAAACTGGTAATGCCTGTCTAGGAAGGCAAATCTTAGGTACCGATAATGATCCTTGTGAATCGGTATGTGAAGGTAGGCATCCTTTAAGTCCACAGTGGTCATGTACTGACCCTCTTGGATCATGGGTAGGATGGTTCGAATAGTTTCCATTTTGAATGATGGAACTCTTAGGAATTTGTTTAGGATTTTTAAGTCCAAGATTGATCTGAAGGTTCCCTCTTTCTTGGGAACCACAAACAGATTTGAATAGAATCCTTGCCCGTGTTCCGTCCGCGGAACTGGGTGAATCACCCACCTTAAGTAAGAGGTCTTGTACACAGCGTACAAACGCCTCTTTCTTTATTTGGTTTGCTGATAACCTTGAAAGATGAAATCTCCCTTGTGGAGGAGAAGCTTTGAAGTCCAGAAGATCCCTGAGATATGATCTCCAACGCCCAGGGATCCTGGACATCTCTTGCCCAAGCCTGGGCGAAGAGAGAAAGTCTGCCCCCCACTAGATCCGTTTCCGGATAGGGGGCCCTCTCTTCATGCTGTCTTAGGGGCAGCAGCAGGTTTTCTGGCCTGCTTGCCCTTGTTCCAGGACTGGTTAGTTTTCCAGCCCTGTCTGTAACGAGCAACAGCTCCTTCCTGTTTTGGAGCGGAGGAAGCTGATGCTGCTCCTGCCTTGAGGTTACGAAAGGCACGAAAATTAGACTGTTTGGCCTTTGATTTGGCCCTGTCCTGAGGCAGAGCATAGCCCTTACCTCCCGTAATGTCAGCGATAATTTCTTTCAAGCCGGGCCCGAATAAGGTCTGCCCTTTGAAAGGAATATTAAGCAATTTAGATTTAGAAGTCACGTCAGCTGACCAGGATTTAAGCCATAGCGCTTTGCGCGCTTGGATGGCGAATCTGGAGTTCTTAGCCGTAAGTTTGGTTAAATGTACGACGGCATCAGAAACAAATGCTTTAGCTAGCTTAAGTGCTCTAAGCTTGTTCATAATTTCATCCAATGCAGCTGTGCGAATGGCCTCTTCCAGAGACTCAAACCAGAATGCCGCCGCAGCAGTGACAGGCGCAATGCATGCAAGGGGCTGTAAGATAAAACCTTGTTGAACAAACATTTCTTTCATGTAATTAGCAAGAGTCCATGAGCTAGTGACGTATGGGATATACATTCCTACCAGGAGGGGCAAAGTTTCCCAAACCTCAAAATGCCTATAAATACACCCCTCACCACACCCACAAATCAGTTTTTACAAACTTTGCCTCCTATGGAGGTGGTGAAGTAAGTTTGTGCTAGATTCTACGTTGATATGCGCTCCGCAGCAGGTTGGAGCCTGGTTTTCCTCTCAGCGTGCAGTGAATGTCAGAGGGATGTGAGGAGAGTATTGCCTATTTGAATGCAATGATCTCCTTCTACGGGGTCTATTTCATAGGTTCTCTGTTATCGGTCGTAGAGATTCATCTCTTACCTCCCTTTTCAGATCGACGATATACTCTTATATATATACCATTACCTCTGCTGATTTTCGTTTCAGTACTGGTTTGGCTTTCTACAACATGTAGACGAGTGTCCTGGGGTAAGTAAGTCTTATTTTCTGTGACACTCTAAGCTATGGTTGGGCGCTTTTTTATAAAGTTCTAAATATATGTATTCAAACATTTATTTGCCTTGACTCAGGATGTTCAACATTCCTTCTTTTCAGACAGTCAGTTTCATATTTGGGATAATGCATTTGAATCAATCATTTTTTCTTACCTTAAAAAATTTGACTTTTTCCCTGTGGGCTCTTAGGCTCGCGGGGGCTGAAAATGCTTCATTTTATTGCGTCATTCTTGGCGCAGACTTTTTTGGCGCAAAAAATCTTTTCTGTTTCCGGCGTCATACCTGTCGCCGGAAGTTGCGTCATTTTTTGACGTTCTTTTGCGCCAAAAATGTCGGCGTTCCGGATGTGGCGTCATTTTTGGCGCCAAAAGCATTTAGGCGCCAAATAATGTGGGCGTCTTATTTGGCGCTAAAAAAATACGGGCGTCGCTTTTGTCTCCACATTATTTAAGTCTCATTTTTCATTGCTTCTGGTTGCTAGAAGCTTGTTCTTTGGCATTTTTTCCCATTCCTGAAACTGTCATTTAAGGAATTTGATCAATTTTGCTTTATATGTTGTTTTTCTCTTACATATTGCAAGATGTCTCATGTTGCATCTGAGTCAGAAGATACTTCAGGAAAATCGCTGCCTGGTGCTGGAACTACCAAAGCTAAGTGTATCTGCTGTAAACTTTTGGTAGCTGTTCCTCCAGCTGTTGTTTGTATTAAATGTCATGACAAACTTGTTAATGCAGAAAATATTTCCTTTAGTAAAATACCATTACCTGTTGCAGTTCCATCAACATCTAATGTTCAGAGTGTTCCTGATAACATAAGAGATTTTGTTTCTGAATCCATTAAGAAGGCTATGTCTGTTATTCCTCCTTCTAGTAAACATAAAAAGTCTTTTAAAACTTCTCTTTATCGAGATGAATTTTTAAATGAACATCATCATTCTGATTCTAATGATTCTTCTGGTTCAGAGGATTCTGTTTCAGAGGTTGATGCTGATAAATCTTCATATTTATTTAAAATGGAATTTATTCGTTCTTTACTTAAAGAAGTCCTAATTGCATTAGAAATTGAGGATTCTGGTCCTCTTGATACTAAATCTAAACGTTTAGACAAGGTCTTTAAATCTCCTGTAGTTATTCCAGAAGTTTTTCCTGTTCCTGGTGCTATTTCTGAAGTAATTTCCAGGGAATGGAATAATGTGGGTAATTCATTTACTCCTTCTAAACGTTTTAAGCAATTATATCCTGTGCCGTCTGACAGATTAGAGTTTTGGGACAAAATCCCTAAAGTTGATGCGGCTATCTCTACCCTTGCTAAACGTACTACTATTCCTACGGCAGATGGTACTTCCTTTAAGGATCCTTTAGATAGGAAAATTGAATCCTTTCTAAGAAAAGCTTATTTGTGTTCAGGTAATCTTCTTAGACCTGCTATATCTTTGGCGGATGTTGCTGCAGCTTCAACTTTTTGGTTGGAAACTTTAGCGCAACAAGTAACAGATCATGATTCTCATAACATTATTATTCTTCTTCAACATGCTAATAATTTTATCTGTGATGCCATTTTTGATATTATCAGAGTTGATGTCAGGTTTATGTCTCTAGCTATTTTAGCTAGAAGAGCTTTATGGCTTAAAACTTGGAATGCTGATATGTCTTCTAAATCGACTCTACTTTCCCTTTCTTTCCAGGGTAATAAATTATTTGGTTCTCAGTTGGATTCTATTATCTCAACTGTTACTGGTGGGAAAGGAACTTTTTTACCATAGGATAAAAAATCTAAGGGTAAAAACAGGGCTAATAATCGTTTTCGTTCCTTTCGTTTCAACAAAGAACAAAAGCCTGATCCTTCATCCTCAGGAGCAGTTTCAGTTTGGAAACCATCTCCAGTCTGGAATAAATCCAAGCCTTCTAGAAAAGCAAAGCCAGCTTCTAAGTCCACATGAAGGTGTGGCCCTCATTCCAGCTCAGCTGGTAGGGGGCAGATTACGTTTTTTCAAAGAAATTTGGATCAATTCTGTTCACAATCTTTGGATTCAGAACATTATTTCAGAAGGGTACAGAATTGGTTTCAAGATAAGACCTCCTGCAAAGAGATTTTTTCTTTCCCGTGTCCCAGTAAACCCAGCGAAAGCTCAAGCATTTCTGAAATGTGTTTCAGATCTAGAGTTGGCTGGAGTAATTATGCCAGTTCCAGTTCTGGAACAGGGGCTGGGGTTTTATTCGAATCTCTTCATTGTACCAAAGAAGGAGAATTCCTTCAGACCAGTTCTGGATCTAAAAATATTGAGTCGTTATGTAAGGATACCAACATTCAAAATGGTAACTGTAAGGACTATCCTGCCTTTTGTTCAGCAAGGGCATTATATGTCTACAATAGATTTACAGGATGCATATCTGCATATTCCGATTCATCCAGCTCACTATCAGTTTCTGAGATTCTCTTTCCTGGACAAGCATTACCAGTTTGTGGCTCTGCCGTTCGGCCTAGCAACAGCTCCAAGAATTTTTACAAAGGTTCTCGGTGCCCTTCTGTCTGTAATCAGAGAACAGGGTATTGTGGTATTTCCTTATTTGGACGATATCTTGGTACTTGCTCAGTCTTCACATTTAGCAGAATTTCATACGAATCGACTTTTGTTGTTTCTTCAAGATCATGGTTGGAGGATCAATTCACTAAAAAGTTCATTGATTCCTCAGACAAGGGTAACCTTTCTGGGTTTCCAGATAGATTCAGTGTCCATGACTCTGTCTTTGACAGACAAGAGACGTCTAAAATTGATTTCAGCTTGTCGAAACCTTCAGTCACAATCATTCCCTTCGGTAGCCTTATGCATGGAAATTCTAGGTCTTATGACTGCTGCATCGGACGCGATCCCCTTTGCTCGTTTTCACATGCGACCTCTTCAGCTCTGTATGCTGAACCAATGGTGCAGGGATTACACAAAGATATCTCAATTAATATCTTTAAAACCGATTGTACGACACTCTCTGACGTGGTGGACAGATCACCATCGTTTAGTTCAGGGGGCTTCTTTTGTTCTTCCGACCTGGACTGTAATTTCAACAGATGCAAGTCTTACAGGTTGGGGAGCTGTGTGGGGGTCTCTGACGGCACAAGGGGTTTGGGAATCTCAGGAGGTGAATTACCGATCAATATTTTGGAACTCCGTGCAATTTTCAGAGCTCTTCAGTCTTGGCCTCTTCTGAAGAGAGAATCGTTCATTTGTTTTCAGACAGACAATGTCACAACTGTGGCATACATCAATCATCAAGGAGGGACTCACAGTCCTCTGGTTATGAAAGAAGTATCTCGAATTCTGGTTTGGGCGGAATCCAGCTCCTGTCTAATCTCTGCGGTTCATATTCCAGGTATAGACAATTGGGAAGCGGATTATCTCAGTCGCCAAACGTTGCATCCGGGCGAATGGTCTCTTCACCCAGAGGTATTTCTTCAGATTGTTCAAATGTGGGAACTTCCAGAAATAGATCTGATGGCTTCTCATCTAAACAAGAAACTTCCCAGGTATCTGTCCAGATCCCGGGATCCTCAGGCGGAGGCAGTGGATGCATTATCACTTCCTTGGAAGTATCATCCTGCCTATATCTTTCCGCCTCTAGTTCTTCTTCCAAGAGTAATCTCCAAGATTCTGAAGGAATGCTCGTTTATTCTGCTGGTAGCTCCAGCATGGCCTCACAGGTTTTGGTATGCGGATCTTGTCCGGATGGCCTCTTGCCAACCGTGGACTCTTCCGTTAAGACCAGACCTTCTGTCGCAAGGTCCTTTTTTCCATCAGGATCTCAAATCCTTAAATTTAAAGGTATGGAGATTGAACGCTTGATTCTTGGTCAAAGAGGTTTCTCTGACTCTGTGATTAATACTATGTTACAGGCTCGTAAATCTGTATCTAGAGAGATATATTATAGAGTCTGGAAGACTTATATTTCTTGGTGTCTTTCTCATCATTTTTCCTGGCATTCTTTTATAATTCCGAGAATTTTACAGTTTCTTCAGGATGGTTTAGATAAAGGTTTGTCCGCAAGTTCCTTGAAAGGTCAAATCTCTGCTCTTTCAGTTCTTTTTCACAGAAAGATTGCTAATCTTCCTGATATTCATTGTTTTGTACAAGCCTTGGTTCGTATAAAATCTGTCATTAAGTCAATTTCTCCTCCTTGGAGTTTGAATTTGGTTCTGGGGGCTCTTCAAGCTCCTCCGTTTGAACCTATGCATTCATTGGACATTAAATTACTTTCTTGGAAAGTTTTGTTCCTTTTGGCCATCTCTTCTGCCAAAAGAGTCTCTGAATTGTCTGCTCTTTCTTGTGAGTCTCCTTTTCTGATTTTTCATCAGGATAAGGCGGTGTTTTGCAAACTTCTTTTAAATTTTTACCTAAGGTTGTGAATTCCAACAACATTAGTAGAGAAATTGTGGTTCCTTCATTATGCCCTAATCCTAAGAATTCTAAGGAGAAATCATTGCATTCTTTGGATGTTGTTAGAGCTTTGAAATATTATGTTGAAGCTACTAAGACTTTCCGAAAGACTTCTAGTCTATTTGTCATCTTTTCCGGTTCTAGAAAAGGCCAGAAAGCTTCTGCCATTTCTTTGGCATCTTGGTCGAAATCTTTGATTCATCATGCTTATGTTGAGTCGGGCAAAACTCCGCCTCAAAGGATTACAGCTCATTCTACTAGGTCAGTCTCTACTTCCTGGGCATTTAAGAATGAAGCTTCGGTTGATCAGATTTGCAAAGCTGCAACTTGGTCTTCTTTGCATACTTTTACTAAATTCTACCATTTTGATGTGTTTTCTTCTTCTGAAGCTGTTTTTGGTAGAAAAGTACTTCAGGCAGCTGTTTCAGTTTGAATCTTCTGCTTATATTTTTAAAATTATACTTTATTTTGGGTGTGGATTATTTTCAGCGGAATTGGCTGTCTTTATTTTATCCCTCCCTCTCTAGTGACTCTTGCGTGGAAGATCCACATCTTGGGTAGTTATTATCCCATACGTCACTAGCTCATGGACTCTTGCTAATTACATGAAAGAAAACATAATTTATGTAAGAACTTACCTGATAAATTCATTTCTTTCCTATTAGCAAGAGTCCATGAGGCCCGCCCTTTTTTGTGGTGGTTATGATTTTTTGTATAAAGCACAATTATTCCAATTCCTTATTTTTTATGCTTTCGCACTTTTTCTTATCACCCCACTTCTTGGCTATTCGTTAAACTGATTTGTGGGTGTGGTGAGGGGTGTATTTATAGGCATTTTGAGGTTTGGGAAACTTTGCCCCTCCTGGTAGGAATGTATATCCCATACGTCACTAGCTCATGGACTCTTGCTAATATGAAAGAAATGAATTTATCAGGTAAGTTCTTACATAAATTATGTTTTTCTTAAGGTAACCTTCTAATTTTTTATCCATTGGATCTGAAAAGGCACAACTATCCTCCACCGGGATAGTGGTACGCTTAGCTAAAGTAGAAACTGCTCCCTCCACCTTAGGGACCGTCTGCCATAAGTCTCATGTGGTGGCGTCTATAGGAAACATTTTCCTAAATATGGGAGGAGGGGAAAAAGGCACACCGGGTCTATTCCACTCCTTGCTAATAATCTCTGTAAGCCTTTTAGGTATAGGAAACACATCAGTACACACCGGTACCGCATAGTATCTATCCAACCTACATAATTTTTCTGGAATTGCAACCGTGTTACAATCATTCAGAGCCGCTAATACCTCCCCTAGCAATATGCGGAGGTTCTCAAGCTTAAATTTAAAATTAGAAATCTCTGAATCCAGTCTCCCTGGATCAGATCCGTCACCCACAGAATGAAGCTCTCCGTCTTCATGTTCTGCAAATTGTGACGCAGTATCGGACATGGCTCTCACATCATCAGCGCGCTCTGTCCTTAACCCAGAGCTATCACGCTTGCCTCTTAATTCTGGCAATTTAGATAATACTTCTGTCATAACAGTAGCCATGTCTTGCAAAGTGATTTGTAAGGGCCTCCCTGATGTACTTGGTGCCACAAAATCACGCACCTCCTGAGTGGGAGGCGAAGGTACTGACACGTGAGGAGAGTTAGTCGGCATAACTTCCCCCTCGTAGTCTGGTGATAATTTCTTTACATGTAAAGATTGACTTTTATTTAAAGTTACATCAATGCATTCAGTACATAACTTTCTATGGGGCTCCACATTGGCCTTCATACATAGTGAACAAACAGATTCATCTGTGTCAGACATGTTTAAACAGACTAGCAATGAGACTAGCAAGCTTGGAAAATACTTTTCAAATAAATTTACAAGCAATATAAAAAACGCTACTGTGCCTTTAAGAAGCACAAAAAGCTGTCACAGTTGAAATAACAATGAACCAAATTAGTTATAGCAACCAAATTTTCACAGTAAATGTATTAAGTTAGCAAAGGATTGCACCCACCAGCAAATGGATGATTAACCCCTTAATACCCAAAAACGGATAACAATTTAATAATTAACGTTTTTATCACAGTCAAACACACTGTCACAGGTCTGCTGTGACTGATTACCTCCCTCAAAATGAATTTTGAAGACCCCTGAGCTCTCTAGAGACGTCCTGGATCATGGAGGATGAAGTAGGAAGATTGTGACTGAATTTTTACTGAACAAAAAGCGCTAAAATAGGCCCCTCCCACTCATATTACAACAGTGGGGAAGCTCAGTTAACTGTTTCTATGCAGAAACAAAAGTTAGCCATGTGGTAAAAATCATGCCCCAATAAGTTTTATCACCAAGTACCTCACAAAAAACGATTAACATGCCAGTAAACGTTTTGAACATACATTTTAAAAGTTATGAAGTGTTATTAATAAGCCTGCTACCAGTCGCTTCTACTGCAGTTAAGGCTCATACATTACTTCAGTATTAACAGTATTTTCTGAGTCATTCCCTAGAAAAATACTTCAGTGTACACACACTCATCAGCCTAATACCAGTCGCTACCACTGCATTTAAGGCTGAACTTACATTACATTGGTATCAGCAGTAATTTCTCAGTCAATTCCATTGATTAGAAAAATAATTTACTGCACATACCTCGTTTGCAGGGGGGCCCTGCATGCTATTCCCCTTTTCTGAAGTTACCTCACTCCTCAGAATGTGCGAGAACAGCCAGTGGATCTTAGTTACGTCTGCTAAGATCATAGAAAACGCAGGCAGATTCTTCTTCTAATGCTGCCTGAGAACAAACAGCACACTCCGGTGCCATTTAAAATAACAAACTTTTGATTGAAGAAATAAACTAAGTTTAAAAACACCACAGACCTCTCACAACGACCTATCTTTAGTTAGGTTGCAAGAGAATGACTGGATATGACATGTGAGGGGAGGAGCTATATAGCAGCTCTGCTTGGGTGATCCTCTTGCAACTTCCTGTTGGGGAAAAGATATAATCCCATAAGTAATGGATGACCCGTGGACTGACTACACTTAACAAGAGAAAACAAAATAGAACAATAATAACTTAGCATATCACTTTGTGTGTGTTTTGGGGAAGACAATATAACTACTGACTGCATCTGAATTTCAATTAATTTACAGATATTTAATATTAAAATACCACTATTGTGTAATCTTAAGTCTCATTAAATAGGTGCTTGACTCCACCAACAATGTGATTTTTATGATGATGATGGTGGCAGCACTAGTTTTGTTCACCAGTCTCTACTAAATGGTAACTTTAAAGGGACATAAAAGTGCAAGAAATATATGTTACAACATTTTATTATTATTGCAGTACTGCTTGCATATAACCACAGAAAGACAGAGAGATGCACTCAACTAGGTTTAGAACTGAAGCTGGAAATACTTCCTTGCTTAGTCCCTCCTTACTTCCAGGGGACAAACACTTTCTGCACACTATGCCTATCACAAAGGTAGAATTTCCTGTAGCATATCAGTCTGACCCTGCCACATGACAGTCCAATGCCGAAATACTAGGCAAATCTCATTTGAACAAGGAAAAATAACAAACCCCAGATGTACGTTTCGGCCTCTATGGACCTCGTCAGTGAGGTGCAGTTGCCCCATTACCACCTAAGAGGATTTGCATAAACACAGAAAGACAGAGCGATGCCCTCACTGCTTGCATATAAACTATGGCCCAGATTTTAAGTGGAGCGCTATTGATAGTGCAGGGTGCGCTATCAATATCACTGGCTGCACGAAAATTAGTGTGCAAATTGATATTACAAGTCCATGGTAAAACAAAACTATCAGAGAATGTTTAGCACGTCCGATATCCCTATAGTGGATATCATGGCTGTGCTAAACATTGCTCATATTACAAGTTAAAAATAGCGCTAGAAAAATTATCGCAACTTGAGACCTGAATATTCTCTAAATATTTGTATGAGTGTATACATGTGTATTTATGTGTTTTTGTGTAAACATATATGGGTACATACACAAATAAAACAAACACACACACACACATATATATATTTTTTTTTAATATATATATATATATATATATATATATATATATATATATATATATATATATATATATATATATATATATATATATATATGTATATATATATATATATACACAGTGGATATAAAAAGTCTACATACCCCTGTTAAAATGTCAGGTTTCTGTGATGTAAAAAAATTAAACAAAGATAAATCATTTCAGAACTTTTTCCACCTTTAATGTGACCTATAAACTGTACAACTCAATTGAAAAACAAACTGAAATCTTTTAGGTGGAGGGAAGAAAACAAAAAAAAACTAATAAAAAAACTAATAAATAATGTGGTTGCATAAGTGTGCACACCCTCTTATAACTGGGGATGTAGCTGTGTTCAGAATTAAGCAATCACATTTACAATCATGTTAAATAGGAGTCAGCCTACACCTGCCATTATTTAAAGTGCCTCTGATAAACTCCAAATAAAGTTCAGCTGCTCTAGTTGGTCTTTCCTGAAATTTTCTTAGTCGCATCCCACAGCAAAAGCCATGGTCCAAAGAGAAATTCCAAAGCATCAGAGGGATCTCATTGTTAAAAGGTATCAATCAGGAGAAGAGTACAAAAGAATTTCCAAGGCATTAGATATACCATGGAACACAGTGAAGACAGTCATCATCAAGTGGAGAAAATATGGCACAACAGTGACATTATCAAGAACTGGACGTCCCTCCAAAATTGATGAAAAGACGAGAAGAAAACTGGTCTGGAGGTTATCAAGAGGCCTACAGCAACATTAAAGGAGTTGCAGGAATATCTGGCAAGTACTGGCTGTGTGGTACATGTGACAACAATCTCATGTATTCTTCATATGTCTGGGCTATGGGGTAGAGTGGCAAGACAAAAGTCTTTTCTAACGAAGAAAAACATCCAAGCCGGCTACATTTTGCAAAAACACATCTGAAGTCTCTCAAAAGCATGTGGGAAAAGGTGTTATGGTCTGATGAAACCAAGGTTGAACTTTTTGGCCATAATTAAAGATATGTTTGGCGCAAAAACAACACTGCACATCACCAAAAGAAAACCATACCCACAGTGAAGCATGGTGGTGGTAGCATCATGCTTTGGGGCTGTTTTTCTTCATCTCGAACTGGGGCCTTAGTTAAGCTAGAGGGAATTATGAATAGTTCCAAATACCAGTCAATATTGGCACAAAACCTTCAGGCTTCTGCTAGAAAGCTGAACATGAAGAGGAACTTCATCTTTCAGCATGACCACGACCCAAAGCATACATCCAAATCAACAAAGAAATGGCTTCACCAGAAGATTATTAAAATTTTGGAATGGGCCAGCCAGAGCCCAGACCTGAATCCGATTGAAAATCTGTGGGGTGATCTGAAGAGGGCTGTGCACAGGAGATGCCCTCGCAATCTGACAGATTTGAAGTGTTTTTGTAAAGAAGAGTGGGCAAATCTTGCCAAGTCAAAATGTGCCATGCTGATAGACTCATACCCAAAAAGACTGAGTGCTGTAATAAAATCAAAAGGTGCTTCAACAAAGTATTAGTTTACGGGTGTGCACACTTATGCAACCATATTATTGTATTTTTATATTTTTTCTTCCCTCTACTTAAAAGATTTCAGTTTGTTTTTCAATTGAGTTGTACAGTTTATAGGTCACATTAAAGGTAGAAAAAGTTCTGAAATGATTTATCTTTGTCTCATTTTTTTTACATCACAGAATCCTGACATTTTAAAAGGGGTTAAGGTTACTAGTCCACTCAATGTCAAAGATAGGAAAAAGTCAAATTTCGAAGTCATGCTTTTTTTAATAGGAACACTTGAAATACCTGTGTTCTTCACGTAAAATATTTTTTTTCCTATTTTCAATGATATATTTCTACATATATCTATAAATACAAAATATGTCTATGTATATATATATATATATATATATATATATATATATATATATTAAAGAACATTTTCTACTAAGTGAATAACATAGGTATTTCAAGCATTCTTAAGGCACCTTCGCTTTAGCGCCCAAGCGAAAAAAAGAGAAGGCTTTTTTAGTAGGCCACATCAAAGTCTATGGGGACAAATTTAGCACAGTCAAATTATCTGACTTGTGCTCGCACGCTAACTATCAACTTTTAATACTGGCGCAAATATACAACCAATATTGATTTACCTTGAGCACAGTTAGTGCTCAAGAGTGCTATAATTTTTGCACTCCACTTGCAATCTAGCCCAATGTGTTTATCACCTGCAAAGGGATTAAACAATTAGTTAAAGCTAAAGGGACAGTGAAGTCCAAAAAAACTTTCATGATTTAAATAGGGCATGTGATTTTAAACAACTTTCCAATTTACTTGGTATTCTTAGTTGAAAGCTAAACCTAGGAGGTTCATATGATAATTTCTTAGACCTTGAAGGCCACCTCTAATCGAAATTCATTTTGACCTTTTTCACCACTAGAGGGCGTTAGTTCATGTGTTTCCTATAGATAACATTGAGCTCATGCACATGAATTTACAAAGGAGTGAGCACTGATTGGCTAAACTGCAAGTCTGTCAAAAAAACTGAAATAAGGGGGCAGCCTGGGGCTTAGATACAAGGTAATTACAGAGGTAAAACGTGCATTATTATAACTGTGTTGGTAATGGAAAACCGGGGAATGGGTAATTAAGGGATTATTTATCTTTTAAAAGAACAAATATTCTGGTGTTGACTGTCCAATTAAAGCTATCTGAATACATCTGGAGAGCCAATGACAAGAGACACATTTGTACAGCCACCAATCACAAGCAAGCTCCCAGTAGTGCACTGGTGTCGACCTGTCTCCATGCAGGGTATATTAGGTATTAATATGGGGCTAAGAGCATTAGAAAAATGTTAGATAAATGGGTTATCTCAGGGTTGACAAATAGAAAGGGTGTGAATTTGAAAATCCCTCAATAACTCATCAGAAGGTAATTTAGATGGATTGGAATACAGGAAATTGTGCTTCACATGCTGATAAATATAATAAGCTCTACATTTTATTAGTTTGTTTTCGTCAGTCGCTATCTTGAAGAGCCATAGGCAAAAAGTTTGCATTTATTCACATTAATACTAGCAATACAAACAACAATAATTAAAATACAAGCTCAACAATTCATGGATTAGAAATCTACAGGAACTATATAAAATGAGTGAAAGGAATAGCAAAATTGTTGGAACATAGCATCAAATTTTTAAAAAAAGAGGAAAAAATTATATATTTTTTTAAAAGTCATGAAGACTTCTCGCCTCCTGGATGGAGATCGATGTTTATGGACTTCGGAATAGTGAGTAGATTTAATGGGGTTAGTGTTAGTTTTTTTTTTTTAGATTAGGGCATTGGGCTTTTGTAAAAGAGCTGAATGCCCTTTTAAGGGCAGTAAAAAAATGCTGAATGCCCTATTTTTTTTTTTTTGGGGGGGGGGGGGGGGGCTTTTTTATTTTTATAGGGCTATTAGATAAGGTATAATTGTTTTTATTTTTGATAATTTCGTTTATTATTTTTTGTAAGCTTAGTGTTTTTTATTTTTCGTAATTTTGTGTTTATTATTTTTTGTAATTTAGATTTTTTTATTTTTTTCGTAGTGTTAGGTTTTTTAAATTTGTAACAGATTTTTTAATTGGTAGTATTTTTTTTATTTTATTAGAATAGCAATGTTAGATTAATTTATAGTTTAATGTTAGGTTTATTTTTATTTCACAGGTAAGTTTTTATTTATTTTAAGATAGTTATATTGAAATTTTAATTTAAAGTTAGGGGGTGTTAGGTTTAGGGGTTAATAGTTTAATTTAGTGTTTTGCGATGGGGGGGCTGGCGGTTTAGGCGTTAGTAGGTTTATTTTGTAGCGGCAATGTGGGGGCCGGAGGTTTAGGGGTTAACTTTATTATAGTGTCGGGGATCAGTAGATTAGGGGTTAATAGCTTTATTTTAGTGTCAGATATGTTGGGGAGCGGTGGAATAGGGGTTAATAACTTGTATTAGTGTCGGCGATCGTGGATTAGGGGTGTTTAGACTAGGGGTTTATGTTAGGTTTAAACGTAACTTTTTTTCCCCCATAGACATTAATGGGGTGGCGTTACGGAGATTTTTCATTCCGCACTTCAGGTGTTAGTTTTTTTCTAACACTCTCTCCCCATTGATGTCTATAGGGGGAAAGTGTGCACGGGCACGTCAACTCAGCCCTTGGATTTTGTGCGGTATGGAGCGTAACGCCACCATATCGCACGCACAAGGAGGCTTTTCAGTAACTCGTAATGGCAGCGCTATGGAGAGTGGAATAATGCAACTTTTTTGGCGTTAATTTCCCACCCTGTTTAGCGCAAAACTCATAATCTAGGTGTAAGTTAATATAGAGCACAATCTTGCAGAAGTAAAGCTCAAATGTCACATTAGAGAATCCATTGACTGGATTTTCAATGAGTGTGTAATTTCTTTGCAATCTTGATGCACTGCATATTTTGCTTAAAAAAATACAGACTCAAATGCTTGTAAAAATATTTCTGTAAAACACACATTTATTTGTGTAATAAACTACAGTGTGTATTTGTTATCAGTTTCATCAAATGCTCTAACACTTGCAGCAAGTGGAAGCAGATGGTGTAGCTCTCAGAGCAAAAACAACATTCTTTTTTTAATACACAGCAAACAAAAAATAGGATGGAGCCACATAGAAACATTTTTATTTAAAATGACATGAGTGATTTGAAGAATGTGAAATAATGTATTCCTGTTGCTCCTTAATGTATGATTTGTATATAATATAAGGCAATACACAGGAATAACAGATCACAGTTAAACAACAGTAAAGTTCTCACTAATAAGGAGATATTTTAGTGCAGTTTTGGAAATACATTTCCCATGAGTATCATGGGAAATGTGGTTCCAAAACCTCTTGGGGGGCCACAATTGATGACCCCTGTTTTAGTGTAATCTCAAGAGTGGAATCATCAATGACATCATGTGACCCCCTCAACTGAAGTCTTATGAAAAAAGTGTCAGTTTTGTAGCTGATGGGGATGCATATACCTACAACAAAAAAAACAACATGTCTATCTCATGAAAAGGTATAAACCTGGGGTAAATGGTTTTCAAAAAACATAATTTATGCTTACCTGATAAATTCCTTTCTCCTGTAGTGTAGTCAGTCCACGGGTCATCCATTACTTATAGAATATATCTCTTCCTAACAAGAAACTGCAAGAGAATTACCCAGCAGAGCTGCTATATAGCTCCTCCCCTCACATATCATACTCAGTCATTCGACCAAAGCAGACGAGAAAGGAGGAACCATAGGGTACAGTGGTGACTGGAGTTTAATTAAAATTTAGACCTGCCGTAAAAACAGGGCGGGCCGTGGACTGACTACACTACAGGAGAAAGGAATTTATCAGGTAAGCATAAATTATGTTTTCTCCTGTTAAGTGTAGTCAGTCCACGGGTCATCCATTACTTATGGAATACCAATACCAAAGCTAAAGTACACGGATGAAGGGAGGGACAAGGCAGGAACATTAAACAGAAGGAACCACTGCCTGAAGTACCTTTCTCCCAAAAATAGCCTCCGACGAAGCAAAAGTGTTAAATTTGTAAAATTTTGAAAAAGTGTGAAGTGAAGACCAAGTCGCAGCCTTGCAAATCTGTTCAACAGAGGCCTCATTTTTAAAGGCCCAGGTGGAAGCCACAGCTCTAGTAGAATGAGCTGTAATCCTTTCAGGAGGCTGCTGTCCAGCAGTCTCATAGGCTAAGCGTATTATGCTACGAAGCCAAAAAGAGAGAGAGGTAGCCGAAGCCTTTTGACCTCTCCTCTGTCCAGAGTAAACGACAAACAGGGAAGAAGTTTGACGAAAATCCTTAGTTGCCTGCAAATAGAATTTCAGGGCACGGACTACGTCCAGATTATGCAAAAGTCGTTCCTTCTTTGAAGAAGGGTTAGGACACAGAGATGGAACAACAATTTCTTGATTGATATTCCTGTTAGTAACTACCTTAGGTAAGAACCCAGGTTTAGTACGCAGGACTACCTTGTCTGAATGAAAAATCAGATAAGGAGAATCACAATGTAAGGCAGATAACTCAGAGACTCTTCGAGCCGAGGAAATAGCCATCAAAAACAGAACTTTCCAAGATAACAGCTTGATATCAATGGAATGAAGGGGTTCAAATGGAACGCCTTGAAGAACATTAAGAATTAAGTTTAAGCTCCACGGCGGAGCAACAGACTTAAACACAGGCTTAATCCTAGTTAAAGCCTGACAGAAAGCCTGAACGTCTGGAACTTCAGCCAGACGTTTGTGTAGAAGAATAGACAGAGCAGAAATCTGTCCCTTTAACGAACTAGTAGATAAGCCCTTTTCTAAACCCTCTTGTAGAAAGGACAATATCCTAGGAATCCTAACCTTACTCCATGAGTAACTCTTGGATTCGCACCAATGTAAATATATGTATTAAGGTATCAATAACCGACTCCGAGAAGCCACGCTTTGATAGAATCAAGCGTTCAATCTCCATGCAGTCAGCCTCAGAGAAATTAGATTTGGATGTTTGAAAAGACCCTGAATTAGAAGGTCCTGTCTCAGAGGCAGAGACCACGGTGGACAGGACGACATGTCCACTAGGTCTGCATACCAGGTCCTGCGTGGCCACGCAGGCGCTATCAGAATCACCGAAGCTCTATCCTGTTTGATCTTGGCAATCAAACGAGGAAGCATCGGGAATGGTGGAAACACATAAGCCATGTTGAAGACCCAAGGGGCTGTCAGAGCATCTATCAGCACCGCTCCCGGGTCCCTGGACCTGGATCCGTAACAAGGAAGCTTGGCGTTCTGACGAGACGCCATGAGATCCAGATCTGGTTTGCCCCAACAACGAATCAGTTGAGCAAAGACCTCCGGATGAAGCTCCCACTCCCCCGGATGAAAAGTCTGACGACTTAGAAAATCCGCCTCCCAGTTCTCCACGCCTGGGATGTAGATCGCTGACAGGTGGCAAGAGTGAGACTCTGCCCAGCGAATTATCTTTGAGACTTCCAACATCGCTAGGGAACTTCTGGTTCCCCCTTGATGGTTGATGTAAGCCACAGTCGTGATGTTGTCCGACTGAAATCTGATGAACCTCAGAGTTGCTAACTGAGGCCAAGCTAGGAGAGCATTGAATATTGCTCTTAACTCCAGAATATTTATTGGGAGGAGTTTCTCCTCCTGAGTCCATAATCCCTGAGCTTTCAGGGAATTCCAGACTGCTCCCCAGCCTAGAAGGCTGGCGTCTGTTGTTACAATCGTCCAATCTGGCCTGCGAAAGGACATCCCCTTGGACAGATGTGGCAGAGAAAGCCACCATAGAAGAGAATCTCTGGTCTCTTGATCCAGATTTAGTAGGGGGGACAAATCTGAGTAATCCCCGTTCCACTGACTTAGCATGCACAATTGCAGCGGTCTGAGATGCAGGCGCGCAAATGGTACTATGTCCATTGCCGCTACCATTAAGCCGATTACTTCCATGCACTGAGCTACTGACGGGTGTGGAATGGAGTGAAGGACAAGGCAAGCATTTAGAAGTTTTAATAATCTGGCCTCTGTCAGGTAAATTTTCATCTCTACAGAATCTATAAGAGTCCCTAGAAAGGGAACTCTTGTAAGTGGTAATAGAGAACTCTTTTCCACGTTCACCTTCCACCCATGCGACCTCAGAAATGCCAGAACTATCTCTGTATGAGACTTGGCAGTTTGAAAACTTGACGCTTGTATCAGAATGTCGTCTAGGTACGGAGTCACCGCTATGCCTCGCGGTCTTAGTACCGCCAGAAGTGATCCTAGAATTTTTGTAAAGATTCTTGGAGCCGTAGCTAATCCGAAGGGAAGAGCTACCAACTGGTAATGCCTGTCTAGGAAGGCAAATCTCAGATACCGGTAATGGTCCTTGTGAATCGGTATGTGAAGGTAGGCATCCTTTAGATCCACTGTGGTCATGTACTGACCCTCTTGGATCATGGGAAGGATGGTTCGAATAGTTTCCATTTTTAATGATGGAACTCTTAGAAATTTGTTTAGGATTTTTAAGTCCAAGATTGGCCTGAAGGTTCCCTCTTTCTTGGGAACCACAAATAGGTTTGAATAGAATCCCTGCCCGTGTTCCGTCCGCTGAACTAAGTGGATTACCCCCATTGGTAAGAGGTCTTGTACACAGCGTAGAAACGCCTCTTTCTTTATTTGGTTTGCTGATAACCTTGAAAGATGAAATCTCCCCCGTGGAGGAGAAGTTTTGAAGTCCAGGAGATATCCCTGAGATATGATCTCCAACGCCCAGGGATCCTGGACATCTCTTGCCCAAGCCTGGGCGAAGAGAGAAAGTCTGCCCCCCACTAGATCCGTTTCCGGATAGGGGGCCCTCTCTTCATGCTGTTTTGGAGGCAGCAGCAGGTTTCTTGGCCTGCTTGCCCCTGTTCCAGGACTGGTTAACTTTCCAGCCCTGTCTGTAACAAGCAACAGCTCCTTCCTGTTTTGGAGCGGAGGAAGTTGATGCTGCTCCTGCCTTGAAGTTACGAAAGGCACGAAAATTAGACTGTTTGGCCTTTGATTTGGCCCTGTCCTGAGGTAGAGCATGGCCCTTACCTCCCGTAATGTCAGCAATAATTTCTTTCAAGCCGGGCCCGAATAAGGTCTGCCCTTTGAAAGGAATATTAAGCAATTTAGATTTAGAAGTCACGTCAGCTGACCAGGATTTAAGCCATAGCGCTCTGCGCGCTTGGATGGCGAATCCGGAGTTCTTAGCCGTAAGTTTGGTTAAATGCACAACGGCATCAGAAACAAATGCGTTAGCTAGCTTAAGTGTCTTAAGCTTGTTGATTATTTCATCCAATGGAGCTGAGCGAATGGCCTTTTCCAGAGACTCAAACCAGAATGCTGCCGCAGCAGTGACAGGCGCAATGCATGCGAGGGGCTGTAAAATAAAACCTTGTTGAACTAACATTTTCTTAAGGTAACCCTCTAATTTTTTATCCATTGGATCTGAAAAGGCACAACTATCCTCCACCGGGATAGTGGTACGCTTAGCTAAAGTAGAAACTGCTCCCTCCACCTTAGGGACCGTCTGCCATAAGTCTCGTGTGGTGGCGTCAATAGGAAACATTTTCCTAAATATGGGAGGAGGGGTAAAAGGCACACCCGGTCTATCCCACTCCTTGCTAATAATCTCTGTAAGCCTTTTTGGTATAGGAAATACGTCAGTACACACCGGTACCGCATAGTATCTATCCAACCTACATAATTTCTCTGGAATTGCAACCGTGTTACAATCATTCAGAGCCGCTAATACCTCCCCTAGCAATGTGCGGAGGTTCTCTAGCTTAAATTTAAAATTGGAAATCTCTGAATCCAGTCTCCCTGGATCAGATCCGTCACCCACAGAATGAAGCTCTCCGTCCTCACGTTCTGCAAACTGTGACGCAGTATCTGACATGGCTCTCATCTCATCCGTGCGCTCTATCCTTAACCCAGAGCTATCGCGCTTGCCTCTTAATTCTGGCAACTTAGATAATACTTCTGTCATAACAGTAGCCATGTCTTGCAAAGTGATTTGTAAGGGCCTCCCTGATGTACTTGGCGCCACAAAATCACGCACCTCCTGAGCGGGAGGCGAAGGTACTGACACGTGAGGAGAGTTAGTCAGCATAACTTCCCCCTTGTCGTCTGGTGATAATTTCTTTACATGTAAAGATTGACTTTTATTTAAAGTAGCATCAATGCAATTAGTACACAAATTTCTATTGGGCTCCACATTGGCCTTTAAACATAGTGAACAAAGAGATTCATCTGAGTCAGACATGTTTAAACAAACTAGCAATGAGACTAGCAAACTTGGAAATACTTTTCAAAATTAATTTACAAGCAATATAAAAAACGTTACTGTGCCTTTAAGAAGCACAGAAAAACTGACACAGTTGAAATAACAATGACCAAAATAGTTATAGCAACCAAATTTTCACAGTAAATGTATTAAGTTAGCAAAGGATTGCACCCACCAGCAAATGGATGATTAACCCCTTAGTACCCAAAAACGGATAACAATTATATAATTAACGTTTTTCTCACAGTCAAATACACTGTCACAGGACTGCTGTGCCTGATTACCTCCCTCAAAATGGATTTTGAAGACCCCTGAGCTCTCTAGAGACGATCTGGATCATGGAGGATGAAGTAGATTGTAGTAGTAGATTGTGACTGAATTTTTACTGCGCAAAAAAAGCGCTAAAATAGGCCCCTCCCACTCATATTACAACAGTGGGGAAGCTCAGAAACTGTTTCTATGCAGAAAACAAAAATGGCCATGTGGTAAAAATCATGCCCTAATAAGTTTTATCACCAAGTACCTCACAAAAACGATTAACAAGCCAGTAAACGTTTTAAACATACATTTGAAAGTTATGTATTATTGTTAATAAGCCTGCTACCAGTCGTTTTTACTGCAGTTAAGGCTCATACATTATTTCAGTATTAACAGTATTTTCAGAGTCAATTCCATTCCTTAGAAAAATACATTCAGTGTACACACACACACACATCAGCCTGATACCAGTCGCTATCACTGCATTTAAGGCTGAACTTACTTTACAATGGTATCAGCAGTATTTTCTCAGTCAATTCCATTCCTCAGAAAATAAATTACTGCACATACCTCATTTGTTGCAGGGGAGCCCTGCATGCTATTCCCCTTCTCTGAAGTTACCTCACTCCTCAGATGAGAAACAGCCAGTGGATCTTAGTTACGTCTGCTAAGACCATAGAAAAAAACCCAGGCAGATTCTTCTTCTAATGCTGCCTGAGAATAAACAGCACACTCCGGTGCCATTTAAAAATAACAAACTTTTGATTGTAGAAATAAACTAAGTTAAAAAACACCACAGATCTCTCACAGCTTCCTTTTTAGTTAGGCTGCAAGAGAATGACTGAGTATGATATGTGAGGGGAGGAGCTATATAGCAGCTCTGCTGGGTAATTCTCTTGCAGTTTCCTGTTAGGAAGAGATATATTCTATAAGTAATGGATGACCCGTGGACTGACTACACTTAACAGGAGAAAAAGGGACAGTGTCAGACGGACCAGAATGGGATGTGTTGAGCAATACTGTCAGACTCTGGCCAACCTCAATAACCATGGCCCACTGGATCCTAATATTAGTCCTAACCTATCCTATGTGACTCTCTATGTTCCATCAGATCTTGGTTAGCATTTATAATACAATATATTGAAATTACTTACAGAAGATATGCTGAGGTCCTCGTGCATGCTCCCAAATAAATCAGGAGACGAAACATCTAATGAAACACTAAAAACAAAGGTAATGTTAAGGAAGAAAGAAAGGTCATTGAGTGTATGACAAGTCAAACTAAATAAAACAACTGTGTAGTATTACAATGCTTACTCATATTTATGTTTTTAAGACTAAGCATAAAAAACTATAAAAGTTTGTGAACAAATTGGCATTTACTATCAAAAGATGCTCAGAAATGCAGGGAATATTTTCTTATGCTCATTAAAATGCTTCAATATATGACTTACAATGTCAAACATAGAAACATAAAATATAAAATCAGATATATGTTGGTAATAACAATAAACATTTGTTTCTTATTTATAAATATTCATAATGATAATGTGAACATTCAAATAATATTTACAGGTTTTTTTTTATTAAATGTCAGCAATAGTTAATATGGTAATGCTTCAATTACAATGAGCCTCCTGAAATGATTGGCATTCCTCTTCGTTGAACTCAATTTATTTTAGCTTTTACAACTATATAGCAATTAAATGGTTCATCCAAAGTCTCATATTCAGAAACATTTAATAATTTGATAATTGTTTTAATACACTTACTGCATGGTATCCATATCCCCATCTGGTTTTGTGCTCAGGCACTCAAGGCTTGCTATGAAGGCCTAGTTTTGTAAAAATGAAGCCACAATGAACAAGTAGAATTTTTAGACTAGTATAATTATTTTTATTATTATTAGTCTTTTTTAAAGGTACCATAACATATAGAAAAACACAGAGGTAATACAGGTACAAAACTCTTTAGCTTAATTGCTTGGGACCGACAAAAAGTTTGGATTCCAGAATAGTTGTATTTACATCTGTAAAATGGGACAGAGGATGGGACCAAGTGTAAACACCAATAACATGTAATTTAGGCAATATTTACATGTCATAATTCAGCTTATACATGTAACCTAAAGGTAGTTTTATATCATTTTTGATACTTTTATATACATAGTACTTTTAGAATGATAGTACAATACTATAATCAGAGGGTGGAAGTCATTGTTTTAAATAAATATAGACTAGCATTTGCATTTTAGAATGCAGAAACCAAACCAAAGACAAAGGGAAAGAAGATTGTGACTTACAGGCAGGTAAATGGTAATTTTTGTTAAAAAAATAAAATTTTAATGAAAACGGTCTGGATTTCTAAATATTTCCGGATTTTGGATTTGGGGGTTTGTACCTGTAATAAACATTTTAATACTGTACTTAAAATAGAAAAAACAAAATTTATGCTTACCTGATAAATTCCTTTCTCCTGTAGTGTGGTCAGTCCACGGGTCATCATTACTTCTGGGATATTAACTCCTCCCCAACAGGAAGTGCAAGAGGATCACCCAGCAGAGCTGCTATATAGCTCCTCCCCTCTACGTCACACCCAGTCATTCGACCGAGAACCAACGAGAAAGGAGAAGCCAAAGGGTGCAGTGGTGACTGGAGTATAATTTAAAAATTTAGACCTGCCATAAAAACAGGGCGGGCCGTGGACTGACCACACTACAGGAGAAAGGAATTTATCAGGTAAGCATAAATTTTGTTTTCTCCTGTTAAGTGTGGTCAGTCCACGGGTCATCATTACTTCTGGGATACCAATACCAAAGCTAAAGTACACGGATGACGGGAGGGACAGGCAGGCTCTTTATACGGAAGGAACCACTGCCTGAAGAACCTTTCTCCCAAAAACAGCCTCCGAAGAAGCAAAAGTGTCAAATTTGTAAAATTTGGAAAAAGTATGAAGAGAAGACCAAGTTGCAGCCTTGCAAATCTGTTCAACAGAAGCCTCATTCTTAAAGGCCCAAGTGGAAGCCACAGCTCTAGTAGAATGAGCTGTAATTCTTTCAGGAGGCTGCTGTCCAGCAGTCTCATAAGCTAAACGTATTATGCTACGAAGCCAAAAAGAGAGAGAGGTAGCAGAAGCTTTTTGACCTCTCCTCTGACCAGAATAAACGACAAACAGGGAAGACGTTTGTTGAAAATCCTTAGTTGCCTGTAGATAAAATTTCAGGGCACGGACTACATCTAGATTGTGTAGAAGACGTTCCTTCTTCGAAGAAGGATTAGGACACAAAGATGGAACAACAATCTCTTGATTGATATTCCTGTTAGTGACCACCTTAGGTAAGAACCCAGGTTTAGTACGCAGAACTACCTTGTCTGAATGAAAAATCAGATAAGGAGAATCACAATGTAAGGCAGATAACTCAGAGACTCTTCGAGCCGAGGAAATAGCCATTAAAAACAGAACTTTCCAAGATAACAGCTTGATATCAATGGAATGAAGGGGTTCAAACGGGACACCCTGTAAAACATTAAGAACTAAGTTCAAACTCCATGGTGGAGCAACAGTTTTAAACACAGGCTTAATCCTGGCCAAAGCCTGACAAAAAGCTTGAACATCCGGAACCTCTGACAGACGTTTGTGTAAAAGAATGGACAGAGCTGAAATCTGTCCCTTTAAGGAACTAGCGGATAAACCCTTTTCTAAACCTTCTTGTAGAAAAGACAATATCCTAGGAATCCTAACCTTACTCCATGAGTAACTTTTGGATTCGCACCAATATAAGTATTTACGCCATATTTTATGGTAAATCTTTCTGGTAACAGGCTTCCTAGCCTGTATTAAGGTATCAATTACTGACTCAGAAAATCCACGCTTTGATAAAATCAATCGTTCAATTTCCATGCAGTCAGCTTCAGAGAAATTAGGTTTTGATGTTTGAAAGGACCCTGAATTAGAAGGTCCTGTCTCAGAGGCAGAGACCAAGGTGGACAGGATGACATGTCCACTAGATCTGCATACCAGGTCCTGCGTGGCCACGCAGGCGCTATTAGAATCACCGATGCTCTCTCCTGTTTGATTCTGGCAATCAATCGAGGAAGCATCGGGAAGGGTGGAAACACATAAGCCATCCCGAAGGTCCAAAGTGCTGTCAAAGCATCTATCAGGACCGCTCCCGGATCCCTGGATCTGGACCCGTAACAAGGAAGCTTGGCGTTCTGTCGAGACGCCATGAGATCTATCTCTGGTTTTGCCCCAACGTCGAAGTATTTGGGCAAAGACCTCCGGATGAAGTTCCCACTCCCCCGGATGAAGAGTCTGACGACTTAGGAAATCCGCCTCCCAGTTCTCCACTCCCGGGATGTGGATTGCTGACAGGTGGCAAGAGTGAAACTCTGCCCAGCGAATTATCTTTGATACTTCCATCATCGCTAGGGAGCTTCTTGTCCCTCCTTGATGGTTGATGTAAGCTACAGTCGTGATGTTGTCCGACTGAAACCTGATGAACCCCCGAGTTGTTAACTGGGGCCAAGCCAGAAGAGCATTGAAAACTGCTCTCAATTCCAGAATGTTTATAGGCAGGAGACTCTCCTCCCGAGTCCATGATCCCTGAGCCTTCAGAGAATTCCAGACAGCGCCCCAACCTAGTAGGCTGGCGTCTGTTGTTACAATTGTCCAATCCGGCCTGCTGAATGGCATCCCCCTGGACAGATGTGGCCGAGAAAGCCACCATAGAAGAGAATTTCTGGTCTCTTGATCCAGATTCAGAGTAGGAGACAAATCTGAGTAATCCCCATTCCACTGACTTAGCATGCACAATTGCAGCGGTCTGAGATGTAGGCGTGCAAAGGGTACTATGTCCATTGCCGCTACCATTAAGCCGATCACCTCCATGCATTGAGCTACTGACGGGTGTTGAATGGAATGAAGGACACGGCATGCATTTTGAAGCTTTGTTAACCTGTCTTCTGTCAGGTAAATCTTCATTTCTACAGAATCTATAAGAGTCCCCAAGAAGGGAACTCTTGTGAGTGGAAAGAGAGAACTCTTCTTTTCGTTCACCTTCCATCCGTGCGACCTTAGAAATGCCAGTACTAACTCTGTATGAGAC
The DNA here is from genome assembly GCF_027579735.1 of Bombina bombina. Taxonomy (NCBI): domain Eukaryota; kingdom Metazoa; phylum Chordata; class Amphibia; order Anura; family Bombinatoridae; genus Bombina; species Bombina bombina. The sequence goes on along the minus strand of NC_069503.1, from coordinate 688,173,842 downwards.
TTGGCAGTTTGAAAGCTTGAAGCTTGTATCAGAATGTCGTCTAGGTACGGAGCTACCGAAATTCCTCGCGGTCTTAGTACCGCCAGAAGAGTACCCAGAACCTTTGTGAAGATTCTTGGAGCCGTAGCCAATCCGAATGGAAGAGCTACAAACTGGTAATGCCTGTCTAGGAAGGCAAACCTTAGATACCGGTAATGATCTTTGTGAATCGGTATGTGAAGGTAAGCATCCTTTAAATCCACTGTGGTCATGTACTGACCCTTTTGGATCATGGGTAGGATTGTCTGAATAGTTTCCATTTTGAACGATGGAACTCTTAGGAATTTGTTTAGGATCTTTAAATCCAAGATTGGCCTGAAGGTTCCCTCTTTTTTGGGAACCACAAACAGATTTGAGTAAAACCCCTGTCCATGTTCCGACCGTGGAACCGGATGGATCACTCCCATTAGTAAAAGATCTTGTACACAGCGTAGAAACGCCTCTTTCTTTATTTGGTTTGTTGACAACCTTGACAGATGAGATCTCCCTTTTGGGGGAGAGGATTTGAAGTCCAGAAGATATCCCTGAGATATGATCTCTAACGCCCAGGGATCCTGGACATCTCTCTCCCAAGCCTGGGCGAAGAGAGAAAGTCTGCCCCCCACTAGATCCGTTTCCGGATCGGGGGCCCTCGATTCATGCTGTCTTAGGGGCAGCAGCAAGTTTTCTGGCCTGCTTGCCCTTGTTCCAGGACTGGTTAGGTCTCCAGCCTTGTCTGTAGCGAGCAACAGCTCCTTCCTGTTTTGGAGCAGAGGAAGTTGATGCTGCTCCTGCCTTGAAATTACGAAAGGAATGAAAATTAGACTGTCTAGCCTTAGGTTTGGCTCTGTCTTGAGGCAGGGCATGGCCTTTACCTCCTGTAATGTCAGCGATAATTTCTTTCAAACCGGGCCCGAATAAGGTCTGCCCTTTGAAAGGTATGTTAAGTAATTTAGATTTAGAAGTAACGTCAGCTGACCAGGATTTTAGCCACAGTGCTCTGCGTGCCTGAATGGCGAATCCGGAATTCTTAGCCGTAAGTTTTGTTAAATGTACTACGGCATCTGAAACAAATGAATTAGCTAGCTTAAGTGTTTTAAGCTTGCTTGAAATCTCATCTATAGTTATTGAGTCAAGAGTCTCTTCCAGGGACTCGGACCAAAAGGCGGCCGCGGCCGAGACAGACGCAATACATGCAAGGGGTTGCAATATAAAACCTTGTTGAACAAACATTTTCTTAAGGTAACCCTCTAATTTTTTATCCATTGGATCTGAAAAGGCACAGCTATCCTCCACCGGGATAGTGGTACGCTTAGCCAGAGTAGAAACCGCTCCCTCCACCTTAGGGACCGTCTGCCATAAGTCCCGTGTGGTGGCGTCTATTGGAAACATTTTTCTAAACACAGGAGGGGGGGGAAAAGGGTACACCGGGCCTATCCCACTCCTTAGTAATTATCTCTGTAAGCCTCTTAGGTATAGGAAATACGTCAGTACTCGCCGGTACCGCATAGTATCTATCCAGCCTACATAATTTTTCTGTGATTGCAACGGTGTTACAATCATTCAGAGCTGCTAATACCTCCCCTAACAGTACACGGAGGTTTTCGAGTTTAAACTTAAAATTAGAAATGTCTGAATCCATTCTATTGGGATCAGAACCGTCACCTGCAGATTGAAGCTCTCCGTCCTCATGTTCAGCATACTGTGACGCAGTATCAGACATGGCCCTATTATCAACAGCGCACTCTGTTCTCACCCCAGAGTGATCACGCTTACCTCTAAGTTCTGGTAATTTAGCCAAAACTTCAGTCATAACATTAGCCATATCCTGTAAAGTGATTTGTAATGGCCGCCCTGATGTACTCGGCGCTACAATATCACGCACCTCCCGAGCGGGAGATGCAGGTACTGACACGTGAGGCGAGTTAGTCGGCATAACTCTCCCCTCGTTGTTTGGTGAATGATGTTCAATTTGTACAGATTGACTTTTATTTAAAGTAGCATCAATGCAATTAGTACATAAATTTCTATTGGGCTCCACTTTGGCTTTAGCACATATAGCGCAGAGATATTCCTCTGAGTCAGACATGTTTAACACACTAGCAATTAAACTAGCAACTTGGAATTACTTTTCAAAGCAATTTACAAATAATATGAAAAACGTACTGTGCCTTTAAGAAGCACAGAAAAAAGTTATGACAGTTGAGTAATAATAAACCGGAGAAACTATAACATCAAATTCTTTCCGGTAAAAAACAGAATTTATGTTTACCTGATAAATTACTTTCTCCAACGGTGTGTCCGGTCCACGGCGTCATCCTTACTTGTGGGATATTCTCTTCCCCAACAGGAAATGGCAAAGAGCCCAGCAAAGCTGGTCACATGATCCCTCCTAGGCTCCGCCTACCCCAGTCATTCGACCGACGTTAAGGAGGAATATTAGCATAGGAGAAACCATATGGTACCGTGGTGACTGTAGTTAAAGAAAATAAATTATCAGACCTGATTAAAAAAACCAGGGCGGGCCGTGGACCGGACACACCGTTGGAGAAAGTAATTTATCAGGTAAACATAAATTCTGTTTTCTCCAACATAGGTGTGTCCGGTCCACGGCGTCATCCTTACTTGTGGGAACCAATACCAAAGCTTTAGGACACGGATGAAGGGAGGGAGCAAATCAGGTCACCTAAATGGAAGGCACCACGGCTTGCAAAACCTTTCTCCCAAAAATAGCCTCAGAAGAAGCAAAAGTATCAAACTTGTAAAATTTGGTAAAAGTGTGCAGTGAAGACCAAGTCGCTGCCCTACATATCTGATCAACAGAAGCCTCGTTCTTGAAGGCCCATGTGGAAGCCACAGCCCTAGTGGAATGAGCTGTGATTCTTTCAGGAGGCTGCCGTCCGGCAGTCTCGTAAGCCAATCTGATGATGCTTTTAATCCAAAAAGAGAGAGAGGTAGAAGTTGCTTTTTGACCTCTCCTTTTACCTGAATAAACAACAAACAAGGAAGATGTTTGTCTAAAATCCTTTGTAGCATCTAAATAGAATTTTAGAGCGCGAACAACATCCAAATTGTGCAACAAACGTTCCTTCTTTGAAACTGGTTTCGGACACAGAGAAGGCACGATAATCTCCTGGTTAATGTTTTTGTTAGAAACAACTTTCGGAAGAAAACCAGGTTTAGTACGTAAAACCACCTTATCTGCATGGAACACCAGATAAGGAGGGGAACACTGCAGAGCAGATAATTCTGAAACTCTTCTAGCAGAAGAAATTGCAACTAAAAACAAAACTTTCCAAGATAATAACTTAATATCAACGGAATGTAAGGGTTCAAACGGAACCCCCTGAAGAACTGAAAGAACTAAATTGAGACTCCAAGGAGGAGTCAAAGGTTTGTAAACAGGCTTAATTCTAACCAAAGCCTGAACAAAGGCCTGAACATCTGGCACAGCTGCCAGCTTTTTGTGAAGTAACACCGACAAGGCAGAAATCTGTCCCTTCAGGGAACTTGCCGATAATCCTTTTTCCAATCCTTCTTGAAGGAAGGATAGAATCCTAGGAATCTTAACCTTGTCCCAAGGGAATCCTTTAGATTCACACCAACAGATATATTTTTTCCAAATTTTGTGGTAAATCTTTCTAGTTACAGGCTTTCTGGCCTGAACAAGAGTATCGATAACAGAATCTGAGAAACCTCGCTTCGATAAAATCAAGCGTTCAATCTCCATGCAGTCAGCTGGAGTGAAACCAGATTCGGATGTTCGAACGGACCCTGAACAAGAAGGTCTCGTCTCAAAGGTAGCTTCCAAGGTGGAGCCGATGACATATTCACCAGATCTGCATACCAAGTCCTGCGTGGCCACGCAGGAGCTATCAAGATCACCGACGCCCTCTCCTGATTGATCCTGGCTACCAGCCTGGGAATGAGAGGAAACGGCGGAAACACATAAGCTAGTTTGAAGGTCCAAGGTGCTACTAGTGCATCCACTAGAGCTGCCTTGGGATCCCTGGATCTGGACCCGTAACAGGGAACTTTGAAGTTCTGACGAGAGGCCATTAGATCCATGTCTGGAATGCCCCACAGCTGAGTGACTAGGGCAAAGATTTCCGGATGGAGTTCCCACTCCCCCGGATGCAATGTCTGACGACTCAGAAAATCCGCTTCCCAATTTTCCACTCCCGGGATGTGGATAGCAGACAGGTGGCAGGAGTGAGACTCCGCCCATAGAATAATCTTGGTCACTTCCTCCATCGCTAGGGAACTCCTTGTTCCCCCCTGATGGTTGATGTACGCAACAGTCGTCATGTTGTCTGATTGAAACCGTATGAACTTGGTCCTTGCTAGCTGAGGCCAAGCCTTGAGAGCATTGAATATCGCTCTCAGTTCCAGAATGTTTATCGGGAGAAGAGATTCTTCCCGAGACCAAAGACCCTGAGCTTTCAGGGATCCCCAGACCGCGCCCCAGCCCGTCAGACTGGCGTCGGTCGTGACAATGACCCACTCTGGTCTGCGGAATGTCATCCCTTGCGACAGGTTGTCCAGGGACAGCCACCAACGGAGTGAGTCTCTGGTCCTCTGATTTACTTGTATCTTCGGAGACAAGTCTGTATAGTCCCCATTCCACTGACTGAGCATGCACAGTTGTAATGGTCTTAGATGGATGCGCGCAAAAGGAACTATGTCCATTGCCGCTACCATCAACCCGATCACTTCCATGCACTGAGCTACGGAAGGAAGAGGAACGGAATAAAGAATCCGACAAGAGTCCAGAAGCTTTGTTATTCTGGCCTCTGTTAGAAAAATCCTCATTTCTGAGGAATCTATAATTGTTCCCAAGAAGGGAACCCTTGTTGACGGGGATAGAGAACTCTTTTCCACGTTCACTTTCCAGCCGTGAGATCTGAGAAAGGCCAGGACGATGTCCGTGTGAGCCTTTGCTCGAGGGAGGGACGACGCTTGAATCAGAATGTCGTCCAGGTAGGGTACTACTGTAATGCCCCTTGGTCTTAGCACCGCTAGAAGGGACCCTAGTACCTTTGTGAAAATCCTTGGAGCAGTGGCTAATCCGAAAGGAAGCGCCACGAACTGGTAATGTTTGTCCAGGAATGCAAACCTTAGGAACCGATGATGTTCCTTGTGGATAGGAATATGTAGATACGCATCCTTTAAATCCACCGTGGTCATGAATTGACCTTCCTGGATGGAAGGAAGGATAGTTCGAATGGTTTCCATCTTGAACGATGGGACCTTGAGAAATTTGTTTAAGATCTTGAGATCTAGGATTGGTCTGAACGTTCCCTCTTTTTTGGGAACTATGAACAGATTGGAGTAGAACCCCATCCCTTGTTCTCTCAATGGAACAGGATGAATCACTCCCATTTTTAACAGGTCTTCTACACAATGTAAGAACGCCTGTCTTTTTATGTGGTCTGAAGACAACTGAGACCTGTGGAACCTCCCCCTTGGGGGAAGTCCCTTGAATTCCAGAAGATAACCCTGGGAGACTATTTCTAGCGCCCAAGGATCCAGAACATCTCTTGCCCAAGCCTGAGCGAAGAGAGAGAGTCTGCCCCCCACCAGATCCGGTCCCGGATCGGGGGCCAATATTTCATGCTGTCTTGGTAGCAGTGGCAGGTTTCTTGGCCTGCTTTCCCTTGTTCCAGCCTTGCATTGGTCTCCAAGCTGGCTTGGCCTGAGAAGTATTACCCTCTTGCTTAGAGGACGTAGCACCTTGGGCTGGTCCGTTTTTACGAAAGGGACGAAAATTAGGTCTATTTTTTTTTTGCCTTGAAAGGCCGATCCTGAGGAAGGGCATGGCCCTTACCCCCAGTGATATCAGAGATAATCTCTTTCAAGTCAGGACCAAACAGCGTTTTCCCCTTGAAAGGAATGTTTAGTAGCTTGTTCTTGGAAGACGCATCAGCCGACCAAGATTTCAACCAAAGCGCTCTGCGCGCCACAATAGCAAACCCAGAATTCTTAGCCGCTAACTTAGCCAATTGCAAAGAGGCGTCTAGAGTGAAAGAATTAGCCAATTTGAGAGCATTGACTCTGTCCATAATCTCCTCATAAGGAGGAGAGTCACTATCGAGCACCTTAATCAGTTCATCAAACCAGAAATATGCGGCTGTAGTGACAGGGACAATGCATGAAATGGGTTGTAGAAGGTAACCCTGCTGAACAAACATCTTTTTAAGCAAACCTTCTAATTTTTTATCCATAGGATCTTTGAAAGCACAACTATCCTCTATGGGAATAGTGGTGCGTTTGTTTAAAGTAGAAACCGCTCCCTCGACCTTGGGGACTGACTGCCATAAGTCCTTTCTGGGGTCGACCATAGGAAACAATTTTTTAAATATGGGGGGAGGGACGAAAGGAATACCGGGCCTTTCCCATTCTTTATTAACAATGTCCGCCACCCGCTTGGGTATAGGAAAAGCTTCTGGGAGCCCCGGCACCTCTAGGAACTTGTCCATTTTACATAGTTTCTCTGGGATGACCAAATTTTCACAATCATCCAGAGTGGATAATACCTCCTTAAGCAAAATGCGGAGATGTTCCAATTTAAATTTAAATGTAATCACATCAGATTCAGCCTGCTGAGAAATGTTCCCTAAATCAGTAATTTCTCCCTCAGACAAAACCTCCCTGGCCCCCTCAGATTGGGTTAGGGGCCCTTCAGAGATATTAATATCAGCGTCGTCATGCTCTTCAGTAACTAAAACAGAGCATCCACGCTTACGCTGACAAGGGTTCATTTTGGCTAAAATGTTTTTGACAGAATTATCCATTACAGCCGTTAATTGTTGCATAGTAAGGAGTATTGGCGCGCTAGATGTACTAGGGGCCTCCTGAGTGGGCAAGACTCGTGTAGACGAAGGAGGGAATGATGCAGTACCATGCTTACTCCCCTCACTTGAGGAATCATCTTGGGCATCATTGTCATTATCACATAAATCACATTTATTTAAATGAATAGGAATTCTGGCTTCCCCACATTCAGAACACAGTCTATCTGGTAGTTCAGACATGTTAAACAGGCATAAACTTGATAAGAAAGTACAAAAAACGTTTTGAAATAAAACCGTTACTGTCACTTTAAATTTTAAACTGAACACACTTTATTACTGCAATTGCGAAAAAACATGAAGGAATTGTTCAAAATTCACCAAACTTACACCACAGTGTCTTAAAGCCTTGAAAATATTGCACACCAATTTTGGAAGCTTTAACCCTTAAAATAACGGAACCGGAGCCGTTTTAAGCTTTAACCCCTTTACAGTCCCTGGTATCTGCTTTGCTGAGACCCAACCAAACCCAAAGGGGAATACGATACCAAATGACGCCTTCAGAAGTCTTTTATAAGTATCAGAGCTCCTCTCACATGCGACTGCATGCCATGCCTCTCAAAAACAAGTGCGCAACACCGGCGCGAAAATGAGACTCTGCCTATGCTTTGGGAAAGCCCCTAAAGAATAAGGTGTCTAAAACAGTGCCTGCCGATATTATTATATCAAAATACCCAGAATAAATGATTCCTCAAGGCTAAATAAGTGTTAATATCAATCGATTTAGCCCAAAAAAGGTCTACAGTCTAAATAAGCCCTTGTGAAGCCCTTATTTACAATCGTAATAAACATGGCTTACCGGATCCCATAGGGAAAATGACAGCTTCCAGCATTACATCGTCTTGTTAGAATGTGTCATACCTCAAGCAGCAAAGGACTGCAAACTGTTCCCCCAACTGAAGTTAATTGCTCTCAACAGTCCTGTGTGGAACAGCCATGGATTTTAGTTACGGTTGCTAAAATCATTTTCCTCATACAAACAGAATTCTTCATCTCTTTTCTGTTTCTGAGTAAATAGTACGTACCAGCACTATTTGAAAATAACAAACTCTTGATTGAATAATGAAAAACTACAGTTAAACACTAAAAAACTCTAAGCCATCTCCGTGGAGATGTTGCCTGTACAACGGCAAAGAGAATGACTGGGGTAGGCGGAGCCTAGGAGGGATCATGTGACCAGCTTTGCTGGGCTCTTTGCCATTTCCTGTTGGGGAAGAGAATATCCCACAAGTAAGGATGACGCCGTGGACCGGACACACCTATGTTGGAGAAACACTATTTTAGCAAAGGATTGCCCCCATTAGCAATGGATAACTAACCCTGAATGGCAGAAAAAATGTACAGAATATAAACGTTTTTTATCACAGTCAATCACAATCTCACAGCTCTGCTGTGAGTGATTACCTCCCTCAAACTAACTTTTGAAGACCCCTGAGCTCTGTAGAGACGAACCGGATCATGCAGGGAAGAAAACAGACTTGTGACTGAATTTTCTGATGCGTAGCAAAAGCGCCAAAATAGGCCCCTCCCCCTCACACACAACAGTGAGGGAGATCAGTAAACTGTCTTAAATTAAATAAAACGACTGCCAAGTGGAAAAAAACAGTGCCCAAAACAATTTTTCACCCAGTACCTCAGATAATTAAACGATTTAACATGCCAGCAAAAACGTTTAACATCAAATAAATGAAATGTCATTAGAAAGCCTGTTGCTAGTCACTGCAAGTTAGGCTAAAGTCTTATGCCTACAGTATTATCCCAGTGAAGTGCCATTCCCCAGAATACTGAAGTGTAAATATACATACATGACAGCCTGATACCAGTTGCTACTACTGCATTTAAGGCTGAGCTTACATTATATCGGTATGGCAGAATTTTCTCAGTCAATTCCATTCTCAGAAAATAATATGCTGCTACATACCTCTTTGCAGGTTAACCTGCCCGCTGTCCCCTGATCTGAAGTTTACCTCACTCCTCAGATGGCCGAGAACAGCAATATGATCTTAACTACTCCGGCTAAAATCATACAAAAAACTCAGGTAGATTCTTCTTCAAATTCTACCAGAGAAGGAACAACACACTCCGGTGCTGTTTTAAAATAACAAACTTTTGATTGAAGGTATAAAACTAAGTATAATCACCACAGTCCTCTCACACATCCTATCTATTAGTTGGGTGCAAGAGAATGACTGGGTGTGACGTAGAGGGGAGGAGCTATATAGCAGCTCTGCTGGGTGATCCTCTTGCACTTCCTGTTGGGGAGGAGTTAATATCCCAGAAGTAATGATGACCCGTGGACTGACCACACTTAACAGGAGAAAACACATTTAAAACATTTCAAATTCTAAACAAACACCCCTACATACAATGATTTCTATAATGTGTCAGTCTGCTTTTAGTATATGTACATTCTAACGAAATGTGATATATGCTCTTCCTATGCTTTGTATTGTACCCATTTGTACTTTATTTGACAATGTTCAACCATGGCTATACACTCTATAGAAGAGTGAATTATGGCTGGTTGTGGGTTATACTAATAACAAAAATATTACACACCTCAAAAATGTTCACTCATCAAATGCTTTGAATGTAACTGTAATAACCTAATTCTACTGTTTGTAGAGTACAAATTACACTGTATATATTTTCCTCTTTTAGTTATGTTTATATTTTCTGTCTGTCCATCTATCATTTTTTTTTTACTATTGCCAGATTTAACGGGAAAATGTAATGCATTGTTATAGCATGTCATTTTTTGCCTAAGTGCCCCCTGCTTATTATGGGCTAGATTACAAGTGGCACGCTACTGTTACGTATGGGATATACATTTCTACCAGGAGGAGGCAAAGTTTCCCAAACCTCAAAAGCCTATAACACCCCCCCCCCACCTCACTCATTCCTCAGTTTAACTTATAGCCAAGTGGTGAGGAGTTTAGAAGGAGTAAAAGTCAATAATAAGGAGCAGGAAAAAATATGTGCTCAACAAAAAAATAACCCAAAATGCTGGGGGCTCATGGACTCTTGCCACGATGAAAGAAATTAATTTATCAGGTAAGATTTAAATTATGTTTTCTTTCATATAGGTGGCAAGAGTTCACAAGCTGTTACGTATGGGATATAATACCCAAGATGTGGAAGTCCATGAGTAACAATAAAGGGAGGGATTAAAAAAAAACAACAGCTTTTTTTCGCTGAAAAATTATATCCATAACCCAAAAATAATGTATTTTATGACAAAACTCAATATATAGGCACAATTATTAAACAGAGACAACTGCCTGAAGGAGCTTTCTACCAAAGGCTGCTTTTGATGAAGCAAAAACATAAAAATGGTAAAATTTAGTAAAAGGTATGCAGAGAAGATTAAGTGGCTGCTTTGCAAATTTGATCAACTGAAGCCTCATTCTTGAAAGCCCAACATGTGGCTAAAGAAATAGAGATCTTCTGGCCTTTCCTAGGACCATAAAAAAAACAGATTAGAAGTCTGTCTGAAATCCTTAGTAGCATCAACATAATATTTCAATGCTCTACAACATCCAAAGAATGTAAAGATTTTTAAGAAGCAATTTTTGGATTAGGACACAAGGAAAGAACGTCAATTTCCCTATTAATGTTGTGTGAGGTAACAACTTTTGGAATACATTTAAATGTAATTTGCAAAACAGCTCTATCTTGATGAAAAAAAATCAGATAGGGAGACTCGTAGAAGAGAGCAGACAATTCAGAAACTCTTCTAGCAGAAGATATAGCCAAAAGAAACAACACTTTCCATGAAAGTAGTTTAATGACCAATAATGCATAGGCTCAAAAGGCAGAGCCTGTAACACTTTCAATACTAGATTAAAACTCCAAGGAACAGAAATAGAACTAATAACAGGTTTAATTTGGATTAAAGCCTGAACAAAACAATGAACATCAGGAAGGTTAGCAATCTTCCTATGAAATAATACAGAAAGAGCAGATATTTGTCCTTTCAAAGAACTGGCAGATAAACCTTTATCTAAACCATTCTGTAAAAACTGAAGAATCCTAGGATTTCTAACAGAATGCCAGGAGTATTATGGGTAGTACACCATGAAATATAAGTTTTCAAAACTTTGTGATAGATCTTCCAAGAAATAGGCTTGTGGCCCTGAATCATAGTGTTAATCACAGAGTCAGAGAATCCTCTATGACTGAGAACTAAGCGTTCAATTTCCATTGCCATCAATGTTAGAGATTTTAGATCTGGATGGAAGAAGGGACTTTGAGACAGAAGGTCTGGCCTTAGAGGAAGAGGCCACAGTGGGCAACTGTACTTTCGGACTAGATCCACATATCAAATCCTGTGTGGCCATTGCAGGTACTATTAGGATTACAAATGACTGTTACAGTTTTATTTCGGAAATCACTCTGGAGAGCAGGCTGGAAAGACCAGGGTACTTCTAGAGCATCCAATACCACTGCCTGAGGATACCTGAACTTCACAAGGTACCTAAGAAGTTTGTGGTTCAAACAAGAGGCTATCAGATCTATTTCTGGGAGGCCCCAGTGTTTTACAATATGATAGCACACATCTTGGTGGAGAGACTACTCACCTGGATGTAGGGACTGACGACTGAGGTAGTCTGCCTCCCAGCTGTCTACACCTGGGATGTTAATTGCAGTGATGAGGCAGGAATTGGTTTCTGCCCAAGAAAGGATTTTAGATACTTCTGTCATGGCTAGGGAACTTTGAGTTCCCCCTTGATGATTGACATAAGCTACTGTCATAATATTGTCTGTTTGAAAACTGAGAAATGGCTCCCTTTTAAATAGAGGTCAAGCCTGAAGGTCCTTGAAGACTGCATAGAGTTCCAAAATATTGATGTGTAGCCTTGTCTCCCGAGGATTCCAAACCCTTTTTGCTTTCAGGGACCCCCAGACAGCTCCCCAACCTGAAAGACTTGGATCTGTGGTGATCACAGACCAGGTAGGATGAGCAAAAGAAGTCTAACGGAGCAATAGACTGGTGATTCAGCCACCAAGTTAGAAATAGGTGTGTGCTGGGATCTAAAAATATTTACTGGGATATCTGAGTATAATCCTTGCACCATTGGCACAGCATACAATGAGGCCTAGTACTTCCATACACAGAGCGACTGAAGGAAATGAAAGAAACTGAAGGTACAGACAAGCAGATATCACTTTTATACGTCTCTTTTATGCCAGAGAAAGAGTCATGGACACTAAATCTATCTAAAAACCTTAAAAGGTGACCTTTGTCTGAGGAATCAAGGAACTTTTGGGTAAACTGATCCTCCAACCATGTCTTTGAAGATACAACAAAAGTTGTTTTGTGTGAGATTCTGCTAAATGAGAAGATTAAGCTAGTACCAAGATATCGCACAGGTAAGGAAATACTGCAATACCATGGAAGAAAAAAAAAAAGGGAAAGCCTTTTCTAGTATCAGGTTGCAAGAAAGGCTGCAAAATTATTTATTCCCAAAAGGTGTTTTCTTGTAAAAAGCTAATAAAACTATAGTACTTCACTTAAAGGGACAATAAAAACTCCATAAATGCTAGATAGAATGACACATTCAAAGAAAAGATTAGTCTGAGAATAACATGTAGATGTATTTTTAAAGTTTCATTAGTTTTTTAAATATTGACAAAATAAGTGTAATGTTTTAGTGTCTATAAAACGATGGGGGCTTCCATGTTGTAACTTGGGTTACCTTCTCTGCTGTGGCCAATTAGAGACAGTTATAAATAGATCACTAGAGTGTGCAGCCAATGGCTGTGTGGTATATAACAGTGTTTTGAACTTCCATTTCTAACAGGAAGTGAAAAGATCACAATTTCAAAATGGAGCTACAGGAGAAGAAGAAAAATAAATAATGAAAGTATATTGCAGTTGTTCTTTTATATACATTTCATCATTATATATTACCATCTCAAAGTGTTTAATGTCCCTTTAAGAGAAGAAATACAAAATAAGTTTCAAGTAGACTGTCCCTTTAACCATTCTTCTATAAAGAGTGGGAACACATATTCCATTTCTAATGTTATTAATAATTAATCAGATCTTAAAAAAAGATCTAAGACTGCCATCGATTCTGCATTAATTAACTGGATGTCACTGATTAGTGGACTATTAATGGCAACAATAACCTTTTATAGCAAACAAAAAGAGAAAATATAGTGATGAGAGGAGGTCAGCAAATTTCTGACTTTTTGTTAAAGGGACATAATACTCATATGCTAAATCACTTGAAACTGATGAAGTATAACTGTAAAAAGCTGACAGGAAAATATCACCTGAGCATTTCTATGTAAAAAAGGAAGACATTTTACCTCACAATCTCCACAGCTCAGCAGAGTAAGTTCTGTGTAAAAAGTTATACTTCACCTGCTCCCAGCTGCAGGTAAAAAAAAATAAAAAAAAATGAAGAAATGAACAGCAGCCAATCAGCATCAGCAGTGCTGAGGTCATGAACTCTTACTGTGATCTCATGAGATTTGACTTAACTCTCATGAGATTTCATAGTAAGCTTCCTTTACCTGATTGGTGAAATAATATGAGAGTTCACGAGACTCATCCCCTAAGCTGTCCTAGGACAGACACACTAAAATGCTGCTTAGAAATCCTTTACAATGGGAGGTGGCTACTGAGGAACTTTTGAGGTAAAATATCTTTCTTTTTTACATAGAGATGTTCAGGAGATATTTTATAGTCAGCTTTTTACAGCTATGCTGCATCACTTTCAAGTGTTTAAACATTTGGGTATTATGGCTCTTTAATGTAATGTCAATGTAATTTTCAATTATTGTGTATGTGTTTGAGAATACCTCTACTCTAAAAGCCCTCTACACATGCAAAGTGAAACAACATAAGGCATACAACCTGTGATGATATAGAACAGCTAGTAAAGCTCACCATTATGACCACTATGATCAAGATGAAGTTAAATTTATTTTACTTAGAAGTGCTCAATTTTAGAAATTACAATTTTATAAGCTTTTAAAAGCACTCATTATTATGTCCCTTTATATAAAGATTTATTTTTGTTCTGTTTTTTTTTTCCTTCTAAATTACATTTTACTTACCTGGATGATATGAATGCACAAATAGCACACTTCATCTTGAGTTTTCTGGAGTTGAAAGATCTACATAAAAAAGAGGTATTCCATAAGTAAAGCACAGCTACTGATATTTTGTCAAATGTTTGCACAACGCCAAAACAGAATAGCACTAACTGAAAAAACAGCAAATGACAGATTCTTTACAGGTTTGACATAGAAAATATGAAAAGTTGATCAATTAGTAAAATCAGGTACAAAAAACATAATTTATGTAAGAACTTACCTGATAAATTCATTTCTTTCATATTAGCAAGAGTCCATGAGCTAGTGACGTATGGGATATACATTCCTACCAGGAGGGGCAAAGTTTCCCAAACCTCAAAATGCCTATAAATACACCCCTCAACACACCCACAAATCAGTTTAACGCATAGCCAAGAAGTGGGGTGATAAGACAAAAGTGCGAAAGCATAAAAAATAAGGAATTGGAATAATTGTGCTTTATACAAAAAACCATAACCACCACAAAAAAGGGTGGGCCTCATGGACTCTTGCTAATATGAAAGAAATGAATTTATCAGGCAAGTTCTTACATAAATTATGTTTTCTTTCATGTAATTAGCAAGAGTCCATGAGCTAGTGACGTATGGGATAATGAATACCCAAGATGTGGATCTTCCACGCAAGAGTCACTAGAGAGGGAGGGATAAAATAAAGACAGCCAATTCCGCTGAAAATAATCCACACCCAAAATAAAGTTTAAATCTTATAATGAAAAAAACTGAAATTATAAGCAGAAGAATCAAACTGAAACAGCTGCCTGAAGTACTTTTCTACCAAAAACTGCTTCAGAAGAAGAAAATACATCAAAATGGTAGAATTTAGTAAAAGTATGCAAAGAAGACCAAGTTGCTGCTTTGCAAATCTGATCAACCGAAGCTTCATTCCTAAACGCCCAGGAAGTAGAAACTGACCTAGTAGAATGAGCTGTAATCCTTTGAGGCGGAGTTTTACCCGACTCAACATAAGCATGATGAATTAAAGATTTCAACCAAGATGCCAAAGAAATGGCAGAGGCCTTCTGACCTTTCCTAGAACCGAAAAAGATAACAAATAGACTAGAAGTCTTTCGGAAATTCTTAGTAGCTTCAACATAATATTTCAAAGCTCTAACTACATCCAAAGAATGCAAAGATCTCTCCTTAGAATTCTTAGGATTAGGACACAATGAAGGAACCACAATTTCTCTACTAATGTTGTTAGAATTCACAACCTTAGGTAAAAATTTAAAAGAAGTTCGCAACACCGCCTTATCCTGATGAAAAATCAGAAAAGGAGACTCACAAGAAAGAGCAGATAATTCAGAAACTCTTCTAGCAGAAGAGATGGCCAAAAGAAACAAAACTTTCCAAGAAAGTAGTTTAATGTCCAGTGAATGCATAGGTTCAAAAGGAGGAGCTTGAAGAGCCCCCAGAACCAAATTCAAACTCCAAGGAGGAGAAATTGACTTAATAACAGGCTTTATACGAACCAAAGCTTGTACAAAACAATGAATATCAGGAAGATTAGCAATCTTTCTGTGAAAAAGAACAGAAAGAGCAGAGATTTGTCCTTTCAAGGAACTTGCAGACAAAGCTTTATCCAAACCATCCTGAAGAAACTGTAAAATTCTCGGAATTCTAAAAGAATGCCAGGAAAAATGATGAGAAAGACACCAAGAAATGTAAGTCTTCCAGACTCGATAATATATCTTCCTAAATACAGATTTACGAGCCTGTAACATAGTATTAACCACAGAGTCAAAGAAACCTCTTTGACGAAGAATCAAGCGTTCAATCTCCATACCTTCAAATTTAAGGATTTGAGATCCTGATGGAAAAAAGGACCTTGCGACAGAAGGTCTGGTCTTAACGGAAGAGTCCACGGTTGGCAAGAGGCCATCCGGACAAGATCCGCATACCAAAACCTGTGAGGCCATGCTGGAGCCACCAGCAGAACAAAGAGCATTCCTTCAGAATCTTGGAAATTACTTTTGGAAGAAGAACTAGAGGCGGAAAGATATAGGCAGGATGATACTTCCAAGGAAGTGACAATGCATCCACTGCTTCCGCCTGAGGATCCCTGGATCTGGACAGATACCTGGGAAGTTTCTTGTTTAGATGAGAAGCCATCAGATCTATTTCTGGAAGTCCCCACATTTGAACAATCTGAAGAAAAACCTCTGGGTGAAGAGACCATTCGCCCGGATGTAACGTTTGGCGACTGAGATAATCCGCTTCCCAATTGTCTATACCTGGGATATGAACCGCAGAAATTAGACAGGAGCTGGAGTCCGCCCATACCAGTATTCGAGATACTTCTTTCATAGCCAGAGGACTGTGAGTCCCTCCTTGATGATTGATATATGCCACAGTTGTGACATTGTCTGAAAACAAATGAACGATTCTCTCTTTAGAAGAGGCCATGACTGAAGAGCTCTGAAAATTGCACGGAGTTCCAAAATATTGATTGGTAATCTCACCTCCTGAGATTCCCAAACCCCTTATGCTGTCAGAGACCCCCAAACAGCTCCCCAACCTGTCAGACTTGCATCTGTTGAAATCACAGTCTAGGTCGGAAGAACAAAAGAAGCCCCCTGAACTAAACGATGGTGATCTGTCCACCACGTCAGAGAGTGTCGTACAATTGGTTTTAAAGATATCAATTGAGATATCTTTGTGTAATCCCTGCACCACTGGTTCAGCATACAAAGCTGAAGAGGTCGCATGTGAAAACGAGCAAAGGGGATCGCGTCCGATGCAGCAGTCATAAGACCTAGAATTTCCATGCATAAGGCTACCGAAGGGAATGAAAGAAAAAGGAGGTCTTGTAAGGGCGCTAATAGCTGAAGATACTTCTGTGAAATTATTAATATTACTTGTGATAAATATGTGTACAAAAGTAAAATAAAAATAAGACCAGTATCTAAGATAACAAGTGATTTATTGGTTACAATATGATTTGAAAAAATAGAGACGTCTCTAGTACAATTCAATTAAAAACAATGATGAAATATAGCATAAAAAATGATAAAAAGTGGTACTGATTAGTACTTCATGAGAAATTTAGATTACTGTTTAATAGTGTAGTCACAAAGAAAATTTTTGGGGTGTGACTAAACAGTTAGCCAAGATTTCTCGTGAGTTATTAAGTCTGTATACAGTTATGCATAAAAATATTTAAAATACCGACATCGGCTTGATAAAACTTCTGCAAAGGCTATATATTGCACACAAAAAATTATAATGGAGCTTAAAGAGGAGCTGTGCATAAGAGGAAAATTATATAGGGTTATGCTCTAGCTCTGATTATGTCAATCCTTATATCTGTATTCTCAGCGAACTTATTGATATGTCCATACGTATGAACCAAGAGAAATGTCCAGTAATATATACTGCTAGTAGTTTAGGATTACAGTTCGCAATCTTAAAGCAGATGGTACCTTATAGTAAGCTTGAATAGCAGCAGGGAATCCTATGCGTCCTGCGGCTCAGTTCTTCTGACAGTGTCCTCGTGTTGTTGGCGTCTGACGTCACACCCGATGTGCGGGGGCTTGTCTTGCGTCGGCCAATCGCTGCTTAGACAGTTGTGAGTATCCGAAATGCCTTTTCACGTCCGATATTGTGTATTCACAATTTTTCTTCTGTCTGATATCTGTATTTATTTAGGCACCAATCAGCAAAAAAGTATCCGTTGTGAGTAAGTTCACCTGCACTTAGTGCTGTTAGCACGCAGGTTCCGATGCAATTTCTCCTTCGTGTCCTTTGTTGACAGTCAACCCGGGTTGGTTCAAACAGCTGATAGGATAGTGGAGTCAAGAAAAAACAGTCTTTAGCTTCTACGCGTTTCACTCCCTCCAGGAGCTTTATCAAGAATGATTTGGACTGTTAGACTCCTCTCTTTAATAGGTGTATCCTGAATCCCATTGGTTCATAGTAATCCCATATTTAAGGTGGTATGATTTCTTTGCACTTGCTCCTAATACATTGCTCCATTCTATTGTTAAACATGGATCAGCTAAACATACTTAAGATCCTGAATGAGCCATAAACCATTTTTCTATAAGACCGATAAAAGAGATATAGTTAAAATAGACCAAATGTCTTTAAAAAATGTGTCTGAATGCCTAAAGGATACAGGTTATGGGGAAATTAGATTAATTATATTTATCATGCATCAGAATATATATATATATATATTCCCTAATCGAGAAGAAATGGTGAGATGTCCAGTTCTGAATTTAAACCTTTGGGGAATAGTGTGTCAAATTTAAAGATATATTCTGCCTCTTTTAGAAGCAGTTTTTTCTGTATGTCCCCCCCTCTCCAGTGTTTTTCTACTTTGTATATGCCCCAATAAGATAGATCTTTTGTATTACCCTTATGTATGGTTTTGAAATGTTTATACAGATGTGTGTCCTCTATTCCATTCTTTATGTTATTGAGATGTTCCCTGATTCTATCTCTCAGAGTTCTCTTAGTTTCTCCGAAATAAAAAAGGTTGCAGGTGCATTTTAAGACATAAATAATTCCTTTATGTGAGCATCTTATGAGTTCTTTAATTAGTATGGTGCTATTTGGACCTATCTGGATCATATTGGATTTATTGCTGTGCTTACATGACTTACATGTGTGGCATGGAAAGAAACCTGTTAGCTTCTGTCCATGAAGATCTTTTTGTATTAATTTATTATTTTTGGTTTTTTTTAGTTCACTGGGTGCAAGGGCTGATTTTAAGTTACTTGCTTTTTTGAAAACAAAACTGGGGTTGTCTGTTACTTTTTCTCCCAAAATGTTATCTTCCTTTATGAGATGCCAGTGTTTTTTTATAATTTTTTTCACCATATTATGATCAACATGGTAATCAGTTATGAAAGGAATTTTTATTAAATTTTCGTCTGTATTTGTTTTTTCTTTGTATATTAGCAATGATTCTCTATTGGTATTTTTTGCCCTTTCTAATGCTTTTTTGGTATGAGATGTGTTATATCCTCTTGAGTTAAATCTTTCAATTAGTGTTCCTGCCTGGTCTTCAAAATCTGCCAACCTAGAGCAGTTTTTTTGGACTCTTAGACACTGTCCTAATGGTATGTTGTCTTTCCAGGCATCCAGGTGACAACTTTTGGCGTGTAGATAATTGTTTTTTCTTGACTCCACTATCCTATCAGCTGTTTGAACCAACCCGGGTTGACTGTCAACAAAGGACACGAAGGAGAAATTGCATCGGAACCTGCGTGCTAACAGCACTAAGTGCAGGTGAACTTACTCACAACGGATACTTTTTTGCTGATTGGTGCCTAAATAAGTACAGATATCAGACAGAAGAAAAATTGTGAATACACAATATCGGACGTGAAAAGGCATTTCGGATACTCACAACTGTCTAAGCAGCGATTGGCCGACGCAAGACAAGCCCCCGCACATCGGGTGTGACGTCAGACGCCAACAACACGAGGACACTGTCAGAAGAACTGAGCCGCAGGACGCATAGGATTCCCTGCTGCTATTCAAGCTTACTATAAGGTACCATCTGCTTTAAGATTGCGAACTGTAATCCTAAACTACTAGCAGTATATATTACTGGACATTTCTCTTGGTTCATACGTATGGACATATCAATAAGTTCGCTGAGAATACAGATATAAGGATTGACATAATCAGAGCTAGAGCATAACCCTATATAATTTTCCTCTTATGCACAGCTCCTCTTTAAGCTCCATTATAATTTTTTGTGTGCAATATATAGCCTTTGCAGAAGTTTTATCAAGCCGATATCGGTATTTTAAATATTTTTATGCATAACTGTATACAGACTTAATAACTCACGAGAAATCTTGGCTAACTGTTTAGTCACACCCCAAAAATTTTCTTTGTGACTACACTATTAAACAGTAATCTAAATTTCTCATGAAGTACTAATCAGTACCACTTTTTATCATTTTTTATGCTATATTTCATCATTGTTTTTAATTGAATTGTACTAGAGACGTCTCTATTTTTTCAAATCATATTGTAACCAATAAATCACTTGTTATCTTAGATACTGGTCTTATTTTTATTTTACTTTTGTACACATATTTATCACAAGTAATATTAATAATTTCACATAAGTATCTTCAGCTATTAGCGCCCTTACAAGACCTCCTTTTTCTTTCACTATACATTATTTTTAGACTGAAGGATCTAAAACACTGTAAGCGGCCTGATACTCTATACACCAGCGCACTATTTTTCCACAATCTTTCACATACCGAAGGGAATGATTGAGACTGAAGGTTTCGACAAGCTGAAACCAATTTCAGACGTCTTTTTTCTGTCAGCGACAGAGTCATGGACACTGAATCTATCTGGAAACCTAAAAAGGTTACCCTTGTCTGAGGAATCAACGAACTCTTTGGTAAATTGATCCTCCAACCATGTTCTCGAAGAAACGATACAAGTTGATTCGTATGAGATTCTGCTAAAAGTGAAGACTGAGCAAGTATCAAGATATCGTCCAAATAAGGAAATACCACCATACCCTGTTCTCTGATTACAGACAGAAGGGCACCGAGAACCTTTGTAAAAATCCTTGGAGCTGTTGCTAGGCCAAACGGCAGAGCCACAAACTGGTAATGCTTGTCTAGGAAAGAGAATCTCAGAAACTGATAGTGATCTGGATGAATCGGAATATGCAGATATGCATCCTGTAAATCTATTGTGGACATATAATGCCCTTGCTGAACAAAAGGCTGGATAGTCATACAGTTACCATTTTGAATGTTGGTATCCTTACATAACGATTCAATATTTTTAAATCCAGAACTGGTCTGAAGGAATTCTCCTTCTTTGGTACAATGAAGAGATTTGAGTAAAACCCCAGCCCCTGTTCCAGAACTGGAACTGGTAAAATTACTCCAGCCAACTCTAGATCTGAAACACATTTCAGAAATGCTTGAGCCTTTGCTGGAATTACTGGGACACGGGAAAGAAAAAATCTTCTTGCAGGAGGCCTTATCTTGAAGCCAATTCTGTACCCTTCTGAAACAATGTTCTGAATCCAAAGATTGTGAATTGAATTGATCCAAATTTCTTTGAAAAATCGTAATCTGCCCCCTACCAGCTGGGCTGGAACGAGGGCCGCACCTTCATGTGGACTTGGGAGCTGGCTTTGGTTTTCTAAAAGGCTTGGATTTATTCCAGACTGGAGATGGTTTCCAAACTGATACCGCTCCTGAGGGTGAAGGATCAGGCTTTTGTTCCTTATTGTGATGAAAGGAACGAAAACGATTATTAGACCTAAATTTATCTTTAGATTTTTTATCCTGTGGTAAAAAAGTTCCTTTTCCTCCAGTAACAGTTGAGATAATAGAATCCAACTGTGAACCAAATAATTTATTACCCTGGAAAGAAAGGGAAAGCAAAGTTGACTTAGAAGACATATCAGCATTCCAAGTTTTAAGCCATAAAGCTCTTCTAGCTAAAATAGCTAGAGACATATACCTGACATCAACCCTAATGATATCAAATATGGCATCACAAATAAAATTATTAGCATGTTGAAGAAGATTAACAATGCTATGAGAATTATGATCTGTTACTTGTTGCGCTAAAGCTTCTAACCAAAAAGTTGAAGCTGCAGCAACATCCGCTAAATATATAGCAGGTCTAAGAAGATTACCTGAACATAAGTAAGCTTTTCTTAGAAAGGATTCAATTTTCCTATCTAAAGGATCTTTAAAGGAAGTACTATCTGCCGTAGGAATAGTAGTACGTTTAGCAAGAGTAGAGATAGCCCCATCAACCTTAGGGATTTTGTCCCAAAACTCTAATCTGTCAGATGGCACAGGATATAATTGCTTAAAACGTTTAGAAGGAGTAAATGAATTACCCAAATTATTCCATTCCCTGGAGATTACTTCAGAAATAGCATCAGGGACAGGAAAAACTTCTGGAATAACTACAGGAGATTTAAAAACCTTATTTAAACGTTTAGATTTAGTATCAAGAGGACCAGAATCCTCTATTTCTAATGCAATTAAGACCTCTTTAAGTAAAGAACGAATAAATTCCATTTTGAACAAATATGAAGATTTATCAGCATCAACCTCTGAAACAGAGTCCTCTGAACCAGAGGAATCATTATCAGAATCAGAATGATGATGTTCATTTAAAAATTAATCTGAAAAATGAGAAGTTTTAAAAGACCTTTTACGTTTACTAGAAGGAGGAATAACAGACATAGCCTTCTTAATGGATTTAGAAACAAAATCTCTTATGTTAACAGGAACACTCTGAGCATTAGATGTTGATGGAACAACAACAGGTAATGTAACATTACTAAAGGAAATAGTATCTGCATTAACAAGTTTGTCATGACATTCATTACAAACAACAGCTGGAGGAACAGATACCACAAGTTTACAGCAAATACACTTAACTTTGGTAGATCCAGCACCAGGCAGCGGTTTTCCAGAAGTATCTTCTGACTCAGGGTCAATCTGGGACATCTTGCAATATGTAATAGAAAAAACAACATATAAAGCAAAATGATCAAATTCCTTAAATGACAGTTTCAGGAATGGGAAAAAATGCCAGTGAACAAGCTTCTAGCAACCAGAAGCAATAAACAATGAGACTTAAATAATGTGGAGACAATAGAGACGCCCATAATTTTTAGCGCCAAAAAAGACGCCCACATTATTTGGCGCCTAAATGATTTTGGCGCCAAAAATGACACCACATCCGGTAACGCCAACACTTTTGGCGCAAAAAAAGTAAAAAAAAATTTTTTTTTGCGCCAAAAAAGACGCAATAAAATGAAGCATTTTCAGCCCCCGCGAGCCTAACAGCCCACAGGGAAAAAAGTCAAATTTTAAGGTAAGAAAAAAATTGATTTATTCAAATGCATTATCCCAAATATGAAACTGACTGTCTGAAATAAGGAACGTTGAACATCCTGAATCAAGGCAAATAAATGTTTAAACACATATATTTAGAACTTTATATAAAAGTGCCCAACCATAGCTTAGAGTGTCACAAAAATAAGACTTACTTACCCCAGGACACTCATCTACATGAAGTAGAAAGCCAAACCAGTACTGAAACGAGAATCAGTAGAGGTAATGGTATATATAAGAGTATATCGTCGATCTGAAAAGGGAGGTAAGAGATAAATCTCTACGACCGATAACAGAGAACCTATGAAATAGACCCCGTAGAAGGAGATCATTGAATTCAAATAGGTAATACTCTCTTCACATCCCTCTGACATTCACTGCACGCTGAGAGGAAAACCGGGCTCCAACCTGCTGTGGAGCGCATATCAACGTAGAATCTAGCACAAACTTACTTCACCACCTCCATAGGAGGCAAAGTTTGTAAAACTGATTTGTGGGTGTGGTGAGGGGTGTATTTATAGGCATTTTGAGGTTTGGGAAACTTTGCCCCTCCTGGTAGGAATGTATATCCCATACGTCACTAGCTCATGGACTCTTGCTAATTACATGAAAGAAATGCTAAATGTTAAATAAAAAAAATTAATATACAGTCCTAAAAGAACATGAACAAACTACTTACATTTGCTTCTCCAGGTTTGCATTCAAGGACTCCTTTCAGTGACTGCAGAGACTGAATGATCAACTGCTCAAATTGAGATGGCTGAAATATATTTAGAATTTGAAGATCTTAAGTTTGTGAAAATTTCACTTATATTTGACTATACTTTCATTGTCATGTACATTAAAAAGGGTATTTAAAAACATGTAAATGTCTTAAATATGCTGCTGCAGGCACACTCATGCAATCCTGCTCTACATAGCCACAAAAGATGGGAATACAGCTTCATAAATGTACCATATATATATATACTACCTAAGCGGCTGTACTTAATTCCCCCATCTACATTTCTTTTGCCTCCGCCTGGGAGGGGGGGGTTCAAGGAAAGCATCCCGCCAATCCTATTGCATCCACCCCAACTGAACCTTGGGGAGAGAGGTTTAGAAGGAGACTTTGCCCCCCTTGAACCTCCCAGCTGGAGGCAAAGAATATAGTGAAGATGTGGGAATTACAGTGCACGCAATATATTTTTCATACAGTGACTCCGCACTCTGAGAAGATATATGATCATACATCAGGATTTACCCACAGCCGCTTGGCATTATATAATTATATATATTATATAATAACCCAATACAATTTGGATGTGAGACATAGAAAGGATCTAAGTGCCCATGGGTGTTTTGGGCACTCTAAACCAGTGAGCAGTGCCTAAATTTAAGATGCCAGGGTTTGCTGAGCCCTATTCTAATAGTATATAACCTAAACAGTAATTTTCTGATAAAACTGCAAAACTGATATGAAAAGTTATTATTCTAAAAATGAAACCTTCATCTAGTTGTAAATATTAAGATAATAACCAGCAAGAATAAGTCTTTATGTAGAAAATCATTCTTTGATCAGTCTTACTGACTAGTGATTTAAATCGAATCCACTCTGCTTTATCTAAATGAGAAAAGGTTGATGAAATGGTGAAAGAAACAAACAAAAAAAACCCCATAGACTGGTGCAACTGATTCCTTCTCACAAAATAACTAATGCAGAACCAGTAGAAACTGTTTACAGTTTACAAGGAAGAAAAACTCAGGATTAGAAAAGGAAACAAAACCAGTAATTAAGCCCAAAACAAAAAAATATGTCTGATTGGAAGCATACAGGAAGGCCTGTGAGAACTACCTAATGATGCAGAACAAGGGTAGACTACTTTAACGCTATGATATTGATAGGGAGAATTGACAAAACCCTTGGGCAATGAGTTTGCCCCACATAACTCCATATCCCAAGATACTGGTTTTGGAATTGAGGTTGTCCATTTTTGAGGGTGTAAACTTGCTTAGTAGCTTGATGTTTCAAATAAGGCTACTTTTCTGGACACAGTAAAACTGTTAGTGAAGGGGGGGGGGGGGTAAAAGTGATTTTGTATCCAAAGGAAATAATATCTAGAGCGTACAATGCACAGCCACTAGACAGACAACCACCCTGACCAGAAGAAGCTTCTGGGGGACAGATGAAGCACCAGGTTTTCAAAGACTCTGATTGAAAAAAATACTTTTGGGGCTGGTTTGGGGTCTAGACCATGTTGAACTGAGGGTTTTCAAAATTTACAAAAGGAAATTTAAATGAAGGATAGATGGGGCAGTGTTGAAAGGGGAAACCTTAAGGGGGAAAAAT
Organism: Bombina bombina; assembly: GCF_027579735.1. Lineage (NCBI taxonomy): Eukaryota > Metazoa > Chordata > Amphibia > Anura > Bombinatoridae > Bombina > Bombina bombina. The sequence continues at coordinate 688,148,680 of NC_069503.1, read as the reverse complement.
GGAGGGGCACATGAAAGGTTATTTTTTTTAATCACATGGAATAAACCTTACTTCATGTGACATATTGCTGTTTTTTTTTTTTAAAGACTGTGACACCATGAGAATCGGCATAATATAAATTGAGGGCTGTAAAATCTTTAGATAACATGACACCCTGATTAAGGGTATGCTTATATTGCTATATATTTCCATAATGGTATTACATAAATAACCACAAAATAAACATTAATTATACAAATGCACCTACCAAAGAGGTTAACCCTTCATTGTCAACAACCCAGTCTTCTTTGTCTGACAGTCGTTTCACTTCTGAATAAAAATAAATAAATAATTCAAACAACAATAATATATTAAAGCTATGATCAAGATATTATGGATGAGCAGATAAAGAACAAAACATAATTTGTGCTTACCCGATAAATTAATTTATTTCTTGGCGGTGAGAGTCCAAGATTCCTTACGGTTAGGGAATTCATAACCTGGCCACCAGGAGGAGGCAAAAACACCCTACACAAACAGGATAAAGCAAAGACACCGAACACCCTCCCATTTCCCTGTACCTCCAAGTCTGTCATATAGCCAAGAAAAAGTATAAACAGAAAATAGGAAAGACAATGTATGGTAAATGAGGTGCAAACTAGAACTGCCATCAACTAGAAAAAAGAAAAACAAACCAGAAGAGGCCCATGGAGTCTCATCGCCAAGAAATAAATTAATTTATCAGGTAAGCATAAATTATGTTTTCTTTCTTAAGGTGGTGAGATTCAACGATTCTTTACTGTTGAGAACTAATACCCAAGCTGTTGAGTAAACGAAAATGGGTGGGACAAAAATAAAAGGAGGCTGGCACTTATTTACCTGAAACAACAGCCTTAAAGGGACACTGAACCCAAATTTTTTCTTTTGTAATTCAGATAGAGCATGAAATTTTAAGCAACTTTCTAATTTACTCATATTATCAATTTTTCTTCGTTCTCTTGCTATCTTTATATAAAAAAGAAAGCATCTAAGCTTTTTTTCTTGGTTCAGTACTCTGGACAGCAGTTTTTGATTGGTGGATGAATTTATCCACCAATCAGCAAGGACAACCTAGGTTGTTCACCAAAAATGGGCCGGCATCTAAACTTACATTCTTGCATTTCAAATAAAGATTCCAAGAGAATGAAGAAAATTTGATAATAGGAGTAAATTAGAACGTTGCTTAAAATGTCACACTCTAGCTGAATCACGAAAGAAAAAATTTGGGTTCAGTGTCCCTTTAAAAAGCTTCCTGCCAAAAGGGGCCTCAGCAGAGACAAATAAAATTTAGTAAAAGTGTGTAATGACGAACAAGTTGCTTCCCTGCCAATCTGATCTAATGAAGCCTCATTCTGGAATGCACAAGAGGTAGACAATGAATGACCTGTAATACATAAAGGGGAAGACCAACCTGCCTCCAAGTAAGCCTTATGAATTAAACTCTCTAGCCAAGAAACCAAGGAAACAGACGTAGCTTTCTGGCCTTTGCATTTACCAGAAAATACAAATTAACAAATACACTTGAAAACTGAGAAGGAACTACAATTTTCTGGTTAATAGTCTCTGAAGAAACTACATAAGGCAAAAAGTATAATGAATACGCTTTTTCCTGATGGAAAACAAGATAAGGTGTTTAACAGGAAAGAGCAGGTAACTAAGACACTCTACTGGTTGAAGAGACAGACGAGAGAAATAAAACTTTCCAGGACAATAAATAAATGTCCAATTCATGCATAGGTTCAACTAAAGAGTAATGTAACACTCTCAAAACCAGATTGACATTCCAAGGGGGAGCAACTGGTCTAATTTTAAAAAGACCTGGTCTAACCAGTGCTTGAATAAAGGCATGAATATCTGGAAGTCTAGCAATCGTTCTATGAAATAAAACAGAAAGAGCAGAAATATGACCATTCAAGGTACTAGCTGACAATCCCTTATCTAAAACATCTGGCAAAAATTCTAGGAATTCTAAAGGAATGTCAACTAAAACCTCTTTTCACACAGAGAGATTGAAGATTTGGATGAAAGAAGTGTTCTTGAGACAACAGATCTGGACGTTGAGGAAGACACCATGGAGGAACACTGGACATTTGACTCAAGTTTGCATACCAAATCCTGCGTGGACATGCCAGAGCTATCAGAATAGATGAAGTGTGTTCCTGTTTGATCCAAGCAATAACTCTTAAAAGTAGAACAATGGGAGAAGAAAGATAAACTAGTTAAAATGGCCAAGGAACTGCTTATGCATCCACTTGAGAGTTTTCTGATCCTTGCACCCTATCTGGGGATCTTGTGATTCAGACATCAAGTCTTTTTCTGGGAGACTCTAATGCTGAATTAACTGATTGAAAATCTCCTGATTCAGGGATCATTCCCCTGAACAGAGAGATTGATGACAAAGTAATCTGCTTCCCCATTGTTGACTCTGGGACTGTCAATTGCCGAAATCGTACACTGATGGAATTCTGCCCACAATATAATGCAGGAACATCTTTCATTGCTAGAGTACTCTGGGTACCTCCCTGATGATTGTTATGTTGACTGATTGGAAATTAATAAATGGAACTGAAAAGAGAAGGGGCCAAGCCTGAAGAGCTCAGAAGATCACAAGAAGTTCTAACTCCATGAGATCTCAGAAATCCCCAGATTGCGCCCCAGTCAGAGAGACTTGCATCCGTGGTAATCATTTATCATGAGGGAGTGTTTAAAAGTGCATATACAGCGCCAACATCCAAACAGATACAAGCTCCCAAAGTGAGACCCCTAAAAACTCAAAAAAATGAACATAAATATAGAAAGAGGGAGCGCCAGCTATAGGCTAAAGTATCAGATTAATAGAAAAATATTAAAATACATTTATTACATTCACATAAACTAGGGTACCCTATGTACATGTAACAATTCGATTGAAAAAAATTAAAAAATAGTTAAAAACAATAGAGTAAGTGCCCCTCAGGAGAGAGGGGAATACCAAAACACATGTGTATGATGAAAAAATGAAAGACTTCGAAATCAGCATTTAGGCCCTGTGGATATATATCCTCTTTATATATCCGAACTACATGTCCCAGAATTCCATCATGCGACCGGCTGTGATCTCAGAGCCGGAACTGGAAGTGTAAGAGTCAGTAGCTACCATCTTTATTAAGGGCATTAGAGGATTGCCATGATACATGTAATGGCATTTTAAGGTGGGAAATTACATGAAGTAAAAGAGCCAGTGGCCACCATCTTTATTAAGGGCATTCGAGGGTTGTCATGATACATGTAAATGGCAATTTAAGGCGGGAAATTACACCCATCTTGATTGGTCCCTATAGGCTATTTAAGCCATACTTTCACCAGCAGTAGACATCTTGAGAAAGGCCCAGCTTTGGGACCGAAACGCGTTGATGTACATGTTATAAGTAGTCACTGCTCGAGTTTACATATAGGGTAAGCCTATTTTCAATTAAGTTTATATTCATATTAGCGTTATTGCACTATGGGATTTTTGTTTTTTCACAGGTACTGCAATTTTTGGATCCTATTGGATTTCTTATTCACTTTTTTCACTTGATTCACTTCTAATTTTTTTTTGTCTGTGTGAGCAGTTGCTAAAGGAAACGATGGAGCCTGAACCAAGATATCGTCCAGGTACAGCGCTACAGCTATACCCCTTAGCCATGAAGAAAAAAAACACCAACCCCAGAACATTGGTTAAAAATCCTGGGAGCTCTCACTTATCCAAAAGGAAGAGCTACAAATTGGAAATGTCTGCCATGAAAGCAAAACAAAGCAACTCCTAAAAACTTGCTCTAATTTTTCAGATCTAAAATAAGTCTGAAGGTTCCCTCCTTCTTTGAACCTAATCTGTGACCTTGAGATACTATATTTAGTACCCAAGGATCCTGAACTGACATGGATGAGGCCTTCTGGAAAAGGCTCCACCTGCCACCTATCAGCAAGTAGTCTGGTTCATGGCCGCACCTTCATGTTGATTTAGCATTGGAAGGAGATTTCTTATTTTGCATTGTTCCAGACTGGATTGGGCTTCCAGCAGGACTTAGATGAGTCTGACTTTTCGAAGAGGATGACTTTTGGTATCTGGATTGACAAAAGGAACAAAATCTATTATTAGATCTGCCCTTGGACTGCTTATCCTGGGGCACAAAAGCTCCCTTGCCACCTGTGACAACGAAAATAATAGCATCCAAACCTGGCCAACCAAATCTTCCCTAGAAAAGGTAAAAGTCTGCTCTTTGAGACCATGTCTGCTGACCAAGATTTAAGCCACAAGGCTCTCCCAGTAAGAACTGTTAAAGTCATGTTCTTAGCATTAATACGTATAATTTCAATGACTGCATTGCAAATTAAAGAATGTAAGTGTTCTTGAATATCTTCTAAGGAGGATTCCACTGACCCAGCTCAGATAATGAATCGCACCATAGTGATACCACACCAGCAACACAAGCGATATATACAGCTGGTTTAAACAAAAGCCCCCTAAATAACCCTCTAACCTTTCCATAAGAACTCTGATGGAAGTGCTGTCCTCCAGAGGAATAGTGGTTCTTTAAGCCAAAGTAGAAATGGCTCCATCTACTTTCAGATTGGTCTCACAAAGCTCCAAATTAGACGCAAGAAACAGAAACATCTTCTTGAATTTTGGAGATGGAAGAAAGGAACCCCAGGCTTGATCCATTCCTTAGAAACAGTGTGTGGGGCAGGAAACACCTCTACAGACTTAGCTGCAGGATCGAAAAAATGAAGTGTAGTTGTTTTACAAAGTAATACGCAGCTGGTTTAACCGTAAAGTTTCCCTAAACAAATAGCATAATTGCTTGACCTTAAGAATAAAAGATAACGCTTTAGATTTTTTATCTTGGACCGCATCCAAATCCTCAGAAGACAATTCACCCTCTGAAAATGAACCAGAAACCACAGGGTTGTTGATTCCTGAACAGATTTGGCAGATGACCTCTAGTAGATGAATTAGAAGAAAATATGTTTTCGTTTACTTGAAGATATAGTGGAACTTAGATATTCTGTATTGCCCTCTCAAATGAGTACTTCTGCTGTTCCAAGAGTGATTTGTACTCAATCAGTGGGCACTTCTCAGGGAGACCCTATAGAGTTTTCTCCAGGTTTCAAGGATTGAGTGAGTACAAATCACTCTTGGGACAGCAGAAGTACTCATTTGAGAGTGCAATAAATAATTTAAACAGGCACTGCAAAGATGAGCAGGCGCGGAAACAGTCGCCAATTTGCAAAGCATAAATTTGTTCGGTGTAAATGAAAACTTTGTAGACCTCCCTTCTAAAGGATCTGAACCAGAAGGGACAGTTCCAGTCTGCTCCATGGGGTAAAAAATAGGGTGAATACACAACACAGAATAAATATAGAATACATCTGTACCCATAGAGTAATGTGCAGATACCTATAGTAAGGGTTCCAAAAATTAGGTTATATTGGACAGTTATGCAGAAAAATAATCGAAATAACCTCCCAACTTTTTACTTGCCAGTGCAACAAGCTAACCACAGTGCTACAACAAAGCACCGCCACACTCCAGTGTACAGCCTCTTACCCCCTCCTAAGAACACTCACTACTGGAGCCTTAAACAGTGAAGTAAAAACTATTTTGGAAGTGAGCAGAGCGCTAAGTACTGCTAAATCTGTAAATTTAACGTGGGCAGGCAAATAAAGGAAAGCAATATAATAAAGAGTAAATATATGAGCCAGATAAAGTATAGAATCCGAGCTTGCCCCACAAAAATCTGCACCATAGACTGACACTATATTGTGTGCCTCCCACCATTCTAATTCTGTGTATCTGATAACGTCCTGTGGCTATGATATATATACTTTAATTTTTTTCCTGTATTCTTTTATACCTACTGATAGCCTGCGGGCTGTGTGAATGAAATGCCACTTATCTAAATGAACACCCACTCCACTGTGCTTACCCAGCTGTAAATGCTTGTACAGGGAGCCCGTCTAGTACTGTAAAGAAAAACAGAGGATTTACTGAGGGAGTACAACTACATGGCCAAGCAGGAGGAGGATGAAGGACCAGTCCAAGCAACACCAGTGGCAGGCTTGTGATCACTCCTGCAGGATAATTACATTACACAACCCAGTACTGTCCTATGCCCCTCTCTTCAAGGATTCACCTTATGAGGGGACCATAGGATCAAAAATTCCCATTCCAAATCTGGAGTGCCTCAGCTCTTCACCTTCTCCTGCAGAGGCAAAGAAAAAACTGGGAGGTACAGGGAAGTGGGAAGGATTAGAACTCTTGGTGTAGGGTGTCTCCTCTGGTGGTCAGGTGATGAATTCCCAAAAATAAGGAACAGTGAACTCTCACCTCATAATAAAAAAAAAGTAATTCTGTAATAAATTCACATTCAATGTATATTTTGCTAAAATGATGTCCCACCTTCTGTTGTTTGCTGTAAAGTCACCACGACACAGCGTATTCGTAAATCCAAAATAAGATCCTGTATGGTTTGCAACATATCATTGGGTATTTCAAGAGCAGTCAGAGATTCATAACTAAGTCTAAAGAATAAACCACAGAAGAGAATGTTTATTAAAAATAATATGTACATTTATTTAATAATTACTCAGTTCTCAACTTTATTTTAAATCAAAGATACAACCACTGCTGTGTTCTAAAACCAAATTAATAACCTCACTGAAATAAAATAAAATAATGTAGTCTAGCTCAAACATTGGAGAAAATGTTTCCACCGGTAACAAATCCTTACGCAAACATGTAGTAATTATCAGGAGGCATCAAAGAAAAAGAAAAATACACACACATATACATCAATACACACACACACACATATATATATATATATATATATATATATATATATATATATATAAATGTAAAAACAATTGTTTAATTTGTAGAATTATTCAAAGTTGCATAACTTACCGAACAGTTTGAATAATATGAGATAACCAAGAGCCAGAAAGTTCAGGTTTCATCTCCCAGCCACCATAAAGTCTCAGTTCCCCTTCTTCAAGGCTAGATGGGAGCAATGCTCCACGAGTAAGTTTTACCAATGATTGCATTATTTCTTGAATCATTTTCTACAATAAAATAAAAAAGTCATTGTTAAATTTCAAGTCCTAAGTTACTAGCCAAGCCAAACTGTTACATGCCACTTCTGATCCCACCCACTACCTGCCCACACCACACCCACTACTCCATCCCTTCTTTGCATATGTTTAGCCATTGTGAAACACCTTTTTGTGCAGTAATTTTTTATATTGTTTTTAATCTTTTGACATAAAAAAACTAGAAAATGCTACATACAGTAATAAATTAACAAAAAACTAATTATGCTTACCTGATAATTTAATTTCCCTCTGTACGAGGAGAGTCCACGGCTTCATTCATTACTTGTGGGAATACAGAACCTGGCCACCAGGAGGAGGCAAAGACACCCCAACCAGAGGCTTAAATACCTCCCCCACTCCCCTCATGCCTAGGGAACAAGGGACAGTAGGAGAAATATCAGGGTATAAATTGTGCCAAAAATATAACAAAATAAATTTAGGTCCGCCCAACGGAGAACCGGGCAGGAGCATGTGGAAATGAAATTATCAGGTAAGCATAATTCATGTTTTCTATCTTAATACGAGGAGAGTCCACAGCTTCATTTATTACTTTTGGGAAACATATACCCAAGCTCTAGAGGACACAGAATAAAAAACGGGAGGGTAAAAAAGAGGCGGACCCTAGTCTGAAGGTACCACAGCCTGTAAAACCTTTCTCCCAAACGCTGCTTCAGCTGAAGCAAACACGTCAAATTTGTAAAACTTTGAAAAAGTATGTAAGGAGGACCAGTTAGCCGCCCTACAAATCTGCTCCATAGAGACCTCATTCTTGAAGGCCTAGTAAGAAGCCACAGCTCTAGTTAAGTGAGCCGTAATCCTCTGAGGAGGCTTATGTCCCGCTGTCTCATAAGCCAGGTGAATCATGCTCCTCAGCCAAAAAGATAGGGAAGTGGAAGAAGCCTTCTGCCCTTTGCACTTCCCTGAATAGATAACAAATAACGCTGAAGTCTGTGTGAAATCCTTCATAGCCTGAAGATAAAATTTCAAAGCTCGAACGACATCCAAGTTATGAAGTTACCGTTCTTTTGAAGAAGAAGGGTTAGGACACAAGGAAAGAACTACAATCTCCTGATTAATGTTGAGTTCAGACACAACCTTGGGGAGAAATCCCAACCCAGTGCAAAGGACAGCCTTATCGGCCAGATAAGGAGGCTCACATTGCAAGGCCTCCAACTCAGAGACTCTGCGTGCCGAAGCAATAGCCAGTAGAAAAAGAACCTTCCAAGACAGAATCTTAATATCAAGAGAATGCATAGGCTCAAACGGAGCCCTCTGCAAAACCCTAAGAACCAGATTCAAACTCCAAGGAGGAGAAGAATGTCTAAATACAGGCCTGATCCTGGATAGAGCCTGAACAAAAGACTGTATATCAGGAAGCTCAGCGAGCTTCTTGTGTAATATCACAGATAGCACCGAAATCTGTCCCCTTAAGGAACTGGTGGCAAGTCCCTTCTTCAAACCATCCTGGAGGAAGGAAAGCATCCTGGATACCCTGACTTTATGCCAAGAATATCCACGAGTCTCACACCAGAGTAAGTAGGTCCTCCACACCTTATGATAGATGCGTCGGGTGACCGGCTTCCTGGCTTGAATGAGAGCATCAATCACACTCTCAGAAAACCCTCTCCTGGCTAAGACTAAGCGCTCAATCCCCACGCAGTCAGCCTCAGAGAATCTAGTTTTTGATGTACAAAGGGGCCCTGTACCAGCAGATCCCTGCGACAGGGCAACCTCCATGGAGGAGACAATGCCATCCCTACCAGATCCGCAAACCACATCCTCCGCGGCCATGACGGAGCAATCAGAATAGTTGATGCTTGCTCCTGCTTGATGCGGGCCACTACTCGAGGAAGAAGTGGTAACGGTGGAAATATGTAGACTAGGTTAAATCCCCAAGGCACTGCTAAGGCATCTATCAGTTTTGCCTGGGGATCCATGGACCACGACCCGTATTTGGGTAAGTTGAATTTGAGTCTTGACACCATGAGCTCTATCTCCGGAGTCCCCCATCTGTTGCAAATCTCGGCAAACACTTCGGGGTGAAGAGACCATTTCCCAGATGAAACGATTGTCTGCTGAGAAAATCCGCTTCCCAGTTGTCGACACCCGGGATGTGGATCGCCGACAGCGAGCAGTTGTGGGTCTCCGCCCATTCCAGAATCCGAGATACTTCCCTCATGGCTAGGGAGCTTCTCGCCCCCCCCCCTGGTCGTTGATGTAAGCCACCGAGGTAATGTTGTCTGACTGGAATCTGATGAACTTGGACGAACCCAGGAGGGGCCAAGCCCTCAGAGAAATGAAGATCGCTCAAAGTTCCAGGATGTTGATCGGAAGAAGCGACTCCTCCCGACTCCACCTGCCCTGTGCCCTCCTGGCACCCCAAACAGCTCCCCATCCTGAGAGGCTTGCGTCCGTAGTCACAATCTACCAGGATGGTCTCAGGAAGGATGTCCCCTGGGACAGATGATCCAGACTAAGCCACCAAGAGAGGGAGTCCTTCGTCCGGTTGTCCAGAGGGATCTGTTGGGATAGAACCAAGTGATCGCCGTTCCATTGCCTCAGCATGCACAACTGAAGAGGTTGGAGATGGAACCTGGTGAATGGAATGACATTTATACTTGATACCATGAGCCAAATCACCTCCATACACTGTGCCACGGATGGCCTTGAGGAGGTTTGAAGGGCAAGACAGTTGGAGGCAATTTTGCAACATCTCTGATCTGTCAGGAATATCTTCATGGATATGGAGTCTATTATCGTGCCCAAGAACTCCACTCTGGTACTGGGAACCAGAGAATTCTTTCCTGAGTTTATCTACCATTTATGAGATTGAAGAAGAAGTAGAAGAGCTCTTGAATGGTCCTCTGCCAGCTGGCAGGATGGAGCCTGGACCAGGATGTCGTCCAGATAAGGTGCTACTGCAATATCTCTTAATCTCGCCACCGTGAGCAAAGCACCCAGAACCTTTGTAAAGACTCTTTGGGCAGTAGCCAGACCGAAGGCGAGAGCTACAAACTGGAAGTGCTGGTCCAGAAAAGTGAATCTTAGGAAGTTGAAGCGATCCTTGTGTATTGGCACATGAAGGTAGGCATCCTTCAAGTCTATCGTAGTCATGAACTGACCCTCTTGAACTAAGGGCAGAATAGACCTTATCGTCTCCATCTTGAACGATGGGACCGACAAAAACTTGTTTAAGCACTTTAGGTCCAGAATCGGGCGAAATGTGCCCTCCTTCTTTGGGACCACGAAAAGGTTTGAATAGTACCCTAGACCTCTTTCTGCTAGAGGTACCGGTACAATTTACTCCTAGAGAGGAGAGATCCCTCACACACTCTAGAAAGGCATCTCGTTTCTCTGGTCTTGACGATAGATTTGACAAGAAGAATCTGCCCCTGGGAGGGTGAGTTTTGAAACCTATCCTGTAACCCTGGGCAAAAACCTCCAGAACCCAAGGATCCTGCATGTCTCTCATCCAAGCCTCCGCCAAAAGAAATATTCTGCCCCCTACGAGATCCAGAGACGGATCGGGGCCGCCCCTTCATGCCGATTTTGTCTTGGAGGGCTTCTTGCTCTGATTGGTTTTATTCCAAGACTGAGAAGGTTTCCAAGATCCCTTGAACTGCTCGGGCTTTGCGGCAGGCTGTTGTCGTTGGGACTTGTCCGAATGAAAGGGACGAAAATTAGGACCCTTAGGTTTTTTCTTCTTATCCTGCGGTAAAAAGGCACCCTTGCCCCACGTGACCATGGATATGATACAGTCCAGGCCTGGACCGAAAAGAATCTTTCCATTAAATGGAAGGGAAATTAATCTATATTTGGACGTCATGTCAGCAGACCACGACTTCAACCACAGGGCCCTCCGGGTCAGATCAGAAAAGCCTGATATCTTAGCATTCAAGCAAATAATCTGCATATTTGCATCACAGATAAATGAATTAGCTACCCTAAGGGCCTTAATTCTTTTCTGTATCTCATCGAGGGGAGTCTCCACCTCGATCATCTCTGACAGAGAGTCACACCAATAGGTAGCGGCTCCCGCCACCGCAGCGACCACCACTGCAGGCTGAAATACGAACCCTGTGTTCTGAAACATTTCTTAAAATGGTCTCTAATTTCTTATCCATGGGTTCCTTAAACAACAAACTATCCTCAAGTGGGATAGTGGTGCGCTTAGCTCCATCCACTTTAGGGACAGATCCCCACAATTCTAGCTAAGAATCAGGAACCGGGAGCAATTTCTTGATTTTCTTTCTAAACGAAGAAGAAGGGGAGAAAGATGAACCAAGTCTCTCCCATTCATTCTTTATAATATTCGCCATCTTTACGGGAACCGGGAAAGTCTCGAGCACCACCCTGTACTCAAACCTTATCAAGCTTAGGAATAGAAGGTTCCTCCGGTAACTTTGGTTCTGGAACCTCTAGAGTAGCCAGCACCTCTTAATAAAAAGCGTAAGTGCTCCATCCTAAACCTAAAATCTGGTTCCTCCACAGCCGGATGTTTAGAGGTCGCAGATTCCGACCAAGAGAAAGAGTCCTCCGAAGTATCAGAGTCCTCTGCGCCTCAGCGGATAATCTAGTCTCAGAGTAGATGACCCCTGGGAAGGATAGCAATGTTTAACCTTTCGCTTGCGCTTAGCAGTGCGAGGAAAAGCACTGAAGGCCGCAGACACCGCCGTTTGCAACTGATCTGCAAAATCTGGCGGCCATATGGCCCCTCCCGCAGGAGGATTAGTAGTGCACTGGGGAGCTGCATGAGTAAACGGAGATGATTGTAGGGAACGCACCTCGCGGGACAGAGACTCCCTCAGAGGTGGACGGCTCAGTAGTACTAAACATCTTGTTCTTTTTAGATATCACTATTTTATCAAAACATGTGGAACATAGTTGAGCAGGTGGATATACTGTAGCCTCCTCATAATAAACATAGGTATTAGATTTAGACAAAGAGGGAGTACCCTCTAACGCATCAGAGTCCTCCATAGCTTGCCCCTTTAATATGGACTGTAGGAAAATAAATGGCACTTTAATACTCCCAATGGCCTGAGCACTCACCACCTCCTATGACCCAGGCCCACAGAGAAACCACTTTCGTCTCCTGCAATCGACAGTCAGGAAAAGGAAGAGAATGACGCTACACCCAGTCACATGGAGTGCCAAGCAGGACTGCCTCTGCAGCCGAGAAAAAACGCACCAAACTAAACAGGCTGCGCAGTAATCAAAATAACGGAAGAACCTGACTGTTCACACATTGCCAGAGCCACATCTCACACATATCGCAGCAAAAAACACAATAAAACAATCATGTATACACCCCCCACCCCTGTTCAATAATCACTCCGGAGATATTAACACTTGATTCTATACAGATAAAAGGAGTCACACTGTGACCCTCTCTTCTTGCGTAATCATTACAGGTATAAAAAATGAAACAATCTTACCAGAATGTACGCTGTGGAACAGGAACACGGCCTGTCAAGTTTGACAGTGTTGTAGCATTGCTCCTGACATGGACTTGAGTGATAGAAAGCAGGCAGTGAAACTCGTCAACACTGATTGCTTAAGAAGCTGTTCATACGAGTCAGGATGGTTTCGCAGAAAGACTCCCCCTGCATCTATAGGCCCTAACATTGGTCAATGCTGTCACTGAGAGGCTGACAAGACTACTTAAAACTCCAGTCCCATTCCGAAGAGTACTACCCTCCATAAGAGACTACTCAAATTTTCCGACACTTCTCTGCCATTCTCCTGTGACGAAAGGCAAAGAATGACTGGGGGATGAGGGGAGTGGGGGAGGTATTTAAGCTTTTGGCTGGGGTGTTTTTGCCTCCTCAAGGTGGCCAGGTTCTGCATTCCCACAAGTAATGAATGAAGTCGTGGACTCTCCTCTTATTAAGATGGAAATAAATGCATAGCAGTTAGCAACATCAACAAAGGGGTTATGGGGAAGACAACAGCTAAATAGAAAAAGGATGTTGTTGACCAAAGAGAATGCAGAAAGTGCTAACAGTCATGGAAAGTCTTAGCAGACCTGAAGATTATTTTTTTTTAATAAAAAAACATAATTTATGATTACCTGATAAATTTATTTCTCTTGTGATGTATCGAGTCCACGGATTCATCCATACTTGTGGGATATTCTCCTTCACTACAGGAAGTGGCAAAGAGAGCACCCACAGAAGAGCTGTCTATATAGCTCCTCCCTTAGCTCCACCCCCCAGTCATTCGACCGAAGCCTAGGAAGAAAAAGGAGAAGCTATAGGGTGTAGTGGTGATTGAAGTTTTTTAAATAAAAATATATTGCCTGTCTTAATAAACAGGGCGGGCCGTGGACTCGATACATCACAAGAGAAATAAATTTATCCGGTAAGCATAAATTATGCTTTCTCTTGTAAGATGTATCAAGTCCACGGATTCATCCATACTTGTGGGATACCAATACCAAAGCTTTAGGACACGAATGAAGGGAGGGACAAGACAGGTACCTAAACGGAAGGCACCACTGCTTGTAAAACCTTTCTCACAAAAAAAGCCTCAGAAGAAGCAAAATTATCGAATTTGTAAAATTTGCAAAAAGTATGAAGCGAAGACCAAGTCGCCGCCTTACAAATCTGTTCAACAGAAGCCTCATTTTTAAAAGCCCATGTGGAAGCCACAGCTCTAGTAGAATGAGCAGTAATTCTTTCAGGAGGCTGCTATCCAGCAGTCTCATAAGCCAAACGGATGATGCTTTTCAGCCAAAAGGAAAGAGAGGTAGCCATAGCCTTTTGACTTCTCCGTTTACCAGAATAATCAACAAAAAATGAAGATGTTTGACGGAAATCTTTAGTTGCTTGTAAGTAGAACTTTAAAGCACGAACCACATCAAGATTGTGCAACAGACGTTCATTCTTTGATGAAGGATTAGGACACAGTGAAGGAACAACAATCTCCTGATTGATATTCCTATTAGAAACAACCTTAGTAAGAAAACCAGGTTTGGTACGCAAAACCACTTTATCTGCATGGAAAACAAGGTAAGGTGAATCACACTATAAAGCAGATAACTCAGAAACTCTTTGAGCCGAAGAGATAGCTACTAAAAACAAAACTTTCCAAGATAGAAGCTTAATATCTATGGAGTGCATAGGTTCAAACGGAACCCCTTGAAGAACTTTAAGAACTAAGTTTAGGCTCCACGGCGGAGCAACAGGTTTAAATACAGGCTTGATCCTGACCAAGGCCTGACTAAATGCTTGAACGTCTGGGACATCTGACAGACGTTTGTGTAACAGAATAGACAAAGCAGATATTTGTCCTTTTAGGGAACTAGCTGATAATCCCTTCTCCAATCCTTCTTGGAGAAAAGACAATATTCTAGGAATCCTAATCCTACTCCATGAGTAACCTTTGGATTCACACCAATAGAGATACTTGCGCCAAATCTTATGATAGATCTTCCTGGTGACAGGCTTTCTAGCCTGAATCAGGGTATCAATGACTGACTCAGAGAAACCACGCTTTAATAGAATCAGGCGTTCAATCTCCAAGCAGTCAGATGCAGAGAAATTAGATTTGGATGCGTGAATGGACCTTGGATTAGACGGTCCTGCCTCATTGGCAGAGTCCACGGTAGAACCGAGGACATGTCCACTAGGTCTGCATACGCAGGTGCTATCAGAATCACTGAAGCTCTCTCCTGCTTGATTCTGGCAACCAGACGTGGGAGGAGAGGAAACGGTGGAAATACATAGGCCAGATTGAAGGACCAAGGCACTGGTAGAGCATCTATCAGTACTGCCTGGGGATCCCGGAAACCTGGACCCGTAACGAGGAAGTTTGGCATTCTGACGGGACGCCATCAGATCCAATTCTGGTGTGCCCCATAGCTGAGTCAGCTGGGCAAATACCTCCGGATGGAGTTCCCACTCCCCCGGAAGAAAAGTCTGACGACTTAGGAAATCTGCCTCCCAATTCTCTACCCCTGGGATATGGATTGCTGAGAGATGGCAAGAGTGATCCTCTGCCCATCGGATTATTTTTGTTACCTCCATCATCGCTAGAGAACTCCTTGTTCCTCCTTGATGATTGATATAAGCAACAGTCGTGATGTTGTCCGACTGAAACCTGATGAATTTGGCCGCAGCAAGCTGAGGCCACGCCTGAAGCGCATTGAATATCGCTCTTAGTTCTAGAATGTTTATCGGGAGGAGAGTTTCCTCCAGAGACCATAAGCCCTGTGCTTTCAGGGAGTTCCAGACTGCACCCCAGCCTAGCAGGCTGGCATCTGTAGTTACAATGAGCCACTCTGGCCTGCGGAAACATATTCCTTGAGACAGGTGGTCCTGAGACAACCACCAGAGAAGAGAATCTCTGGTCTCCTGGTCCAGATGCAGTTGGGGAGATAAATCTGCATAATCCCCATTCCACTGTTTGAGCATGCATAGTTGCAGTGGTCTGAGGTGTAGGCTGGCAAAAAGGAACTATGTCCATTGCCGCTACCATGAGTCCGATTACCTCCGTACACTGAGCCACTGATGGCCGAGGAATGGAATGAAGAGCTCGGCAAGTGGTTAAGAGTTTTGATTTTCTGACCTCCGTCAGAAATATTTTCATTTCTACCGAGTCTATCAGAGTCCCTAGGAAGGAAACTCTTGTGAGAGGGACGAGAGAACTCTTTTTTATGTTCACCTTCCACCTGTGAGATCTCAGAAAAGCCAACACGATGTCCGTGTGAGACTTGGCTAGCTGGAAAGTCGACGTCTGAATTAAGATGTCGTCTAGATAAGGCGCCAGTGCTATGCCCCGTGGTCTTAGAACCACCAGGAGGGACCCTAGCACCTTTGTGAAAATTCTGGGAGCCATGGCCAACCCGAAGGGAAGGGCCACAAACTGGTAAGGCCTGTTTAGAAAGGCAAATCTGAGGAATTGATGATGATCTCTGTGAATAGGGATGTGTAGATGCGCATCCTTTAAGTCCACGGTAGTCATATATTGACCCTCCTGGATCAGAGGTAGAATAGTCCGAATAGTCTCCATCTTGAATTATGGTACTTTGAGGAATTTGTTTAGAATTATGAGATCCAATATTGGTCTGAAAGTTCCCTCTTTTTTGGGAACCACAAACAGGTTTGAGTAAAACCCTAGCCCTTGTTCCTCTTTTGGAACTGGGCGGATCACTCCCATGGTATTTAGGTCTTCTACACAGCGTAAGAACGCCTCTCTCTTTGTCTGGTTTACAGACAATCGAGAAATGTGAAATCTCCCCCTTGGAGGGGAGTCTTTGAAGTCCAGAAGATATCCCTGGGACACAATTTCTAAAGCCCAGGAATCGTGAACATTTCTTGCCCAAGCCTGAGCGAAGAGAGAGAGTCTGCCCCCTACTAGATCCGGTCCCGGATCAGGGGCTACCCCTTCATGCTGTCTTAGAGGCAGCTGCAGGCTTCTTGGCCTGTTTACCCTTGTTCCAAGCCTGGTTAGGTCTCCAGACTGACTTGGATTGGGCAAAATTCCCCTCTTGCTTTGCAGCAGGGAAAGCTGAAGCGGGACCACCCTTGAAGTTCCGAAAGGAGGGAAAATTATTTTGTTTGGTCCTCATTTTATTTGTTCTATCCTGAGGGAGGGCATGGCCTTTCCCTCCAGTGATGTCTAAAATAATCTCTTTCAGTTCAGGCCCGAATAGGGTCTTTCCTTTGAAAGGGATGTTAAAAAGTTTAGATTTTGATGATACATCAGCAGACCAGGACTTAAGCCATAATGCCCTGCGTGCTAAAATGGCGAAACCTGAATTCTTTGCCGCCAAATTAGCCAGTTGGAATGCGGCATCTGTAATAAAAGAATTAGCCAACTTAAGGGCCTTAATTCTGTCCATAATCTCCTCTAATGGAGTCTCCATCTGAAGAGCCTCTTCTAGAGCATCGAACCAGAAAGCAGCTGCAGTAGTTACAGGAACAATGCACGCAATAGGTTGGAGAAGTAAACCTTGATGAACAAAAATTTTCTTCAGGAGACCCTCTAATTTTTTATCCATAGGATCTTTGAAGGCACAACTGTCTTCTAAAGGTATAGTTGTATGCTTAGACAGAGTAGAAATAGCTCCCTCCACCTTAGGAACTGTCTGCCACGAGTCCCGCATGGTGTCAGATATGGGAAACATTTTCTTAAAAACAGGAGGGGAAGTGAATGGAATACCTGGTCTATCCCACTCCTTAGCAATAATATTCACAATCCTCTTAGGGACTGGAAAAACATCAGTGTAAATAGGAACCTCTAAGTATTTGTCCATTTTACACAACTTCTCTGGGACCACTATAGGGTCACAATCATCTAGAGTCGCTAATGCCTCCCTGAGCAATAAGCGGAGGTGTTCAAGCTTAGATTTAAAGGCCGTCATATCAGAATCTGTCTGAGGGAGCGTCTTTCCTGAATCAGAAATTTCTCCCTCAGATAACAAATCCCTTACCCCTACTTCAGAACATTGTGAGGGTATATCGGATACGGCTACTAAAGCGTCAGACGGCTCAGCATTTGTTCTTAACCCAGAGCTGTCCCGCTTTCCTTGTAAACCAGGCAGTTTGGATAAAACCTCTGTGAGGGTTGTATTCATAACTGTGGCCATGTCCTGTAAAGTAAATTAATTCGACGCACTAGAGGTACTTGGCGTCACTTGTGCGGGCGTTACTGGTTGTGACACTTGGGGAGAGCTAGATGGCGAACCCTCATGTACTTCTGTCTGAGAATCATCTATTGCTCTATTTTTAAGTGCTAAAATATGTTCTTTATAGTTTATAGACATATCAGTACAATTGGGACACATTCTAAGAGGGGGTCCCACAATGGCTTCTAAACACATTGAACAAGGATTTTCCTTGGTGTCAGACATGTTAAACAGGCTAGTAATGTAATAAGCAAGCTTGGAAAACACTTTAATCAAAGCAAATAACACTTAGAAATAACACGCTACTGTGCCTTTAAGAGAAAAAAAGCTGCACAAATTCTGCAAAACAGTGTAAAAAAGCAGTAAACTCAACAACATTTTTACAGTAGTATCATACAGCCTTGGTAACTTTGCACAGCTATGCAAATAAACAATTAACCCCTTGATGGAAAAACCGGATTGAAACCTACCTGCCCTTTAAGAACGATTTGTGTGGAAAAAAAACTTCTTTTGCCGCCCTCAAACACAGCAGGAACCTCTGGAGAAGCAGTTAGATGTCTCAGAAGAAAAGAAACTGCGCAACTGAGGCGCGAAAATAGGCCCCTCCCACCTCACTCGATTTTTTGAGGCCTATCAGAAACACAACAGAGTGTTTCATAAACTACTGGATAAGTGGTAGTAAGCAGCACCGGAGACTTGTATGCACTTAAAAGAAATTCACTTTATTAAGGCAATTGGATCCTTTTACAAAGCGGTTGATGTGTGACAAACTGTGCCATAGAGTTGCACCCCATGAACCGTTGCTTACGCGTTTCAGCCCTTATGGCCGTAATCGTAGCTATGGTTCACAATCACCTATACCTATTTATACACCTGTGCTTGTGCGTGATTGGATAAAATCAAACCTGTGGTGCAACTCTATGAATGGCTACAAAACAAACATATATGTCTAAGCCACATTAAATGTTTAAATTCAGAGCACTTGCTTAATGAAATAATAGTTAAAACAATAACAACACTTTGAATAAACTAACAATGACATTAATTATGGCAAATCTTGTTCAATTACTGTACATTGGAATAATCCTGAATTGACTCATGTTTTATTTACACTTATAGAGCAGCTACAGCTATTTTTATAGTTATAAAGGGCACTGGTTAACTAAACTAAGAAATAATGAAAGAAATTCAATTTTCTTTGTGAGTGCAGGACATTATATATAGTATTCTTGGTCTTGTTCTCTCAATAATATTATTTTCTCTCTTTTCTCTAAAGAATTTTTTTTTTTTTTTTTTTTTATATGGGCCCACTTGTAATATGCTCTTTACAATATACATATTTATTCCATAGCTTGTACATCTACCTAAATATCAACAGACTATTTGCCACAATTTAAAGGGTATTTGCCAACAGTTTTAAAGGGATATTGAAATACACTGTCTTAAATGAGTAACCATAAAGATTAACCTATCCTTGGTTGTAAAACTTTGATTGATTCAAGTAAATTAAAAAAATATATTGAATCTAAAAGAGGAAAAAATAATGATAATCATTCTTTGTACTCACAGATTATTCCCAATAATTAATAATGTCATATTCAGAATTTAGCCCTGTGGGAATTCTAGTTTTTAATCGGTGAATCCAAAAAACTTCCCTTTTGGCTAAAAGACTTTCTCTGTCTCCTCCTCTCTTTTTATTCCTCACCTGCTCTATTATAGTCCATTCTAATGAGGCTGGATTTTTGTTATGGTGGGTCTTAAAATGTTGAACTAGGGGCGTAGTAATTTTTCCTGCTTTAATGTTTGTGATGTGCTCCCTTATCCTATCACGTGCCTCTCTGGTGGTGAGACCTGTGTATTGGACCCCACATATATTACATGTCAATAGGTATACAATGTATCTGCTTCTACAGTTTAGACATGAATAGTGGTTAAATTTTTCTCCAGTTATTGTACTTGAGAAGCCCTCATTATTTGTTTGTAAGTGACTGCAGGCTATGCAAGATGAATAGCTGCATTTAAAAACCCCATTGTGTTTTAACCAAGAGGAGCTGGATATTTTAGTTGAAGGTAATTGCGTTGGAGCTACCATGTTACCTATTGAGAGACCTTTCTTGAAGGCGTATCTACACCCTTTGGTGACTATATTCATTAATTCATCATCCGCTTTCAACATATGAAAGTGTTTACGTATGATATTACAAATGTCTTGATACTGAGAACTATAGCGCGTGACAAAGGTAACACCCTCAAAAGCTTTCTTTTTGTTTGTTGCTTCATTTTGTGCCAAAAAAGTCTTTCTATCACTTGATTTAACTTGGTTACTAATTCTTACTATTTCTCTCTTATTGTAGCCCCTATTAACTAGTCTGGTTTCTAAATCCTGAGCCTGTCTTTCATATTCCTCTTGTGTGGAGCTATTTCTTTTCAGCCGTACAAATTGTCCCCTCATCACTGAATGAAATACTCTCTTAGGATGACTGCTCTTCGCATGTAAAAAGAGTATTTCTAGAAATGGGTTTTCTATACACCTGTATGGATACTTTATTTTGTTCTCCTGTAAACGTTACATCCAAAAAATTAATTTTGGTATGTCCAAATTCAAAAGTGAACTTAATACCGGCCGTATTATTATTCAAATCAGTAACAAAGCTCTGAGCCTCAGATTCTTCTCCTTGCCAGATAATCAGAAGATCATCTATGAATCTTCTATAGTATTTGATCTTCGCCTTCCATGGGCCATCACATCCATAGATGTGGGACAGCTCAAACCAACCCATAAACAGGTTGGTGTATGAGGGCGCAAACTTCGCCCCCATAGCTGTCCCACATCTCTGGAGGTAATGCACCCCCTCAAAGGCGAAGAAATTGTGCGTTAGTAAGAATTCAGTGACTCTGAGGATGTACTGACAGAACAAGGGGGTATAATTCGTTAGTCTTTTTAAGAAAAAGGAGATTGCTTCTAGTCCTTTGGCATGAGGTATACTAGAATAAAGCGAGGTGACATCAATTGTCAACCATTTATAATCTTCCTGCCAGTCTAGGTTTTCCATTTCGATTAAAAGTTGCTTAGTATCCCTTAAGTAGCTCTGCAGGCTCTGTACTATGGGCTGTAGGATTGCGTCCAACCACTGTGACAAGGGCTCAAAAATTTAGCCGATGCCACTGATTATTGGGCGTCCCTTCACATTGGACAGGGATTTATGCACTTTCGGAAGAAAGTTGAATATGGGCATCACAGGAGATGCCACATAAAGAAAGCTACAGGTCTTATCATCTAAGATCCCTGCTTCCTTACCATCATCAATCAACTGAGAAAGTTCATACTTGAATTTGTCAGTAGGATCCCTAGTAAGACTAGTGTACTGGTGTTGGTCTGATAGTTGTCTTATTGCTTCTCCTAAGAAGAAATCTCGATCCATGACAACCACAGACCCTCCCTGGTCTGATGCTCTTATGACAATGTTGTGGTTCTATTCAGTCCCCTAAGGGCTAGAGATTCTTGTTTGCTAAGGTTTTGATGTGTGGTTTTATCCATGACATAAGCCAATCTAGTTAAATCGCTCTCAACCCTTTGTTGGAACTGTTCTAACACCGCTCCTCTACTTTGAATGGGGTAGAATTTGGAATTCCCTGAGAGAGAGGGATCCGATTGTATGGTTGATGTATCAATTGAATACTCATTTTCATTGTCTAATCTCTCTAACGATTCCAAATCACATACCTCATCAAAGGTCAGCTGTGTGGTTGTATCTGAGATGGCTATGTTTTTATTCCCTTGTGCAAAAACAGTCAACTCTTCACTATTTCTGGCATAATGTTTTCTTAATGTTAGGTTTCTAATCAATCTATTGACGTCTACTATGGTTTGGAACAAGTTGAAATTGTCAGCTGGAACAAAATTTAGACCATAGTTTAGAACTCTAACTTCCAAATCATTTAAAGTATATGTCGATAGATTGATTACGGCATTTATACATATTTCGTGCCCGATCTGCCCCTTCTCGGGGGTCGTGGGGTTTCTGTTTTCAGAATACCCCTTCCTTTTGCACCTCTTCCCCCCCCCTTCCGGTGCGTTTGGGACCCTGGAAAAAACCTGTGCTACCTCTGTGTTATCCTGTTCTTTCGCTGTCTCTGGTCTAGTCTGATCTTCTGTAGTGTTACTAATGGTGGATACTGGAGTCCCTCTATCAACATCTAATTCATCTTCCCCTGAGGTTGAACAGTCTCCTGATGATTCTGCCTCACTTTCATTGAATGTAACTCTTTTTGACTTATTTTTATTATTACCTTTTTTTCCCTTTAGGAAAACGCTGTTGGTCATTTTCCCTTCTATAATTGGTTTTCAACTTCCTATTCCAAATGTAAATTTTATTACACTCATAATCAGATAAATCCCTCATATATTTGTCATGTTTTATCTCCATAATTAGTTTTTTGGACTCAGCTAAAGAAACCTTCAGTATAGAATCAAACTTTGCAAAGGAAATATCCTTACTTCTTACATTCAATTCTATTTGTAATACATCAATATCTTTTGAAAAAGAGGCTAGCATTTTGGTTTTATATTCTATAAGCATGCCCATAAGTTTTAAGGAGCAATCTGATAATACTCCATTCCACACTCTTACAAAATCCTCATCCTCTACTAAAAAGGTCGGGAATTTATTGACCCTTAGGCCCCTAGGGATCATGCCATTAGTAATATACTTCTGTAAAGTCCATATGTCCCATTTTAATCTGATTTCTTTGTCCAGAAGGGATTCCATTAGTTCAAACAGTTTGCTCAGTGTGAAAGTGGAATATTCCGAAGAAAAAACATTATCAATGTCCCTTGTTAATTGTGTGCGTTCAACAGCAGTCTGCAAAGAATAAAACTTTTCAAAATGGCTAGTATTGTCACTTTCGGTGCTGTCCATGATTGCCAAGTGTGCTAAATAAACCTTGTGAACCTAGTTGCTGCTTAGGACTGAGGTTAATGTGCTCAACACTATCTGCAGGAAACCAACTGCGAAAAATATATAAAGTCACTTATGTGTAAGCACTAAATTACCAAAGTCCACCTCATAAGATGCCAATATTATTTGTAGAAAATAAATGTGTCAAACTTGTACTGTTCAATGATGAAATTCTGAACAGAGTAGCACCTGCTGACTCACCGGCTTCTTGTCGGTACTTTTTCCTCTTCAAAGTGATGCTGTGTCTTGGGAGCAGCCCGTCCACGGGGGTACCCTTGTTCAAAGGAGTGTCTCTCCACCGGTGAGGTATCCTGGACTTCTCAAGACTAGCTCCCTGTCCGGTACTTTCTCTCCCCTCCTAGGCCCGCTCCTCACTGCACCGCTCCGCACTCGGCGTCTGACGTCACCTGCAAGTTCCCGACAGCTGGCCGATCTCTCTCTCTGAGATACTCCCACCTACGCTGGTGGGTGTGTGGTGTATGCGTGCACTAGGTTCCGTTGTGCCTTAGAATCTTCCGTGCTTGCTCGATTTCTGAATCAACTGGATAAGTGGTAGTAAGCAGCACCGGAGACTTGTATGCACTTAAAAGAAATTCACTTTATTAAGGCAATTGGATCCTTTTACAAAGCGGTTGATGTGTGACAAACTGTGCCATAGAGTTGCACCCCATGAACCGTTGCTTACGCGTTTCAGCCCTTATGGCCGTAATCGTAGCTATGGTTCACAATCACCTATACCTATTTATACACCTGTGCTTGTGCGTGATTGGATAAAATCAAACCTGTGGTGCAACTCTATGAATGGCTACAAAACAAACATATATATCTAAGCCACATTAAATGTTTAAATTCAGAGCACTTGCTTAATGAAATAATAGTTAAAACAATAACAACACTTTGAATAAACTAACAATGACATTAATTATGGCAAATCTTGTTCAATTACTGTACATTGGAATAATCCTTCATATGTTGAAAGCGGATGATGAATTAATGAATATAGTCACCAAAGGGTGTAGATACGCCTTCAAGAAAGGTCTCTCAATAGGTAACATGGTAGCTCCAACGCAATTACCTTCAACTAAAATATCCAGCTCCTCTTGGTTAAAACACAATGGGGTTTTTAAATGCAGCTATTCATCTTGCATAGCCTGCAGTCACTTACAAACAAATAATGAGGGCTTTTCAAGTACAATAACTGGAGAAAAATTTAACCACTATTCATGTCTAAACTGTAGAAGCAGATACATTGTATACCTATTGACATGTAATATATGTGGGGTCCAATACACAGGTCTCACCACCAGAGAGGCACGTGATAGGATAAGGGAGCACATCACAAACATTAAAGCAGGAAAAATTACTACGCCCCTAGTTCAACATTTTAAGACCCACCATAACAAAAATCCAGCCTCATTAGAATGGACTATAATAGAGCAGGTGAGGAATAAAAAGAGAGGAGGAGACAGAGAAAGTCTTTTAGCCAAAAGGGAAGTTTTTTGGATTCACCGATTAAAAACTAGAATTCCCACAGGGCTAAATTCTGAATATGACATTATTAATTATTGAGAATAATCTGTGAGTACAAAGAATGATTATCATTATTTTTTCCTCTTTTAGATTCAATAATTTTTTGAATTTACTTGAATCAATCAAAGTTTTACAACCAAGGATAGGTTAATCTTTATGGTTACTCATTTAAGACAGTGTATTTCAATATCCCTTTAAAACTGTTGGCAAATACCCTTTAAATTGTGGCAAATAGTCTGTTGATATTTAGGTAGATGTACAAGCTATGGAATAAATATGTATATTGTAAAGAGCATATTACAAGTGGGCCCATTAAAAAAAAAAAAAAAAAAAAAAATTCTTTAGAGAAAAGAGAGAAAATAATATTATTGAGAGAACAAGACCAAGAATACTATATATAATGTCCTGCACTCACAAAGAAAATTGAATTTCTTTCATTATTTCTTAGTTTAGTTAACCAGTGCCCTTTATAACTATAAAAATAGCTGTAGCTGCTCTATAAGTGTAAATAAAACATGAGTCAATTCAGGATTATTCCAATGTACAGTAATTGAACAAGATTTGCCATAATTAATGTCATTGTTAGTTTATTCAAAGTGTTGTTATTGTTTTAACTATTATTTCATTAAGCAAGTGCTCTGAATTTAAACATTTAATGTGGCTTAGACATATATGTTTGTTTTGTAGCCATTCATAGAGTTGCACCACAGGTTTGATTTTATCCAATCACGCACAAGCACAGGTGTATAAATAGGTATAGGTGATTGTGAACCATAGCTACGATTACGGCCATAAGGGCTGAAACGCGTAAGCAACGGTTCATGGGGTGCAACTCTATGGCACAGTTTGTCACACATCAACCGCTTTGTAAAAGGATCCAATTGCCTTAATAAAGTGAATTTCTTTTAAGTGCATACAAGTCTCCGGTGCTGCTTACTACCACTTATCCAGTTGATTCAGAAATCGAGCAAGCACGGAAGATTCTAAGGCACAACGGAACCTAGTGCACGCATACACCACACACCCACCAGCGTAGGTGGGAGTATCTCAGAGAGAGAGATCGGCCAGCTGTCGGGAACTTGCAGGTGACGTCAGACGCCGAGTGCGGAGCGGTGCAGTGAGGAGCGGGCCTAGGAGGGGAGAGAAAGTACCGGACAGGGAGCTAGTCTTGAGAAGTCCAGGATACCTCACCGGTGGAGAGACACTCCTTTGAACAAGGGTACCCCCGTGGACGGGCCGCTCCCAAGACACTGCATCACTTTGAAGAGGAAAAAGTACCGACAAGAAGCCGGGTGAGTCAGCAGGTGCTACTCTGTTCAGAATTTCATCATTGAACAGTACAAGTTTGACACATTTATTTTCTACAAATAACATTGGCATCTTATGAGGTGGACTTTGGTAATTTAGTGCTTACACATAAGTGACTTTATATATGTTTCATAAACTAGCCATGTGGGTTAAAAAACCCTAAAACAAGCCACAATGACCCCTTAAAGTCCCTCCAAATTTTTTTTATAATTGCAACTTTTCTAAATAAACAAAAACATATTTTCCTATCAGTGTCACCAGTAACTAATAAGCCCATCATGGAAGCTGAAATTCCTATCAAGTGTGTGAATACAGCTTACCCTTCCCTCATGGGGATATTGCCAGCCTTTCCTAGAATTAACACAGTCTGTCTAGAAAAAAATAGACTGAACATACCTCAATGCAGTTTACCCTGCAAACCATTCCCCCAACTGAAGTTTTCCTGTACTCTTCAGCCCTTGTGAGAACAGCAGTGTATCTTAGTTACAAAGTGCTAAGATCATCATACTCCTTGCAGAAATCTTCATCCCTTTTCTGCCAGAGAGTAAATAGTACACACCGGTACCATTTAAAATAACAAACTTTTGCTTGAGAAATAAAAAACTAACATTTTTGTCACCACACTCACTCTGCCCTTCCTAGTACTTAGAGTAGGCAAAGAGAATGACTGGGGGGTGGAGCTAAGGGAGGAGCTATATAGACAGCTCTGCTGAGGGGGCTCTCTTTGCCACTTCCTGTAGGGAAGGAGAATATCCCACAAGTATGAATGAATCCGTGGACTCGATACATCTTACAAGAGAAATCATCTCTACCTTTTCTTTATCAACTCCCTCCTCTCTTCAATCTCTCTTTTTTACCCTTTCCCTTCTCTCTCAGGCCATATCTTCTCTTTTCCCTTTCTTACATCTCTTCATTCTTTCTTTTATTCCTCCACTCTCTATTATCTCTATATTAAATATATGTATATGAATGTAAAAAAACAATATCAACTGTGTTGTTTTTTTTAATTAATCATATTTAATTGAAACTATGAAACTTTTTTATTAGGACTTGAGTGTACTAGTTGAAAAGCAGAGAATTTTCCTAATGATCAGTTTAAGTAAACACTGATTTGCATTTTGATTTCTATTTAATAGCACTAATTGACCAACCATAGTTGGATAAGAAATAAAACTAAATAGAACAGTTTCTGTTAGACTACTAAATCATATATTTTTTTAAAGGGGCAGTAAACATCTTGTTAGACATTTCTTTTCTGCTGTATTCCAACAGAATAACATACCCTCCAGGGTGCTTTTCAAGTTATGAGAATAAGAAAATACACAGTTTTCAGAGCTAAATAACATGGAAAGTGGGCTATATATATATATATATATATATATATATATATATATATATATATATATATATATATATATATATATATATATATATATATATATATATATATATTCACTGCTCAAAAAAAAAGGGAACACTTAAACAACACAATGTAACTCCAAGTCAATCACACTTCTGTGAAATCAAAATGTCCACTTAGGAAGCAACACTGAGTGACAATCAATTTCACATGCTGTTGTGCAAATGGGATAGACAACGGGTGGAAATTATAGGCAATTAGCAAGACACCCCCAATAAAGGAGTGGTTCTGCAGGTGGTGACCACAGACCACTTCTCAGTTCCTATGCTTTCGGGCTGATGTTGAGGTCACTTTTGAATGCTGGCGGTGCTTTCACTCTAGTAGTAGCATGAGATGGAGTCTACAACCCACACAAGTGGCTCAGGTAGTGTAGCTCATCCAGGATGGCACATCAATGCGAGCTGTGGCAAGAAGATTTGCTGTGTCTGTCAGCGTAGTGTCCAGAGCATAGAGGCGCTACCAGGAGACAGGCCAGTACATCAGGAGACGTGGAGGAGGCCATAGGAGGGCAACAACCCAGCAGCAGGACCGCTACCTCCGCCTTTGTGCAAGGAGGAACAGGAGGAGCACTGCCAGAGCCCTGCAAAATGACCTCCAGCATGCCACAAATGTGCATGTGTTTGCTCAAACGGTCAGAAACAGACTCCATGAGGGCCCGACGTCCACAGGTGGGGGTTGTGCTTACAGCCCAACACCGTGCAGGACATTTGGAATTTGCCAGAGAACACCAAGATTGGCAAATTCGCCACTGGCGCCCTGTGCTCTTCACAGATGAAAGCAGATTCACACTGAGCACATGTGATAGACGTGACAGAGTCTGGGGATGCCGTGGGGAACGTTCTGCTGCCTGCAACATCCTCCAGCATGACCGGTTTGGCAGTGGGTCGTAATGGTGTGGGGTGGCATTTCTTTGAGGCGCCGCACAGCCCTCCATGTGCTCACCAGAGGTAGCCTGACTACCATTAGGTACCGAGATGAGATCCTCAGACCCCTTGTGAGACCATATGCTGGTGCGGTTGGCCCTGGGTTCCTCCTAATGTAAGACAATGCTAGACCTCATGTGGCTGGAGTGTGTCAGCAGTTCCTGCAAGACGAAGGCATTGATGCTATGGACTGGCCCGCCCGTTCCCCAGACCTGAATCTAATTGAGCACATCTGGGACATCATGTCTTGCTCCATCCACCAATGTCACGTTGCACCACAGACTGTCCAGGAGTTGGCAGATGCTTTAGTCTAGGTCTGGGAGGAGCTCCCTCAGGAGACCATCCGCCACCTCATCAGGAGCATGCACAGGCGTTGTAGGGAGGTCATACAGGCACGTGGAGGCCACACACACTACTGAGCCTCATTTTGACTTGTTTTAAGGACATTACATCAAAGTTGGAGCAACCTGTAGAGTGTTTTTCCACTTTAATTTTGAGTGTGACTCCAAATCCAGAACTCCATGGGTTGAAACATTTGATTTCCATTTTTTAATTTTTGTGTGATTTTGTTGTCAGCACATTCAACTATGTAAAACAAAGTATTTCATTAGAATATTTAATTCATTCAGATCTAGGATGTGTTATTTCAGTGTTCCCTTTATTTTTTGGAGGAGTGTATATATATCTATCTATTGCAAAGTTATTTCATTATGCATAACTAAATATTTTAAGTAAAAATCTCAAGATTCTTACTGTCCCTTTAAAAAAGACACAAAAATGTACGGTTCATTCTTTTTACATCAATCTACCAAACACACCCTTCACATACCACTTTCTTACGTTGTTCTGGGTATTTTGCCCACATGATCTCGTAGTTCACGGATTCATAATCTAACACTGTTGCCTGATAATGTAGTGTCTCAGTTGTTCAAACACATTAACATTCACTGACTGTGTGTTATAAGCTGAAAGACCTCAAAGAAGCAATCACTACGCAGTAGGAAAAAGGGCTTGATCTTAAAGTTCTTATGAGCGGGTTCTAATAAAAGTAATGAAGTTCTCTGGAAAACATAATTTATGCTTACCTGATAAATTCCTTTGTTTCATGGTGGTGAGAGTCCACAAGCCTTGATGTTTGGGATTGAATTCCCACCACTAGGAGCAGACAAAGAACCCCAACAACAAGAGCGTTTAAGTCCTCCATCCTCCATGTACTACTCAATTGAACCTATACCCGAGCAGAAGAAAAGAAAAGACAAAGCAGTGGATGAAAAGAGGTGCAAAGGAAACTGTCTCCAAAATTAGAAATGCAACAGGGTGGGGGGTTTCATTGACTCTCACCACCATGAAAGAAAGGAATTTAACAGGTAAGCATAAATGATCTTTTCTTTCATAAGGTGATGAGCCTTAATGTGTGGGATATAATAACCAAGCTGTAGAGTCCAGGAAAAGGAAAGGGTGGGACAAAGAAAAGTCAGGTCCTATTTGCCAGACACTGTGGTGTGAAAAACTTTCCTGCCAAAACTTGCTTTCAAGAAAACTAAGACATAAAAATTATAACATTTGACAAAGTGTGTGTAATAAAGACCAGGTTGCAGCTTATAAATCTGTTCCATTGATGGTTCATTTTTGAAGGCCAAAGAAGAAGAAACTGATCTAGTGGAATGAGCTGTGATACGTTTAGGAGGTGTATTTCCCGCCACCAAGTAAACTTTGTGTAAGTATTTGTATTATGACCCTGGGGAAGTCTTCCTAAGGGTGATGGGGAAATCAGACATGGACTGCTTGCCCAATGTGCGTAGAGGAAGGTGGCTACACCTTACTGACTAGGCTCAATGAAGCCGTAACGATCGTTTGGGGTTGCCATGTTCAGAGGAGGATTGCCTGGTATTTCGGGCTGGACTGACCTTACTAGGCAGGATCAGACTGATGTTCTCCTCTGTAAAAAAGCATAATTGGGCTAAAAGAAACTTCCTGTGTGGTAACTTGCCATAGAAAAAGCTACTGAGCTGTTGTTTGTTCCTAGTAGAGCGCTTATCTTTCTATAAACTTTGTGAATGCCCTGTTTTAACCAAGAAACCAGGACAACTGATGTAGATTTGTTGTCCTTTTCGAGAACCAGAAAATGGACAAATAATTTAGAACTCTAAATTCCTTAGTAGTCAGCTAATACAATTGTAAGGCCCTAACAACATCTAGGTTATGAAGGATTCTCTTTTTGCAATTTGAAGGGTTTAGACACAAAGAGGAAACCATAATTTCTTGGTTTATGTTTTCTGAAAAATCCATATTGTGTACGTGGAACAGCTTGTCCTTGTGAAAAATGAGAAATGGAGATTCACACAAGAGGACTAATAACTCAGAAACTCTCCTATCTGTAGTAATTGCTAAAACAAAAAAGAGAACTTTCCAAGATAGAAGTGTAACATCTATGTTATGCATAGACTCCAAGGGGGGGGAACCCTGTAGAACACAAAAAAACTAAAGTTAGACTCCATGGAGAAGAAATGGGTTTTACAACCAGACTAAAATTCTTCAAGGCCTGCTCAAAGGTCTGTACATCTGGTAACTTGGCTATTCTTTTTGTCAAACTAAACCGAAAGGGACGATATGTGACCCCCCCCCCCCCTTTAAGTAACTTGAGATAACCCCATATCTAATCAGTATTGAGGGAATTGAAGAATTTCAGGAATTTTAAAGGAATGCCAACTGAATACACAAGATTCCCATCAGGAAAACTAAACATATTTTGTGATAAATTTGTGTTAAGTCCTGCATTAGAGAAACCTCTGTGCTTCGAAAGTAGCTGTTCAACTTCCATGATGTCAAATTTCGAGATTTTAGGTCTTGATAAAATAATGGATCTTGAGACAAGATGTCCAGCCTTGTGACAGGAGCCATGGAGGAGAGCTGGACATCTGAATTAGGTTTTCATACCAGTCTCTGTGGGGCCAAGCAGGAGCTATCAGAATGACTGAAGCATTCTCCTATTTGTTTCGAGCCATAAATCTTGGAAGTACAACAAATGGAAGGAATATATACCATAGGTGGAAAAACCACAAGCCCACTAAAGTGTCTATCAATTGTGTGTTCGGATCTCTGGATCGGCACAGTGTCTGGAAATTTTGTGACTGAGGAGAGAAGCCATCAGATCTATTTGTGGAATACAAATAAGCTGGATACAAGCTAATAGTAGACCCTTTGGTTGAGAGACTATTCTGCTGGGTGTATGGATTGGTGACTGAGATATTTCACTTCCCAATTCTTTACCCCTGGAATGTGATTCTGCTGTGCCCAGGTTAGAATCTGAGACACACCTTTCATTGCTAAATGACTTTGAGTCCCTCCTTGACATATTCTGCCTGAAACCGAATATACCTCTGATTGTTCAGGAGAGGCCATGACTGGAGAGCCTGAAGAATCACACAGAGTTTGAATTTCTTCAGAGAGCATTCCCCTGTAGCCCAGATCGCTAATAATGGCAGAGATACCGGATAATAAAAAAACGTGTGTGCTCTCTATGATAATTTTCTCCTGCAGTGAGCGGAACTTAGAGCATGCCTGTAATTATAGCGCTCCTGGAAAAAAAGATGTTTAAATTTAAAAGGACAGTCTAATTGAAAATTGTTATTGTTTAAAAAGATAGATAATCCCTGTATTACCCATTCCCCAGTTTTGAATACCCAATAATATTATATTAATACACTTCTTACATCTGTGATTACCTTGTATCTAAGCCTCTGCAGACTGCCACCTTATCTCAGTTCTTTTGACAGACTTGCATTTTAGCTAATTAGTGCTGACTCATACATAACTCCACAGGAGCGGGCACTATGTTATCTATAGAGCACACATGAACTAGCTATGTCTAGCTGTGAAAAGTTAATAAAATGCACTTCAACAAAAAATACCAAGAGAACAAAGCAAATATGATAATGGAAGATAATTGGAAAGTTGCCCTATCTGAATCATGAAAGTTTAATTTTGACTTGACTGTCCCTTTAATGAGATTGTGCCCCATTACAAAAGGAAAAATAAAACGTTAAAATTAAAAGCCCCTAATGTATATATCATGCCACTGAGAGATTAAACATTCCTGTATGTGAAAAGCACTAACACAAAACCCTTAAGGAATTTGTGTGCAGCAACCCAATGTCCCCAGGTTATGCTATACTTAAGTGTGTTTCTACATATAGCCTGTGGCCTTTGTGAGTGTAGTGCACTTACCTTTAGTAGCACCCACTCCACTGATCCCACCAGCCAAATGAGCAGAGCTGTATCCAGTAGAGAGCCCATCCATGCTGTGAATGTAACAGCAGGAGATGTAATTGGCAAGAGTCCATGAGCTAGTGACGTATGGGATAGTAATACCCAAGATGTGGAACTCCACAGAAGAGTCACTAGAGAGGGAGGGATAAAAATAATAACAGCCATTTT
Source organism: Bombina bombina (assembly GCF_027579735.1). NCBI lineage: Eukaryota > Metazoa > Chordata > Amphibia > Anura > Bombinatoridae > Bombina > Bombina bombina. The sequence goes on along the minus strand of NC_069503.1, from coordinate 688,116,337 downwards.
CCGCTGAAAAAAAATTAATCCACAACCCAAAATATAAGTTTATTCTCATAATGAAAAGAAAAAAACTTAAACATAAGCAGAGGAATCAAACTGAAACAGCTGCCTGAAAAACGTTTCTACCAAAACCTACTTCCAAAGAAGCAAATACATCAAAACGGTAGAATTTAGTGAATGTATGCAAAGAAGACCAAGTTGCTGCTTTGCAAATCTAAACAAATGAAGCTTCATTCTTAAAAGCCCACAAAGTGGAGACTGATCTAGTGGAATGAGCTGTAATTCTCTGAGGCGGGGCCTGACCCGACTCCAAGTAAGCCTGAAGAAACAAAAGCTTTAACCAAGATGCCAAGGAAATTGTAGAAGCCTTCTGACCTTTCCTAGAACCAGAAAAGATAACAAATAGACTAGAAGACTTCCTGAAATGTTTAGTAGCTTCAACATAATATTTTAAAGCTCTTACCACATCCAAAGAATGTAAGGATCTCTCCAAAAAATTCTTAGGATTAGGACACAAAGAAGGGTCAACAATTTCTCTATTAATGTTGTTAGAATTCACAACCTTAGGTATAAATTTAAATGAAGTCCGCAAAACTGCCTTATCCTGATGGAAAATCAGATAAGGAGATTCACAAGAAAGAGCATATAATTTGGAAACTCTTCTAACAGAGGAGATGGCCAAAAGGAACAACACTTTCCAAGAAAGTAGTTTAATGTCCAAAGAATGCATAGGCTCAAATGGAGGAGCCTGTAAAGGCTTCAAAACCAAATTAAGACCCAGAGGAGGAGAGATTGATTTAATGACAGGCTTGATACGGATCAAAGCCTGTACAAAACAGTGAATATCAGGAAGCTTAGCAATCTTTCTGTGAAATAAAACAGAAAGAGCAGAGATTGGTCCCTTCTAGGAACTTGCAGACAAACCCTTATCCAAACCATCCTGAAGAAACTGTAAAATTCAAGGAATTCTAAAAGAATGCCAAGAGAATTTATGAGAAGAACAACATGGAAATCACTCTTGGAAGAAGAACCAGAGGCGGGAAGATGTAAGCAGGTTGGTAACAACAAGGAACTGCTAATGCATCCACTGCTTCCGCCTGAGGATACCTGGACAGGTACCTGGGTAGTTTCTTGTTTAGATGGGAAGCCATCAGATTTATTTCTGGAAGATCCCAGATCTGAACAATCTGAGAAAACACATCTGGATGGAGCGACCACTCCCCCAGATGTAAAGTCTGACGGCTGAGATAATCCGCTTCCCAATTGTCTATACCTGGGATATGAACCGCAGAAATTAGACAGGAGCTGGATTCCGCCCAAGCAAGTATCCAAGATACTTCTTTCATAGCTTAGGGACTGCGAGTCCCACCCTGATGATTGACATATGCCACAGCTGTGATATTGTCTGTCTGAAAACAAATGAACGGTTCTTTCTTCAACAGAGGCCAAACCTGAAGAGCCCTGAAAAAAAGCACAGAGTTCTAAAATATTGATTGGTAACCTCACCTCTTGAGATTTCCAAACCCCTTGTGCTGTCAGAGATCCCCAGACAGCTGCCCAACCTGAAAGACTTGCATCTGTTGTGATCACAGACCATTTTGGACGAACAAAAGAAGCCCCTTGAAATATACGATGGTGATCTAACCACCAAGTCAGAGAGAGTCGAACATTGGGATTTAAGGATATTAATTGTGATATCTTTGTATAATCCCTGCACCATTGGTTCAGCATACAAAGCTGGAGAGGTCTCATATGAAAACGAACAAAGGGGATCGCGTCCGATGCTGCAGTCATGAGACCTAACATTTCCATGCACATACCTAGTGAAAGGAATGATAGAGACTGAAGGTTCCGACAAGTTAATCGTCTCTTGTCTGTTAGAGACAGAGTCATGGACACTGAATCTATCTGGAAACCTAAAAAGGTGACCCTTGTCTGAGGAATCAAATAACTTTTTGGTAAATTGATCCTCCAACCATGTCTTTGAAGAAACAACACTAGTTGATTCGTGTGAGATTCTGCAGAATGTAAAGACTGAGCTAGTACCAAGATATCGTCCAAATAAGGAAACACCGTAATACCCCGTTCTCTGATTACAGAGAGTAGGGCACTGAGAACCTTTGAAAAGATTCTTGGAGCTGTCGCTAGGCCAAATGGAAGAGTGACAAATTGGTAATGCTTGTCTAGAAAAGAGAATCTCAGAAACTGATAGTGGTCTGGATGAATCGGAATATGAAGATATGCATCCTGTAAGTCTATTGTGGACATATAATGCCCTTGCTGAACAAAAGGCAGAATAGTCCTTATAGTCACCATTTTGAAAGTTGGCACTCTTACATAACAATTCAAAATTTTCAGATCCAGAACTGTCCTGAATGAATTTTCTTTCTTTGGGACAATGAATAGATTTGAATAAAACCCCAGAACCTGTTTCTGAAACGGAACTGGAATGATTACCCCTGAAAGCTCCAGGTCTGAAACACACTTCAGAAAAGCCTGAGCCTTTACTGGATTTGCTGGAAAGCATGAGAGAAAAAATCTTCTCACAGGAGGTCTTACTCTGAATCCTATTCGGTACCCTTGAGAGACAATACTCTGAATCCATTGATTTTGGACAGAATCTGCCCAAATGTTTTGGAAGAATCTTAATCTGCCCCCTACCAGCTGAGCTGGAATGAGGGCCGCACCTTCATGCAGACTTGGGGGCTGGCTTTGGATTCTTAAAGGGTTTGGAGTTACTCCAACTTGAAGAAGTCAGATTCTATGGGGAAGGATTAGGTTTCTGTTCCTTATTTTGTCGAAAGGAATGAAAATGGTTAGAAGCTTTAGATTTACCCTTAGGTCTTTTATCCTGAGGCAAAAAAACAGAATTTATGCTTACCTGATAAATTACTTTCTCCAACGGTGTGTCCGGTCCACGGCGTCATCCTTACTTGTGGGAATATCTCTTCCCCAACAGCAAATGGCAAAGAGTCCCAGCAAAGCTGGCCATATAGTCCCTCCTAGGCTCCGCCCACCCCAGTCATTCGACCGACGGACAGGAGGAAAAATATAGGAGAAACCATATGGTACCGTGGTGACTGTAGTTAAAGAAAATAATTCATCAGACCTGATTAAAAAACCAGGGCGGGCCATGGACCGGACACACCATTGGAGAAAGTAATTTATCAGGTAAGCATAAATTCTGTTTTCTCCAACATTGGTGTGTCCGGTCCACGGCGTCATCCTCACTTGTGGGAACCAATACCAAAGCTTTAGGACACGGATGAAGGGAGGGAGCAAATCAGGTTACCTAAACGGAAGGCACCACGGCTTGCAAAACCTTTCTCCCAAAAATAGCCTCCGAAGAAGCAAAAGTATCAAATTTGTAAAATTTGGCAAAAGTGTGCAGTGAAGACCAAGTCGCTGCCTTACATATCTGATCAACAGAAGCCTCGTTCTTGAAGGCCCATGTGGAAGCCACAGCCCTAGTGGAGTGAGCTGTGATTCTTTCAGGAGGCTGCCGTCCGGCAGTCTCATAAGCCAATCGGATGATGCTTTTAAGCCAAAAGGAAAGAGAGGAAGAAGTTGCTTTTTGACCTCTCCTTTTACCAGAATAGACGACAAACAGAGAAGATGTTTGTCTGAACTCTTTTGTAGCTGCTAAGTAGAATTTTGGAGCACGGACTACATCTAAATTGTGTAGCAAACGTTCCTTCTTTGAAACTGGATTCACTTTAAATTTTAAACAGAACACACTTTATTACTGAATATGTGAAAAAGTATGAAGGAATTGTTAAAGCATTAAAAGTATTGCATACCAATTTTCAGAGCTTTAACCCTTAAAATAACTAAACCGGAGCCGTTTACAAAATTAACCCCTATACAGTCCCAGCTACAGCCTTTGCTGTGACCTAACCAAGCCCAGAGGGGAATACGATACCAAATGACGCCTTCTAGAAATTTTTCCAACTATTTTCAGGTCCTCACACATGCATCTGCATGTCTTGCTCTCAAAAACAACTGCGCAGTAATGGCGCGAAAATGAGGCTCAGCCTACAACTGGGAAGGCCCTTCTGACTGGAAAAGGTGTCTAACATAGTGCCTGACGTTAAAAAACGTTCCCCAAGTTTATAAGTGTGAATTATCAGCATTAACATGTATAAAATGTCCAAATAAAGCAATCGATTTAGCCCATAAAAGTGTCTACCAGTTTTATAGCCCATATTAAGCCCTTTATTCTGTTTGAAACTAAGAAAATGGCTTACCGGTCCCCATGAGGGGAAATGACAGCCTTCCAGCATTACACAGTCTTGTTAGAAATATGGCTAGTCATACCTTAAGCAGAAAAGTCTGCTAACTGTTTCCCCCAACTGAAGTTACTTCATCTCAACAGTCCTATGTGGAAACAGCAATCGATTTTAGTTACTGTCTGCTAAAATCATCTTCCTCTCACAAACAGAAATCTTCATCCTTTTCTGTTTCAGAGTAAATAGTACATACCAGCACTATTTTAAACAAACTCTTGATAGTAGAATAAAAAAAAACTACATTTAAACACCACATACTCTTAACCATCTCCGTGGAGATGTTGCCTGTGCAACGGCAAAGAGAATGACTGCGGTGGGCGGAGCCTAGGAGGGACTATATGGCCAGCTTTGCTGGGACTCTTTGCCATTTCCTGTTGGGGAAGAGATATTCCCACAAGTAAGGATGACGCCGTGGACCGGACACACCAATGTTGGAGAAAACTCCCTTCCCCCCAGTGACAGTTGAAATAATCAAATCCATTTGAGAACCAAATAACTTATTACCTTGGAAAGAAAGAGATAGTAATCTAGACTTATATACCATGTCAGCATACCAATATCTGAGCCACAAAGCTCTTCTATCTAAAATAGCTAAAGACATAGATTTAACATCAATTTTGATGATATCAAAAATGGCATCACAGATAAAATGATTAGCATGTTGAAGCAAGCGAACAATGCTAGACAAATCAGGATCCATTTCCTGTTGCGCTAAACTTTCCAACCAAAAAGTTGATGCAGCTGCAACATCAGCCATAGAAATGGCAGGCCTGAGGAGCCAGAATATAAATAAGCTTTCCTTAGATAAGATTCAAGTTTCCTATCTAAAGGGTCTTTAAAAGAAGTACTATCTTCCATAGGAATAGTAGTACGTTTAGCAAGAGTAGAAATAGCCCCATCAACTTTGGGGATCTTTTCCCAAAACTCCAATCTAACTGCTCGCAAAGGATACGATTTTTTAAACCTTGAAGAAGGAATAAAAGAAGTACCAGGCCTATTCCATTCCTTAGAAATCATATCAGAAATAGCATCAGGTACTGGAAAAACCTCTGGAGTAACCACAGGAGGTTTATAAACAAAAACAGAATTTATGCTTACCTGATAAATTACTTTCTCTTACGGTGTATCCAGTCCACGGATTCATCCTTACTTGTGGGATATTCTCAATCCCTACAGGAAGTGGCAAAGCTGTCCATATAGCTCCCCTCAGGCTCCGCCCCCCCAGTCATTCGACCGACGGTTAGGAGAAAAAGGAGAACCATAGGGTGCAGTGGTGACTGTAGTTATTTTAAATTAAATTTGAACCTGACTTAAATGTCAGGGCGGGCCGTGGACTGGATACACCGTAAGAGAAAGTAATTTATCAGGTAAGCATAAATTCTGTTTTCTCTTACAAGGTGTATCCAGTCCACGGATTCATCCTTACTTGTGGGATACCAATACCAAAGCTTTAGGACACGGATGAAGGGAGGGAACAAGTCAGGTCACCTAAACGGAAGGCACCACTGCTTGCAAAACCTTTCTCCCAAAAATAGCCTCCGAAGAAGCAAAAGTATCGAATTTGTAAAATTTGGCGAATGTATGCAGTGAAGACCAAGTCGCTGCCTTACAAATCTGTTCAACAGAAGCCTCATTCTTGAAAGCCCATGTGGAAGCCACAGCTCTGGTGGAATGAGCTGTGATTCGTTCGGGAGGCTGCTGTCCAGCAGTCTCATAAGCCAATCGGATGATGCTTTTCAGCCAAAAGGAAAGAGAGGTAGCAGTCGCTTTCTGACCTCTCCTCTTACCAGAATAGACGACAAACAAGGATGATGTTTGTCTGAAATCTTTAGTTGCTTTTAAATAGAATTTCAAAGCACAAACCACGTCAAGATTGTGTAAAAGTCGTTCCTTCCTAGAAACTGGATTAGGACACAGAGAAGGAACAATGATTTCCTGGTTAATATTCTTATTAGAAACCACTTTTGGAAGAAACCAGGTTTGGTACGCAAAACAACCTTATCTGCATGGAACACCAGATAGGGTGAATCACACTGCAAAGCAGACAATTCAGAAACTCTTCGAGCAGAAGAAATGGCTACTAAAAACAAAACTTTCCAAGATAATAACTTAATATCTATGGAATGCAAAGGTTCAAACGGAACCCCTTGAAGAACTGAAAGAACTAAATTTAGACTCCAAGGAGGAGCCACAGGCTTGTAAACAGGCTTGATTCTGAAATGTTTGTCCAGAAAGGCGAACCTTAGGAACTGATGGTGATCTTTGTGGATAGGAATATGTAGGTACGCATCCTTTAGATCCACGGTAGTCATATATTGACCTTCCTGGATCATCGGCAAGATTGTCCGAATGGTTTCCATCTTGAAAGACGGAACTCTGAGGAATTTGTTTAGAATTTTTAGATCCAGGATTGGCCTGAAAGTTCCCTCCTTTTTGGGAACTACGAACAGGTTTGAGTAAAAGCCCAGTCCTTGTTCTGCAATTGGAACTGGGTGTATTACTCCCATTTTTAGGAGATCTTCTACACAGCGTAAGAATGCCTGTTTCTTTGTTTGGTCTGAAGACAAACGAGAAATGTGGAACCTTCCCCTTGGGGGAGAATCCTTGAATTCTAGAAGGTACCCCTGAGCAACTATTTCTAATGCCCAGGGATCCGGAACGTCTCTTGCCCAAGCAAAGAGAGAAAGTCTGCCCCCTACTAGATCCGATCCCGGATCGGGGGCTACCCCTTCATGCTGTCTTGGTAGCAGGAGCAGGCTTCTTGGCCTGTTTTCCAGCCCTGCAAGGGTTTCCAGGTTGCTTTGGGCTGGGAAGCGTTATCTTGCTTTGCGACAGCAGAGGTTGCAGCAGGTCCGCTCCTGAAGTTGCGAAAGGAGTGAAAATTAGCCTTGTTTTTGGCCTTAAATGGCCTATCTTGTGGAAGGGCATGGCCCTTGCCCCAGTGATATCTGAAATAATTTATTTCAGCTCTGGGCCGAAAAGGGTTTTCCCCTTGAAGGGAATATTTAACAGTTTCGTTTTGGACGACACATCCGCCGACCACGACTTGAGCCAAAGCGCTCTTCGCGCCATGATGGCAAAACCTGAGTTTTTCGCCGCTAGTTTAGCTAACTGGAGAGCGGCATCAGTGAAAAAAGAATTAGCCAGCTTTAGAGCATGAATTCTATCTATGACCTCATCGTATGAAGTCTCCCTCTGGAGCGACTCCTCCAGGGCCTCAAACCAAAAAGCCACTGCAGTAGTTACAGGAATAATGCAGGCAATTGGTTGAAGCAGAAAACCTTGCTGAACAAAAATTTTCTTCAGCAATCCTTCCAATTTTTTATCCATAGGATCTTTGAAAGCACAACTGTCCTCTATTGGTATAGTTGTACGCTTAGCAAGTGTTGAAACAGCCCCCTCTACCTTAGGGACCGTCTGCCACTCGTCCCGCCTGGGGTCGTTTATGGGGAACAATTTCTTAAAGATAGGGGGCGGGGGAACAAAGGGTACACCTGGTCTCTCCCACTCCCTAGTCACAATATCCGCCACCCTCTTTGGTAACGGAAATGCCTCAGTGTATACAGGGACCTCTAAAAACCTGTCCATCTTACACAATTTTTCTGGGACCACCATGGGGTCACAATCAGCCAGCGTAGCTAAAACCTCCTTAAGCAGGACGCGGAGGTGTTTCAGCTTAAATTTAAACGCTAAGGAATCTGAATCTGCCCGCTGAGAAACTTTTCCTGTTTCAGAAATTTCTCCCTCAGACAGACCTTCCCTCACTGCTACTTCTGAGTTTGTGAGGGTACTACAGATAAATCATCCAAAGCTTCTGATTGCTCATCCTCTGTATTTAATACTGAGCTATCGCGCTTTTTTAGAAAAACTGGCAGTTTGGATAAAAATGCTGCAAGGGAATTATCCATTACTGCTGCTAATTGTTGTAAAGTAATAGGGGCCAATGTGCTAGAGGTACTAGGCATCGCTTGCGCGGGCGTAACTGGTGTCGACACATGGGGAGAGGAAGGACTATCCTCATTACCCTCTGTTAAAGAATCATCTTGGGCTACATTTTTAAGTGTCACTGGATGTTCTTCAAAATGCTTAGATGTTTTAGCTCACTTTACACATAAATGCAATGGGGGTACCGCCATAGCTTTTAAACATAAAGAACAAGGTCTATCTGAAGTCTCAGACATGTTTGACAGACTTATACAGCACTACAATACAGAAAAAAATCACTTTTTGAAAAAAACGTTACTGTGTCTTTAAATAATAAAAAGCACACACTTTTTTACCAAATCACCAAAAAACATCCGATCTTTATGAAAATTTCACCACATGATCCTAATGCTTTGAAATGATTGCACACAAATTTTCAAATCAATTAACCCCTTATTGACCAAACCGGAGCAAATTGAAGTAAACAACCAGTTTAACACACTACAGCACGGTGCCACAGTCTTTGCTGTGGCCCTACCTTCCTTTAGGGTTATTTGTAGCAGAAATATAAGCCTCCTTGATGTCCTCCTGCACTCTCAGGACTCTACACGTGAAGCTGCATGAAGCTGTCTTGAAAATCAACTGTGCAACTGAGGCGCGAAAATGAGGCCCCCTCCCTCTTCAGTCCAAAATTATGGGGCCTTCCTGAGTCAGACTAGGCGTCTAATAATATGCCAGGCGTAATAAAAACCCCAAAAGTGTTACCAACGTTTCAAACACTTGAACAAATATAAGATTCCATTAATAAAATAATCGATTTAGCCCATCACAGTGTCTACCAGTATTTAAGCCCTTAACTGAAGCCATCCTATACTGCGTCTCAGAAAATGGCTCACCTTCCCTCATGGGGATTTCTGTCAGTCTTCTAGCATTACCAGGTCTTGTTAGAAATAAATGACTGAGCATACCTTAAGCAGTTAAGCCTGCAAACTGTTCCCCCCAACTGAAGTTCTCCGGTACTCAACAGTCCTGCGTGGGAACAGCAATGGATTTTAGTTACAACATGCTAAAATCTTTTTCCTCTCAGCAGAAATCTTCATCACTTTCTGCCTCATAGTAAATAGTACAAACCGGCACTATTTTAAAATAACAAACTCTTGATTGAAGAAATAAAACTCCAAATCTAACACCACAAACTTATTACCCTCCCGTGGAGATGCTACTTGTTAGAGCAGCAAAGAGAATGACTGGGGGGGCGGAGCCTGAGGGGAGCTATATGGACAGCTTTGCTGTGTGCTCTCTTTGCCACTTCCTGTAGGGATTGAGAATATCCCACAAGTAAGGATGAATCTGTGGACTGGATACACCAAGTAAGAGAAATGTAAACGTTTACTAGTTTTAATATCAAGTGGACTGGTTTCCTCAATATCCAATGTAATCAACACCTCTTTTAACATGGAACGAATATACTCCATTTTAAATAAATAAGTAGATTTGTCAGTGTCAATATCTGAATCAGATAGATCCTCATCAGAGGAGGATAATTCAGTATGTTGTCGGTCATTTAAAATTTCATCAACTTTATGAGAAATTTTAAAAGACCTTTTACGTTTATTAGAAGGCGGGATGGCAGACAAAGCCTTCTGAATTTCCTTAGCTATAAAAAAAATTATATTCACAGGTATATCATGTACATTAGATGTTGAAGGAACAACAGGCATTGTACTATTACTGATGGACACATTCTCTAGAGATATAATCTCCACAAATTTACAACAGATGCACTTAGCTTTGGTAGAACCGTTATCAGGCAGCAGGGTTCCAACAGTGGTTTCCGAGACAGGATCAGATTGAGACATCTTGCAAATGTAAGAGAAAAAACAACATATAAAGCTAAACTATAAATTTCCCTCCGACATAGAAAAAGACAAGAGGCATATAGGAATGGGGTTTTAAATAATGAAATTATTTGGAGCCAAGTATGACGCACAACTCAACAACCTTGTGCAAGGAACTCGGCGTCAACTAAGACGCCAGAAATGACGAATTTGAGTCATTGGACGTACCTTCGCGGCAACAAAAAATTCTCGCACCAAGAATAACGCAACACACTTTGGCATTTTGCGCCCTCGCGAGCCTAATTTTGCCCGCAAAATTGAATGAAAAAGCAGTCAAATGAAAAAAGAATATACCCCAGGTAAGAAAAATATTTTCCAAAATATGTTTTTTTCCCAAATATGAAACTGATAGTCTGCAAAAGGAAATATACATAAACCTGACTCAGGGCAAATATAAGTACAATACATATATTTAGAACTTTATATTAATGCATAAAGTGCCAAACCATAGCTGAGAGTGTCTTAAGTAATGAAAACATACTTACCGAAAGACACCCATCCACATATAGCAGATAGCCAAACCAGTACTGAAACAGTTATCAATAGAGGTAATCAGTAGAGGTAATGAGAGAATATCGTCGATCTGAATAAGGGAGGTAGGAGATGAATCTCTACGACCGATAACAGAGAACCTATGAAATAGATCTCCCGCGAGGAAAACCATTGCATTCAATAGGTGATACTCCCTTCACATCCCTCTGACATTCACTGTACTCTGAGAGGAATCGGGCTTGAAAATGCTGAGAAGCGCATATCAACGTAGAAATCTTAGCACAAACTTACTTCACCACCTCCATAGGAGGCAAAGTTTGTAAAACTGAATTGTGGGTGTGGTGAGGGGGTAATATTTATAGGCATTTTGAGGTTTGGGAAACTTTGCCCCTCCTGGTAGGATTGTATATCCCATACGTCACTAGCTCATGGACTCTTGCCAATTACATGAAAGAAATACAATTGCATTGTTTCAGTGAATATTAACTTTACAATTTACTTATCTTATGACATTTACTTTTGTCTCCTGGCATCCTTTGTGGTAGCATAACCTGTGTACCTTGAGGGGTGTGCAATTAGTGCTCTGTGGCAGCAGTGTTTGCAAAATATATAGCTTTGTTACAAACACTGAGCCTACCTAGGTATGCTGTTCAACAAAGGATACCAAAGGAACAAAGGAAATTTGACAACTGGAAGGTTTTATATATATATATATATATATATATATATATACACACATATATATATATATATATATATATATATATATATATATATATATATATATATATATACACACACACACACACTGCATAAACATACATTTTTGCATTGGTTATCTAAAAAATTTAACTTTAAATTTGACTTAAGTAAACTTTTATGAATCAGACAGAACATGGGAATTTAAATAACTTTCCCATTAATTTATATATTCTAATTCGCTTTGTACTCTTGGTATTCTTTGTTGAACAGCATAGCTAGGTAGGCTCAGGAGGAGTCGATCGGTGTCTGCACATATATATCCCTTGTCATTGGCTTGCCCAATGTGTTCAGCTGGCTCCCAGTAGTGCAATGCTGCTCCAAATTATACCAAGAGAATGAATCAAATTAGATAATACAAGTAAATTGGAAAGCTGTTCAAAACTGTATGCTCTGAATCATGAAAGAAAAACACTGGGTTTCGTTTGCCATTAAGAAACAGTTATGTCTCACCTTGAAGTCGTTTTGTCTTTGTCTTGCATTTTTCTTAGACTTTTCCACTTGGCCAGATTTTTCAGCTGTCTGAAAGCAAAACAAATTGAAAATCATGAATACCACATCAGGCAAACAAGTAAATAAATACAATTCCTCACATTACATTCTTTTTAATTATAAGACCAAATAACTTATAGTTTCTTGTTAGTTTTTTACTTCGCTGCCACGGTTACCTGCTGTTTTACTAATAACATTTTTCTTTTACCACTGCACACACATTCAGAATCTGCTAATGACTAATGATGTTACTAAAATATTGATAACATTTATTGCCAAAGTAAACATGTAGCAAGTAAGGTGATCAGTGATTCTATGCAGCAACAGTTTTAAATTGCTTGAGAGTCTTGAGTTTTGCTACAAAAGAAATGCATTTTTACATTCTAGCTATTCGCGTGTATTCATAGCACATTTAAAGGAAAACAAAATTGCAGAAAGAAAATGTTGTGTGTTAAATAATTTTTATTGCACTTTTACTTGCCTATAACTATCTGTTTAACCCCTGCTAAACCTGTCAACTCAAGAGAAGCAATTCACTACTAGGACCTGGATAAATACATCCAGAGAGCCAATGACAAGAGGCATGTGTGTGTCACCACCAATTACCAGTAAGCTCCCAGTAGTGCATAGCAGCTTCTGAGCCTTCCTTGGTATCCTTTTTTTCAAGTATTGGGTTCAAATTTGACAATAGAAGTAAATGAATAAGTCTGTATGCTCTATATAAAGCGTGAACATTTAATTTTGAGCCTATTATGTAAGAAATTTTTTTGTTCAGCTAAAGAAATACAACTAGAAAAACCATCCAAAATAAATCAAAATTAAAGGTATAGACTAGTCAAAATTAAACGTTCATGATTCATGACCATTTTTGGTTCAGCACCTGAGTAGCACTTTCTGACTGGTGTCTAAATGTAGCCAGCAAGCGCTACCCAGGTGCTGAACCAAAAATGGGCCGGCTTCTATGCTTACATTCAAATACAGATACCAAGAGAAAGAAAAAAACATAATTTATGTAAGAACTTACCTGATAAATTCATTTCTTTCATATTAGCAAGAGTCCATGAGCTAGTGACGTATGGGATATACATTCCTACCAGGAGGGGCAAAGTTTCCCAAACCTTAAAATGCCTATAAATACACCCCTCACCACACCCACAAATCAGTTTAATGAATAGCCAAGAAGTGGGGTGATAAGAAAAAAGTGCGAAAGCATATAAAATAAGGAATTGGAATAATTGTGCTTTATACAAAAAAATCATAACCACCACAAAAAGGGTGGGCCTCATGGACTCTTGCTAATATGAAAGAAATGAATTTATCAGGTAAGTTCTTACATAAATTATGTTTTCTTTCATGTAATTAGCAAGAGTCCATGAGCTAGTGACGTATGGGATAATGACTACCCAAGATGTGGATCTTTCCACGCAAGAGTCACTAGAGAGGGAGGGATAAAATAAAGACAGCCAATTCCTGCTGAAAATAATCCACACCCAAAATAAAGTTTAATGAAAACATAAGCAGAAGATTCAAACTGAAACCGCTGCCTGAAGTACTTTTCTACCAAAAACTGCTTCAGAAGAAGAAAACACATCAAAATGGTAGAATTTAGTAAAAGTATGCAAAGAGGACCAAGTTGCTGCTTTGCAAATCTGATCAACCGAAGTTTCATTCCTAAACGCCCAGGAAGTAGAAACTGACCTAGTAGAATGAGCTGTAATCCTTTGAGGCGGAGTTTTACCCGACTCGACATAGGCATGATGAATTAAAGATTTCAACCAAGATGCCAAAGAAATGGCAGAAGCTTTCTGGCTTTTTCTAGAACCAGAAAAGATGAAAAATAGACTAGAAGTCTTTCGGAAAGACTTAGTAGCATCAACATAATATTACAAAGCTCTAACAACATCCAAATTATGCAATGATTTCTCCTTAGAATTCTTAGGATTAGGACATAATGAAGGAACCACAATTTCTCTACTAATGTTGTTAGAATACACAACCTTAGGAAAAAATTCAAAAGAAGTTCGCAACACCGCCTTATCCTGATGAAAAATCAGAAAAGGAGACTCACAAGAAAGAGCAGATAATTCAGAGACTCTTCTGGCAGAAGAGATGGCCAAAAGAAACAAAACTTTCAAAGAAAGAAGTTTAATGTCCAAATGAATGCATGGGTTCAAAAGGAGGAGCTAGAAGAGCCCCCAGAACCAAATTCAAACTCCAAGGAGGAGAAATTGACTGAATGACAGGTTTTATACGAACCAAGTCTTGTACAAAACAATGAATATCAGGAAGATTAGCAATCTTTCTGTGAAAAAGAACAGAAAGGGCAGAGATTTGTCCTGTCAAGGAACTTGCGGACAAACCTTTATCTAAACCATCCTGAAGAAACTGTAAAAAATTCTCGGAATTCTAAAAGAATGCCAGGAAAAATTATGAAAAGACACTAAGAAATATAAGTCTTCCAGACTCTATAATATATCTCTCTAGATACAGATTTACGAGCCTGTAACATAGTATTAATCACAGAGTCAGAGAAACCTCTTTGACCAAGAATCAAGTGTTCAATCTCCATACCCTTAAATTTAAAGATTTGAGATCCTGATGGAAAAAAGGACCTTGCGACAGAAGGTCTGGTCTTAAAGGAAGAGCCCACGGTTAGCAAGAGGCCATCCGAAAAAGAATCCGTCCATGCTGGAGCTACCAGCAGAACAAACGAGAATTCCTTCAGAATCTTGGAGATTACTCTTGGAAGAAGAACTAGAGGCGGAGAGATATAGGCAGGATGATACTTCCAAGGAAGTGATAATGCATTCACTGCCTCCGCCTGAGGATCCCGGGGTCTGAACAGATACCTGGGAAGTTTCTTGTTTAGATGAGAAACCATCAGATCTATTTCTGGAAGTTCCCACATTTGAACAATGTGAAGAAATACCTCTGGGTGAAGAGACCATTCGCCCGGATACAACGTTTGACGACTGAGATAATCCGCTTCCCAATTGTCTATACCTGGGAAATGAACCGCAGAGATTAGACAGGAGCTGGATTCCGCCCAAACCAGAATTCGAGATACTTCTTTCATAGCCAGAGGACTGTGAGTCCCTCCTTGATGATTGATGTATGCCACAGTTGTGACATTGTCTGTCTGAAAACAAATGAACAACTCTCTCTTCAGAAGAGGCCAAGACTGAAGAGCTCTGAAAATTGCACGGAGTTCCAAAATATTGATCGGTAATCTCACCTCCTGAGATTCCCAAACCCCTTGTGCCGTCAGAGACCCCCACACAGATCCCCAACCTGTAAGACTTGTATCTGTTGAAATTACAGTCCAGGTCGGAAGAACAAAAGAAGCCCCCTGAACTAAACGATGGTGATCTGTCCACCACGTCAGAGAGTGTCGTACAATCGGTTTTAAAGATATTAATTGAGATATCTTTGTGTAATCCCTGCACCATTGGTTCAGCATACAGAGCTGAAGAGGTCGCATGTGAAAATGAGCAAAGGAGATCGCGTCTGATGCAGCAGACATAAGACCTAAAATTTCCATGCATAAGGCTACCAAAGGGAATGATTGTGACTGAAGGTTTTGACAAGCTGATATCAATGTTAGACTTCTCTTGTCTGACAAAGACAGAGTCATAGACACTGAATCTACCTGGAAACCTAAAAAGGTTACCCTTGTCTGAGGAATCAATTAACTATTTGGTAAATTGATCCTCCAACCATGATCTTGATGAAACAACACAAGTCGATTCATATGAGATTCTGTTAAATGTGAAGACTGAGCAAGTACCAAGATATCGTCCAAATAAGGAAATACCAATACCCTGTTCTCTGAATACAGACAGAAGGGCACCGAGAACCTTTGTAAAAATTCTTGGAGCTGATGCTAAGCCAAACGGTAGAGCCACAAAATTGGTAATGCTTGTCTAAAAAAGAGAATCTCAGAAACTTAAAGTGATCTGGATGAATCGGAATATGCAGATATGCATCCTGTAAATCTATTGTAGACATATAATGCCCTTGCTGAACAAAAGGCAGGATAGTCCTTACAGTTACCATTTTGAATGTTGGTATCCTTACATAACGATTCAATATTGATAGATCCGGAAGTGGTCTGAAGGAATTGACCTTCTTTGGTACAATGAAGAGATAGAATAAAACCCCAGCCCCTGTTCCAGAACTGGAACTGGCATAATTACTCCAGCCAACTCTAGATCTGAAACACATTTCAGAAATGCTTGAGCCTTTGCTGGGTTTACTGGGACACGGGAAAGAAAAAAATCTCTTTGCAGGAGGCCTTAACTTGAAGCCAATTCTGTACCCTTCTGAAACAATGTTCTGAAACCAGAGATTGTGAACGGAATTGATCCAAATTTCTTTGAAAAGAACGTAAACTGCCCCATACCAGCTGAGCTGGAATGAGGGCCGCACCTTCATGGGGACTTAGGAGCTGGCTTTGGGTTTCTATAAGGCTTGGATATATTCCAAAGTGAAGAAGGTTTCCAAACTGATACCGCTCCTGAGGATGAAGGATCAGGCTTTTGTTCCTTGTTGTGATGAAAGGAACGAAAACAATTATTAGACCTAAATTTACCTCAGATTTTTTATCCTGTGGTAAAAAAGTTCCCTTCCTTCCAGTAACAGTTGAGATAAAAGAATCCAACTGAGAACCGAATAATTTATTACCCTGGAAAGAAAGGGAAAGCAGAGTAGACTTAGAAGACATATCAGCATTCCAAGTTTTAAGCCATAAAGCTCTTCTAGCTAAAATAGTTAGAGACATATACCTGACATCAATTCTAATGATATTAAAGATGGCATCACAAATAAAATAATTAGCATGTTATAGAATAATAATGCTATGAGAATTATGATCTGTTACTTGTTGCGCTAAAGCTTCTAACCAAAAAGTTGAAGCTGCAGCAACATCCGCTAAAAATATAGCAGGAGTAGAGACAGCCCCTTTAACCTTGGGGATTTTGTCCCAAACTCTAATCTGTCAGATGGCACAGGATAAAATTGCTTAAAACGTTTTAAAAGGAGTAAATGAATTACCCAAATTATTCCATTCCCTGGAAATTACTTCAGAAATAGCATCAGGGACAGGAAACACTTCTGGAATAACTACAGGAGATTTAAAAACCTTATTTAAACGTTTAGTTTTAGTATCAAGAGGACCAGAATCCTCTATTTCTAATGCAATTAATACTTCTTTAAATAAAGAACGAATAAATTCCATCTTGAACAAATACAAAGATTTATCAGCATCAACCTCTGAGACAG
Organism: Bombina bombina; assembly: GCF_027579735.1. Taxonomy (NCBI): domain Eukaryota; kingdom Metazoa; phylum Chordata; class Amphibia; order Anura; family Bombinatoridae; genus Bombina; species Bombina bombina. The sequence continues at coordinate 688,099,209 of NC_069503.1, read as the reverse complement.
AAACATCTGAACCAGAAGAACCATTATCAGTATCAGAATGATGATGTTCATTTAAAAATTCATCTGAAAAAAGAGAAGTTTTAAAAGACTTTTATGTATACTAGAAGGAGAAATAACAGACATAGCCTTCTTAATGGATTTAGAAACAAAATCTCTTATGTTATCAGGAACACTCTGAGTATTAGATGTTGACGGAACAGCAACAGGTAATGTAACAGTACTAAAGGAAATTTTATCTGCATTAATAAGTTTGTCATAACATTTAATACAAACAACAGCTGAAGGAACAGATACCAAAAGTGATACACTTAGCTTTGGTAGCTCCAGCACCGGGCAGCGATTTTCCTGAAGTATCTTCTGACTCAGTTGCAACGTGGAACATCTTGCGATATGTAATAGAAAAAACAACATATAAAGCAAAATTGATCAAATTCATTAAATGACAGTTTCAGGAATGGGAAAAAAATGCCAGTGAACAAGCTTCTAGCAACCAGAAGCAATAAATAATGAGACTTAAATAATGTGGAGACAAAAGTGACGCCCATATTTTTTTAGCGCCAAATAAGACGCCCACATTATTTGGCGCCTAAATGCTTTTTGGCGCCAAAAATGACGCCACATCCGGAACGCCGACACTTTTGACGCAAAAGAACGTCAAAAAATGACGCAACTTCCGGCGACACGTATGACGCCGGAAACAGAAAAAAATTTTGCGCCAAAAAAGTCAGCGCCAAGAATGACGCAATAAAATGAAGCATTTTCAGCCCCCGCGAGCCTAACAGCCCACAGGGAAAAAGTCAAATTTTTTAAGGTAAGAAAAAATGATTGAATCAAATGCATTATCCCAAATATGAAACTGACTGTCTGAAAATAAGGAATGTTGAACATCCTGAGTCAAGGCAAATAAATGTTTGAATACATATATTTAGAACTTTATAAAAAAGTGCCCAACCATAGCTTAGAGTGTCACAGAAAATAAGATTTACTTACCCCAGGACACTCATCTACATGTTTGTAGAAAGCCAAACCAGTACTGAAACGAAAATCAGCAGAGGTAATGGTATATATATAAGAGTATATCGTCGATCTGAAAAGGGAGGTAAGAGATGAATCTCTACGACCGATAACAGAGAACCTATGAAATAGACCCCGTAGAAGGAGATCATTGCATTCAAATAGGCAATACTCTCCTCACATCCCTCTGACATTCACTGCACGCTGAGAGGAAAACCGGGCTCCAACCTGCTGCGGAGCGCATATCAACGTAGAATCTAGCACAAACTTACTTCACCACCTCCATAGGAGGCAAAGTTTGTAAAACTGATTTGTGGGTGTGGTGAGGGGTGTATTTATAGGCATTTTAAGGTTTGGGAAACTTTGCCCCTCCTGGTAGGAATGTATATCCCATTGGTCACTAGCTCATGGACTCTTGCTAATTACATGAAAGAAATTGACAATAGGAGTAAATTAGAAAGTTGCTTAAAATTGCCTTTTCTATCTGAACCATGCAAGTTTAATTTTGACTAGCCTATCCCTTTAATTAGTAATACACTACAGTACTTTCTCATTGCAAATTATTTTAGGATAAAAGTGTAGGGTTTTTGAAACCATATAAATACACTTCTTACAGGAGCAGAAGTAATCTCTTTGTGGATGAAAATGAAACTGCAGTTCCTCTTTTAAATGATAACAAAAGCTGAACATAATTACAGAAATAATAATTAAAAGATAAACTACCATATTTTATTAAAGAATTATATTTTTTTTAATGCTACCAATGTATTTCATAAAAATCTATTTGTTTATGAATATATGGCATACTTTAGCCATTAAAGGGATGCTATCTTTATTTGAAAAAGCAGAAATGTAAGCTTAGGACTCGACCGATTATTGGTTCAGTACCTGGTTAGCGCTTTCTGATTGGTGGAGCAGGAATGTAAGCTTAGAAGCCAGCCCATTTTTGGTTTAGTACCTAGGTAGAACTTGCATATTGGTGACTACATTTAGCCACCAATCAGCAAGCACTTTCCAGGTTCTGAACCAAACATGGGCTGGTTCCTAAGCTTACATTCCTGCTTTTTCAAATAAAGATAGCAAGGGAACAAAGAAAAATTGATAATAGGAGTAAATCTTAAAGTTTCTTAAAATGGCATGCTCTATCTGAATCATGAACGAAAATATGGGGGTTTCATATTCCTTTTAGCACATGGAAGTGCACAATATATTTTAAAACATTTACAATTTTCAAATTTTGTTGCAAAACTTGCAGGACTTACTATTGCAAAGCAATCCAGGGATATACCCAGTGAAGTAAAAATTGTATTGTAGTTGTCATGCTCAGTCCATGATGGTGAAATTTATTATCATACCTTACTATTTCTACATATGCATACAGCTGGGAGATCTTTTGTATAAACAATACTCTTATTTGTTAAAACATATTACTTTGTGGTAATAATCAAATGTTTTAGTTCCTTGAAAACAGAATCTTTAATAACCAGCCTAATAACACACTATAAAGCTGTTATTAACACACGCAGTACATGACCGGAATGCTTTACTTTTCAGTTGAACTACAGAAAAAAAAAAAAACATTCTGGTCTCTACTGAAACAATATTGGTATCTGAACTAGGTTATCCAAAAACAAGAATATAAATTTAAGAAAACCACACAAAAAAACATCTTGGATCATGCCTGTAGGAATCTTGTATAATTATAAAAGTAACGTGCTGACTTATGGTTGTTTTATATTTCTGATATTAATAAAATGTTTAAAAAGTTCTTCATTGCAAAGTACTGATTTGAGTGCTATGAAAGACATTTGTTTAGGGTTGTGAGGGAGTTCAGGGCCTGGGCTCCGTTTTTTTTCTTTCCTTTATTGGAAAAAAAAGTTGCAAAATATCACACGATTAGCTCAGCAGCAGTTTTTGCTTGTGCCCATTAATTCTCTGCGACTAACAAACAATACTTTAACCATGTGTTTAACCCTTTAGTGAGAGATAAGCACATAGATTTGCAGGGTCTTTAAACACACTTTGCATCACATGGGGATTAAACACCCACTTGCCTGTAAATCAAGCACATTCATGTGCCTGGAGAGTAAGCACCAATCAGCAGTTGTGTACACTCACAGCACCAGTATTGAGTGTAAATTGGGGTTGGCAACTTTTTTAACCCTTTGAGTGCTAAGCACTTTCCCACCTGGGTGCTAATATTTTCTAAGGTTTTTTAATTTTTTTTTTTTTTTTTTTACAGACTCCCAAGACTTACACTGTTGGAAAGATTAGGCGATTACCTTTCCAACAGTGGTCTTGTAGCTGCTTAGATGCCTGAGATACAGGCTTCTAAGCAGCATGCTCCCTCATACTATACTTAACATTGTTAAGTATAAATAAAGTTGTGCGGTGACGTCATCACATCATTGCGCGTGACATCACCGTGCTTAACGTGAAGCCCCGGCGATGACTCTACAGGCACGATCGCCGGGGTAGGAGCCCCCAGATCTCCCTCAAGGTGGGAGAGTGCTTATGACGGCTCTGAGCCGTCATTAGCACCAGAGTGAGAAACTCTGTGATGGCTCAGAGCCGTCATTAGCACTCAAAGGGTTAAGGGAGATTAAAAGGAATCGACAAATTTCACGTAGGAATTTGACAAATTATATTGTCGAATTATACAGTCGTTACTGAAAAAAACACCATTTTACAATTAGATACAGTTTGGTACAACTAAATTATTCATACAAATCCTCTTCATCTACAAAGTCCAGCTTAATACATTAAACAACATTCTGAAAATGCGTGAATTCTATTTCTCATTTAAGGCACAGTGAGAGTAAACTGTCAGATACATCAAAACTCAACTAAATAAGAGTACAAAAGAACAATATTAAATGCCTGAAATTAAGATTTTACATGTGAAAATTACTGGAGAAAATGTGTAGATATATATGGGAGCCTGGAAGACTGTAAAAAAAGTCTGGCTTATTAAGGGAGATGCCTCGAAATAAGGGAGGGTTCACAACCGTGGTGTAAATGGTTCCTATATTGTAATGTAAAAAACAACAAGCTTTATTTATAAATGTAACATACAAACTTGCATAGAAGAGAGTCTGGCTTCTATATTAATAGGATTATGTTTGAGGTATATTTTTTAATAAAGTATAACAATAGATTAATAGAAGCAAACCTAAGGAATTCTGAAATTACATTTTTGACATTACATATGACAACAATAAATATATTTAAACAGCCATTCTGGTTAAATGCTTTTTGACATAATTTTAATAAAAACCAGGAAACAAACAAAATTATAAAATATCATAGTAAAAGGCTTGCACCATTATTTAGAAAATCATAGTTTAGAAAACATGCAGAAGACCAAAAGCAGCTAAACCAGAAAGAAAAAAGATTTATAGATACAAAATACCATCATTATTCTGTAGCATTAGTTTACATTCACCTAGATTACGAGTTTTGCGTTTGTGTTTTAACGCTGAAAAAATAGACATTTTTAGTGTTAAAACAGAACGCGTTTTGTCGGTATAGCTGTACCGCAAGCCTTTTAGCTTGTAACGCAACCTCAGTCCCGCACTCAAAAAATGACGTTTTGTGTGGGATTTCCATAGCGCTGCCATTACAAGGTTTGCGGTGAGGCTAAAAAGCTTGCATTACAGCCTATACCAACACGATCCGTTTTGCAATCTGAGAGCAGTAGTTATGAGTTTTACGCAACAAAACTGTTACAAAGTACACTAACACCCATAAACTACCTAATAACCCCTAAACCGAGGCCCTCCCGCATCACAAACACTATTTTAAAGTTATTAACCCCTATTCTGCCGCTCCAGACATCGGCGTCACTAATAAAATTTATTAACCCCTATTCCGTCGCTCTCCAACATTGTCACCACTATACTAAAGTTATTAATCCCTATTTCCCTGCACCCCAATATCGCCCACACTATAATAAAGATATTAACCCCTATTCCGCAGCTCCCCTACATCGGCGCCACTAAATAAAGTTATTAGCCATTAAAGCTCTGGCCTGCCACATCACTGCCACTAAATAAACCTGTTAACCCATAAATCGCCAGCCCCCCACATCAGAAAAAAACTAAATAAACCTATTAACCCCTAAACCTAACAAACCCCTAACTAAATTAAAATTACAAGATCCCTATCTTAAAATAAATAAAAACTTACCTGTGAAATTAAAAAAAACCTAAGTTTAAACTATAAATTAAATTAACATTACTATTATACTAAAGTTAAAATAACTATAATAATATAATAACTTAAATTACTCATTAAAAAAACCTAACACTACTAAAAAAATAAATTACGAAAAATAACAAATGAAATTATCCAAAATTAAACAATTACACCTAATCTAATAGCCCTATCAAAATAACAACCCCCCCCCCCAATAAAAAAAAAAAAACCTAGCCTACAATAAACTACCAATAGTCCTTAAAAGGGCCTTTTGTAGGGCATTGCCCTAAGGAAATCAGCTCTTTTCCCTGAAAATAAAAATAAAAAGACCCCCCAACAGTAAAACCCACCACACAACCAACCCCCCAAAATAAAAAACCTAACTCTAAAAAAAACCCTAAGCTACCCATTGCCCTGAAAGGGGCCTTTGTATGGGCATTCAGCTTTTTTTCTTGCCCATAAAAGGGCATTCAGCTCTTTTAAGACAAGCCCAAACCCTAATATAAAAAATAAACCCACCCAAAAAAAGTTTAAAAAAATTAACACTAATCCCTGACGATCTACTTACAGTTTTTGAAGTCCGGACATCCATCCTCATGCAGGCGACTAGGTCTTCATCCATCCAGGCGGCATCTTCTATCTTTATCCCCGCTGAGCGGCTCTATCCTTAAGCTACTGAAATTCTATTGGCTATTCATATCAGCCAATAGATTTTCAGTAGCTCTCATCCTATTGACTGATTTAATTTTCAAAAATCAAATTAGCCAATAGGAATGCAAGGGATGCCATTTTGAAAAGGCTCCCTTGCATTGAAGATTCAGTATACAACGGCGACCGTATGAAGAGGATGCTCCGTGCCGGATGTCTTCAGGATGGAGCCGCTCCGCGCCGCAAGATAGAAGATGCCGCCAGGATGGATGAAGACTTCTCGCCGCCTGGATGAGGATGGATGACCGGACTTCAAAAAAAGTGGATCATCGGGGGTAAGTGTTAGGTTTTTTTTTAAACTTTTTTTGGGTGGGTTTATTTTTTAAGATTAAGGTTTGGGCTTGTCTTAAAAGAGCTCAATGCCATTTTAAGGGCAAGAAAAATAGCTAAATGCCCTTTTAAGGGCAATGCCCATACAAATGCACTTTTCAGGGCAATGGGTAGCTTAGGCTTTTTTAGAGTTAGGCTTTTTATTTTGGGGGTTGGTTGGGTGGTGGGTTTTACTGTTGGGGGGGTCTTTGTATTTTTATTTTCAGGGAAAAGAGCTGATTTCCTTAGGGCAATGCCCTACAAAAGGCCCTTTTAAGGACTATTGGTAGTTTATTGTAGGCTAGGTTTTTATTTTTATTTTGGGAGGCTTTTTATTTTGATAGGGCTATTCGGTTAAGTGTAATTGTTTTTATTTTGGATAATTCTGTTTGTTATTTTTCGCAATTTAGTATTTTTTTAATTTTTTGTAATTTAGTATTTTATTATTTTTTGTAATTTAGTATTTATGATTTTTTGTAACTGTAGATTTAATTTTTTTTAGTAGTGTTAGGTTTTCTTTAATGAGTAATTTAAGTTATTTAATTGACAGTTATTTTACTTTTAGTATAATAGTAATGTTAGTTTAATTTATAGTTTAAACTTATTTTTTTTTAAATTTCCCAGGTAAGTTTTTATTTATTTTAAGATAGGGATCTTGTAATTTTAATTTACAGTTAGGGGGTTGTTAGGCTTAGGGGTTAATAGTTTAATTTAGTTTTTTGTGATGTGGTGGGCTGAGGTTTATTTAGTGGCAGTGATGTGGGAGGCCAGAGGTTTAGGGGTTAATAACTTTATTTAGTGGTGGTAATGTCGGGGAACGGCGGAATAGGGGTTAATATCTTTATTATAGTGTGGGAGATGTTGGGGTGCGGGGTTAATAACTTTAGTATAGTGGCGGAGATATCAGGAGCGGCAGATTAGGGGTTAATAGATTTATTTCGGTGGCGGCGATGTCAGGGGAGGCAAATTAGGGGTTAATGACATTATGTAGGTGTTGGCGATGTCGGGGGGTTTAGACTTGGGGTTTATGTTTAAACGTAACTTTTTTTCCCTATAGACATCAAATGGGGTTGCGTTACGATCGCAAGTGTTAAGTTTTTTTCTGACACTTTCTCCCCATTGATGTCCATGGAGAAAGCGTGCACGAGCACCTCAAAGCAGCGCTTGTATTTTGTGTGGTATGGAGCTCATCGCCACCATATCACATGCACAAGGCGGCTTTTCAAAAACTCGTAATGGCAGCACTATGGAGGGTGAAATAACGCAACTTTTGTTGCTTTCGTTTCGCACCCTCTATCGCACAAAACTTGTAAACTAAGTGATTATTACTCAATAAAATGATAATTTCTAACAAAAAAAAAGTTATTAGGATATATAGCAACCAAATAGCATAGAGACATTTATTATTTGGCAAATCTGGCATGACTGTACTTCAAAAAGTACACACAAATAGAGCCAACGCATGAGTTTGAAGCAATGTACATGCACAGTGACACCATGTGGGGAGCACAAGTATCAGTCATTATTTACATGCTAGGTATTTTATACTGCCAAACAAGCAGTCACTTGCCTGACTGACTATTAAGAGCTAATTGTTTAATAAAAAAAGAAAGGTGAATGTTAGGGTACTTGTTTGAGCTCATGAATTCATTTTTCTGCGTAAACAAACATCTAAGTACATTTTTAAAATTTTCTAATGAAAACATTTACTTATTGCATTATGGATTCTATATGACTATCTTATCCCCACAAGGGCAGCTTAAAGGGACACCGAACCCAAATTTTTTATTTTGTGATTCAGATAGAACATGCAATTTTAAGCAATTTTCTAATTTACTCCTATTATCAAATTTTCTTCGTTCTCTTGCTATCTTTATTTGAAAAAGAAAAGCATCTACGTTTTTTTTAGGTTCAGACTCTGGACAGCAGTTTTTTATTGGTGGATGCATTTATCCACCAATCAGGAAGGACAACCCAGGTTGTTAACAAAAAATGGGCCGGCATCTAAACTTACATTCTTGCATTTCAAATAAAGATACCAAGAGAATAAAGAAAATTTGATAATAGGAGTAAATTAGAAAGTTGCTTAAAATGTCATGCTCTATCTGAATCACAAAAGAAAAAATTGGGTTCAGTGTCCCTTTAAAGTCAAATCCAGAGCTGAACATGGCCGGGAATTGGTGGTTGAACACGTATAACGCTCCTGAATGTTTCACAGGTTCGATATCAGCTAAGGATCAACAGTGCATTCCCAGAGCTGACTTTATTTTTGTGTTTAACACCTTTGTGGGGGTCAACATATAGTATGCAAGCAATAATAAAATGCTCTAAAGCATGTTAGCATAGTATGGCCCGTTAGGTTTTGGGTTTCATCAACAAGTCTGAATCTCCACAATGACCTTAAAACAAGGTTACAGCCCAATCAGTCCATAGCTCCACATGAGAAAGGAAAGATGCACTTAAAATAAAAACACATCGTTTGGAGACAGTTTCTAAAGAAAACTGGAACACTTTAAATGTTCTTACGAAATGGGAACACAATGTGTTGATGATACCATTGCACATTGCTGAATCTTAGAATCTATATCAAGTGCCTTATTTTACCCATATAATGCTGCTGATATATCACATGGTTTTGGCACTCGTGATGTAGCAATACATGAACAATTAATTAGACCTTTATATGCTAGAATTGTAATGCAAATCAAATTATCCAATTTAAATTGAACATAAAACTCCTCTTGCCTAAAATGGTGCTTGTCCCAGAGGCGGAGCATAATAATTCCGAACTGATCAGTATATATTAACATAAAAAGTCAGTGACTAATATAAACATATTACATACTGTACATAAAGAATACATGTTCTGAAAATGTAAAAATTACAAGTGTGGCAGTGTGGGACAAAGCACGATTTTTTACACAAAAAATAAGGGTTTTAATGCCCTTTAATTTGTCCAGTTAGCTTTATATTGACAACTTTAGCTTCATCAGTGACACTGTAGTCAGAGGTGTAAAACGAAGAATAGTAATTAAAAAGAAGCAAATAAAATAAGACTCTGCAATAATTTCGATTCAAGACCAAGCAATGGATGTACGTTAAACTTCCAGACAGTCTAGTGTGAGAAAACGGCTTTTTAAGTGATTAATGAGACATGAAAGTGGGTTGTAAACAGCACATGAAACTTTTATATTTCATGAATCAAGGTTATACTAGTTTAGTAATGTAACCCTTTCCTGCACAGGCAAAACCAAACTATTATGTGGTCAAACGGATTCACTTTTCGACATAGCATAATTATGACTTAAAAGGATCCATCTAACTCAGCAGTTGCAACTGAAAACGGCTATACTCATTCATGTTTTTTTATATAAGGCTTTTTTCCCTAATCGCTGTGATAAGCTTATCTTTAATAATAGATAGATGAGGCTTCCAAAAAAGGAGGATTTATTATGAAGTTAAGGTCCTATTGGCGTAGACTAATAATGATATAGAATGACATTATAACCAGCTTATTTGCGTGTCTGCAGAGGTTTTCTGGGCAAATTAGAACTTTATTAAAAGAATTCAAACGCCACTCTCACTTATAGTGATAGAAAACGTTCTGTTTCATTGTTGTAATAAAAAAACACTAAGCAGTGTGTTCTACTTAATAGAAATCATTGCAAAATGTATTACTCATAATTTTAAAAGGATTCTTTTTTTTTTTATTTCATTTGCGCAGGGTCTATTACTTCCTGTTACAAACCCACAAGTGGCTGTGGTGTCTACAGGAAAGCAACAAGGTAGCTTTCCCTTTGAAGCGGTTGCTAGGGGATACCTGCATTAGCTCTAGTCAGTTTCTTGTCCATGCTCAGTAGTAGGGGATGTTTACTGCAAACATCATGTAACAGTAGAACTTAAAGGGACAGTCAAGTTAAAACAAAACGTTCATGATTCAGATAGGGCATGCAATTTTAAACAACTTTCCAATTTAATTTTATCATCAAATTTGCTTTGTACTCTAGGTATTCTTTTTTTAAAGCTAAACCTAGGTAAGCTCAAACTGATTTCTAAACCGTTGAAGGCCGCCCCTTAAATTCATTTTGACAGTTTTTCAGTTTGACACTTCTAGTTCATGTATGTCATATAGATAACATTGCATATATGATATGATCCAATGACTTTGTAACCTTATCAAGAATGGGACAGTTATGCCATTTTTAGTTATCTCATTTTTCTGTATTTTTTTAAATCATATTTTATACTATAAAATGTTTCTTTTCCCATTTTGTTTTTTAAGCTTTTCACCTTTTTATGTTTTCTTATAATCAAAGACTGGTATAATTTGGCATCCCAAGAAGGGGCTATATTGTCCTCATTAATCCTCCGGACAGATGTAAACACCTGTTATTTTTAAAAAGCCACTTGGCAGTGTTGTTCTTATCACCAAACTGGATGAAATTATAGTCTTGAGAAAACCCGACGAGGATCAGGCGAAATGCGTTGAGGTATGTGGTATTCTGTTCCTCCTCAGTATCCGTTGACTCCGCTCAACATACGGCTGCGGCGGTCCTGACCAATAACACGCTGTAGGAACTACAGATACAAATGGCAAAAAGGATGCCATACCTGACTGAATGAGAGCCAACGAGTGACATACTGCGGACATATAGATATGATGTACAATCTTATTACTGCCTGTCAGTAAGTATTCTTTAACTTGCGCTTGTTCAATTGAATAAATATACTATACCTAGAGTGAGATTTACTGCGGTTTCTTTTATATGTTTTAATAGATAACATTGTGCTCGCAATCATGGAGTTATTTATGAGTCAGCACTGACTGGCTAAAATTAAAGATTTTCAAAAGAAGTGAAATAAGGAGGAAGTCTGCAGAGGCTTAGATACAAGGTAATCACAGAGTTAAAATGTGTTTTACTATAAAATATAAATAACAGTGCTAATTTTGCAAGAAAATAAGTTGTTTTCTATTTTTTTTAGACAGTTGGTCTTTTTATCTTTACTTTAATGAGCGCTATTTCATATGCATGTAAATCAACATGTCAGTCAAAAATTTAACTTTTGTGATTCAGATATAACATGCAATAAGAAAAAAAAAAGAAAGAAAAAATGTTACTATGCTCTCTTGTGTGTACATATATGAACACATTAATACATATGTACACATATATAGACATACTGTATATATAAATGCATTGGAGCCCTTTGCAGTTAAGTAGATGAAAACATGTAAAAAAAAAAACATTTATCTAATATTTTAAAAAGTGTTATAGTGAGTATTTACTGTAAATAATTCACATTCCAATGTTCTGCAAATAGCAGAATATGTTCTATGTATTTATAAATAGATATTCCTATAAATATCTATACCTATATATAATCGTGTGTGTGTGTGTATATATATATATATATATAAATATATATCTGTGCAAAAAAACACCAGAGATATATATAGAAACATGTATTTATAAATAAATAGAACATATTCTGCTATGTGAAGACAATTGGAATGTGAAATATTCATATTTTCATGTTGGGTTAGCGCACTTGAGAACATGCGATCATGTTTGTACGAGTAGGGTGTTAGGTATTTTTCCACTTTTTTTTTTATAGCTCCATTGACTTTATGGGGGAATAGGTCATCACGTAAACGATTCTCTAAGTTTGGATTTTTACGTGTGTGGGGTTACCACGCAAGCGTAAACATTTTCAATTTATAATATGAGTGCAACCCGACGCATGCAAAAAACTTACTTCTAGCGGAGTTAACGCTTGAGTGGGAGCGTTAAATAGCATTTCACTTGTAATCTGGCTCATAGTGTTCAAGTGAAGTGTGTACTCCTCGGTATGCTCTTCAACAAAGGATACCAAGAGAATAAAGTAATTTTTATAACAGAACTGGATTTTTTTTTTTTTTAACACTGCATGTTATGTCTGAATCATAAAAGTTTAATTTTGACTTCCATGTCCCTTTGTGAAGATTAAGGGATATGAAACTCAAAACATTTCTTTTGGGATTCAGACAGAGCGTACATTTAAAAAAAAAAAAATCCAATTTACTTCTATTATAATTTGCTTCATTCCCATGATATTCTTTGTTGAAGAGATATCCAGATAGACATTCGGAGCACTAAATGGCAGGAAATAGTGCTGCCATCAAGTGCTCTTGCAAGTAGATAACATTCATGCAATACTGCTGCCATATAGTGCTCCAGAAATGGGTCTGCTCATAAGAATACACCTCTGCTTTTCAACAAAATCTACTAAGAGAATGCTGAAAAAATGAGTAAAATGGAAAGTTGTTTAGAATCACATGGTCTATCTGAATCATGAATGAACATTTTTTGGTTTCATATCCATTTAATATTGAAGATATTTTTTTTAGATCTTAAATTGCTGGTGGATTGATAATCCAGATATTCTTAAAAATCAAGTACAAGTTGTTTTAGGCGGGGGGAAAATGACTTTAGTACTAATAACAACAACTACTAATAATGGATACTACTACCTATGTTATTGCTTTTTCTCCTGTAGCTACAGCTTTCTTTAAAGCCATATTCCTATTTTAACCCCTGAAAAGTTCTCCAATGGCGAAGCTCCACTTGTTTGTACTGGGGCGGCCATCTTGGAGCACAAATATTTGTTACATCCTATGACAGAAGTAGTGCACATTTACATATTAATGAGGTTGTCAACGTTCTGATAAATGTATAATGTGCTTCAGGTTAGGGGACAAAAGTAGTAAATGAGTACAGCACCTGTTAGTACCTTGAGGTAGGTTTTAGTTCTGTTTGATGCCCGTGGAGAAAGGGTTACTGCCACCCTCACAGCAACATAGACAAATGGTATCCACAGCACCAATTTAGGTAAAAGAAAAAACCTTTATTTTCACATTACATGCGACGTTTCGGCCTTCATGGCCTTAATCATGCATACAAAACATTTCAGCCTCTATCCACAGTATATAGGCTAATCAATTAAAACATTAATTACAAACAGATTTGACAAAATGTTTCACACAGGGCAATTACTCCCTCTAGTGTTATTCATATTTTACTACATCATATGAAATTTAAAGGGCCATAATACCCAAATGTTTAAACACTTGAAAGTGATGCAGCATAGCTGTAAAAAGCTGACTAGAAAATATCTCCTGAACATCTCTATGTAAAAAAGAAAGATATTTTACCTCAAAAGTTCCTCAGTAGCCACCTCCCATTGTAAAGGATTTCTAAGCAGCATTTTAGTGTGTCTGTCCTGGGACATCTGAAGGGATGAGCATTGTGCACTCTCATCCCTTCAGATGTTCTTATTTCACCAATCAGGTAAAGGAAGTTAACAATGAAATCTCATGAGAGTCAAGTCAAATCTCATGAGATCACAGTAAAAGTTCATGACCTCAGCACTGCTGATGCTGATTGGCTGCTGTTCATTTCTTCATTTTTTTTATTTTTTTTACCTGCAGCTGGGAGCAGCTGAGTATAACTTTTTACACAGAACTTACTCTGCTGAGCTGAGGAGATTGTGAGGTAAAATATCTTCCTTTTTTACATAGAGATGCTCAGGTGATATTTTCCTGTCAGCTTTTTATAGTTATACTGCATCAGTTTCAAGTGATTTAGCATATGAGTATTATGTCCCTTTAACTCTCAAGTTACCAAAATACAATTGCTAGAGGAGTTTCCACTGAATGCACAAGTGTCATTAAAAACAAAAAAATATATAGGAACAAGTCTTACTGCAATCTTATATGTCTGTAGTTACACCACTAAAGTATATTACTAGCACCTTTTACCAATCTTACTAAGAAGTTTTACCTATGTGTTTAAATGAACAAGAAATTTTACCTATGTGTTTAACTAAACAAAAAATGGCTATTAAAATTTTTTAATTTTTTTTTTTAATTTTTAATTTTTACATTTAGAGAAAGACAGAGAAATCTATTTCTCTATTTAACCCTTTAGGGTACATACAATCTAACTTGTGGATCCAGTAAGTTTCTTTTTGTTTAAGGATCCTCTCCCTGTCACCCCCTCCTCTTAATGTACCTACATGGTCAATAATCTGCCACCTAATTTGACTTATGTTATGGCCTGCCTGAATATAATGATTAGAAACAGGAGCTTCTTTATTACCACATCTCAAGTTGGACTTATGCTGATTTATTCTTTCCCTACCTTTTCTAGTCGATTCTCCAATGTAAATAAGAGAGCACGGGCATTTAATAAGATAGATTACATAAGATGTCTCACACGTATAATAACCATTCATTTTATATTTATGCCCTGTTCTTGGGTGGGAAAATTATTTTCCTTTAATCATTGCATGGCAATTAGAGCACCCTAGACAGGGATAAGAACCAAAAGATTTCTGACCCATATGACTAAGACTTAGGAGGATGGTATTTACTTCACAATATAATTTGTACAGTACTGAAGTAACTAAAATCATAAGAAAGCATTGGAATATCATTAAAAATTGTAATAGGGATATGGAGATATTCCAAAATAACCCCATTATGGCCTTTAAGAGGGTTAGAAATTTGAGAGACACACTGATTAAAAATGATTTGGGACCCTCAAGAAGTCTTAAACAAAGCCATACGGGTCAGAAATCTTTGGTTCTTAACCGCCAGCCCCCACATCGCCATAAACTAAATTAAACTATTAACCCCTAAACCTAACAACCCGCTAACTTTATATTAAATATTAACTCATCCCTATCTTATAATACATTTAAACTTTGAACAAATTTAACACCCATATTCATATAAAACAATTCACCAGAAAGTTAACGCTGAAACGCTATTTTCTGAAAAATCCCATAGAAAGACAGGTAAATCCATCAAAATTTCCTAAAAATATAATAGCAAACGATGGTAAGAGAACTTATACTAACCTCAGACCAACTTCTAAATTCTATCCTTCATATGCTAAAGGATCTAACATAGAAACCTTTGAAAAAATGGTCCTACAAGATTTAAAAGAATTCAATCCCAAAAAATCGAAACCCAACTTCAATTTATCAAAAAAAGACAAAGAGATCATAGACAAACTACAAAAAAACAAAGATGTAATCATAAAGCCAGCAGATAAGGGTGGGGGGTTGTCATTATGAATAGAACAAACTATATCACAGAAGCAAATAGAATATTGAATGACCCTAAGACATATAAAACATTAGAATTAAACCCGATAAAAAAATCAAAAAAAGGTTACTTTGTATATTGGAGGAAGGAAAGGATGGAGGCATCATTAACGATAATAAATTTAATTATCTATATCCTGAGTTTCCTAGAACCCCCATCTTTTACTTCCTCCCAAAAATTCATAAGGATCTCATTAACCCCCCCGGGGAGACCCATCATATCTGGAATAGGTTCTATAACATCTAACCTTTCCAGATATGTGGACATTTTTCTTCAGAAATATGTTAAAAACTTAAAAACCTATCTAAAAGATTCCACTCAAGTATTACAATTAGTGGAAAAAATTAAATGGGAAGATAATTATTTACTTGCCACGAGTGATGTTACATCCCTTTACACAATTATTGATCATGAACAGGGCCTTAAGGCCATCGAAAACACCCTTGAATTAGATAAAGACATAGATACACATCTTAGACAGTTTATTTTAAAGGGAATAAAATTTATACTAGAAAACAATTATTTTGAGTTCAATGGAAAATATTATCTTCAATTAGAGGGTACTGCGATGGGCACGAGGTTCGCGCCAAGTTATGCTAATATATTCATGGGAGACTGGGAGGATAATTTCCTTAGGTCACATGAATTTGGCGCGGACCTCGTGCTCTTCAAGAGGTATATAGATGATATACTAATTATATGGAAAGGTTCTGAGGAAAACTTGAAATTGTTCTTTCAAACAATGAATAATAATGATAAAGGTCTCCATTTCACCTATCATTACAGTAACACTTCTATCTCCTTTCTGGATCTAGAAATATTTGCAGATGAGAGTAGTCTAGCTACCAGAACGTTCTTTAAGCAAGTAGACTGTAATGAGTACATACACAAAAAGAGTTGCCACCATGAGAGATGGAAAGGCAATATACCTATAGGCCAGTACCTTAGAATTAAGAAAAATTGTTCAAGGTATATAGACTTTGAAACCCAAGTAAATGTTCTCCAACAAAGATTCTATGAAAGAGGTGACAGTGAACAAGAACTAGAAGGAGCTATGACGAGAGCTAAGACTACTGAACGAAGTTCTCTCTTACAATATAAAGAGAAAAGTACACTGGACATCAGAGAGAATAAAAATGAATATGATGTAGCACTAATAACAAACTTTAACGATGATCATCAAGCGTTACGGAAAATAATTACAAAACACTGGCATATAGTCAAAAAAGACCCCTTGATAGGAGACCTCTTAGCATATAAACCTAAAATAATCTTTAGAAAAGCTAGAAATCTAAAACAAATCCTTGCTCCCAGTGTTTTACAAAAAGACAACATTACTATGGTAGGTCAAGATCTTAGAGGTAACAATCTGAAAGGTTTTTTCCCCTGTATTTCCTGTAGGGCTTGTAAATATAGTAGCAAAATCAGTTCCATCCAGATAACAGGCACAAATGAAAATTTTAAAATTAAAGACACAATAAGATGTTCAAATAAGGGTATTATATATCTTTTAAAATGTTCATGTGATTTATTTTACATCGGAGAAACCACTAGACTTTTACGTGACAGGATCAGAGAACATCTCTGCAATATTGAAAAGGGGAATCTAGACACTCACCTATACAAACACTTCAGAGAGATACATAACAATAAATTACAGCATTTAAAATTTTGGGGAATATGTAAGGTCAGAGGAGACTGGAGAGGGGGTGACTTTGAGGGTAAGCTACTAAAAAAAGAAGCTGAACTAATTTATAAATTTGATACCCTCTTCCCCCGAGGCCTTAACTCAGAAATAGACCTGTCCCCCTTTCTAGGAGTTAAAATATAATGAACTTTTAATGTCTTTTAAATAGAAAAATATGAGTTGAACAATTTTAAATTCTTCTTAACTTTTTTCTATGATATATTGAATAATGATTATAAGTTGGGGTATAATAAATTTTAAATCAATTTAATATATAATTTTTATTTAATACAATAGATACAATTTTAAAAACTAAATATGATGTATTCACGTAATAACTTTAGAAGAATCTCAGGAACACATTTGAATAAAAGGAAAAAATATTTACTAAACACTTTAAAAAGTTTTTAATAGTCTACGACTCTGATTTGTCTATGAGATTGTAGATGAAATTATTTAAGAATCCCTTTTTTAATTAGTGACAGTGCTAAATAAAACTAAAATAAAAATAAAAATAAAATTAATTCTTTATCCTTTAGATTCATGACATTTAAGATAATGAATTTTTAGAATCAATAAATCATATAACCTCTATTTAATCTATAAACGGATCAATTGTTTGTTTGATTTGATATGCCACATAATTCAAATTAAAAATCCTTCTGTCCAATATGGAATGCCACCTCTGGTTTATCACCTTTATTTTTATTATTTTTTATATGTTCATGTTGAGCGCAATAAATTCTTTACCTAACAGAAATACACTACTATAAGATTCAACACTATCTTTGGAAAGTAAGTATGATCTCCTGGTCTGAGCTAAACATACCACCTTAAGTAAAACTAATAGGAATTTGGATTGAATTCCACCTTTTATTGGAAAGCATCATCACCAATCAGCACACTCCGATGAATATTTAAATCCTGTCCCGGGAACATACCGGCATCTTGAAAAAGCCCTGTTAACGGGCGAAACGCATAGACTGACTTCGAGTTGTTCCCTGCAAAGGACTTTAATTTATTTCTTATCTAGGTACCTAGTTCAAGAATATCCAACCCGCGCGTGTTCCACGCTAAGTGCGGGCCTGCGGACTTCATCTCTTGCCTTCGGAATCAAAAATAACAACCAAGCACACAAGGAGTTCGGAGTGACAAGCAGGTTCCATACACGCTGACCTAGTTCAGCCCACGCAAGTAAAGAGCAACACAGTATTGGAGGATAATGCTTGCCTGGACATATCTCCGACAGTGTGAGTCCAAAAAGATCGTAATAATCACTTTGAACTATTAAGTGTGAGTACAATCAAATTTCACTCTAAGGTGTGTATTATGACTGTTTGAACAATATCACAGGGGGTCATACAAGAAATAAGAATACAACTTCTCTATGTTGTAACTATCTGATGGACAGCAACACATTTTTTCCTTGATCAACCTATATAAGGAACATTGTTACATAAGTGTAGCTACTCACTAAAAGTGTAGCCAATTTCACTGGATCACTGACGCTCATCGAATATATGAATATATTTTTTCAAGCTTTAGTATATTTTTTATCTTTTTAAAGGTGGTAATCCAGTTTATCTATTTTTATTAAGGGAGACGTCCCTTTTTACACATTATATTTCCATTTGTTATATAAATTGTATTTTTAAATATTGTGAAGTAAAGTTATTAATTTGCCTTCTGTTTTTTATACATTTGTGACTAAGTGTGGTGGGATCTTAGCTTTAGCGCCCTCTTATTCTTTCTATCTAATACATTTAAACTTACCTTTAGATTTAAATTAAACTATATTAAACTAATAATTAATCTACCCTAACTATTATACTAAAATTACTTGAAACTATATTAAACTAATAATTAATCTACCTTAACTATTATACTAAAATTACATTAAACTATATTAAACTATTAATTACCCCAACCTAACTATTAGACTAAAATTACATTAAACTATATTAAACTAATAATTAACCTAACCTATTAGACTAAAATTACATTAAACTATATTAAACTAATAAATAACCTAACCTAACTATTAGACTAAAATTACATTAAACTACAAATTAAATTAACTATATTATATATTTACACACCTAACCCTACTCAAATAATTTAAATCTACACTAAAAAAAATACTAAATTACAAAAACAACTAAGTTACAAAAAATAACAAACACTAAGTTACACAAAAAAATAAACACTAAGTTACAAAAAATAAAAAATAAATTATCAAAGATTTAAATTAACTGATCTGTTTAATCAGTCACTATTAACAGGAGCTGTCCCAGATGATTGGAGAATAGCAAATGTAATACCTCTTCATAAAAAGGGCAGTAGAGAAGAATCTGGCAACTACAGGCCAGTTAGTTTAACTTCAGTAGTAGGGAAATTAATGGAAAGCCTCTTAAAAGAAAGAATTATGACTTACATAAAGACAAACAATTTAGAGGACCAAAATCAGCATGGTTTTACTTCAGGGAGATCATGTCAGACTAATTTAATTGACTTCTTTGATTATGTAACAAAAGTATTAGACAAGGGAGGAGCAGTTGATGTAGCATATCTAGATTTCAGCAAAGCATTTGACACTGTCCCACACAAACTTATTCACAAACTATATCTCCTTGGTCTAGATTAAAAAATTGTGAACTGGGTGGAATGCTGGCTTAAGGACAGAAAACAAAGTGTCTTAGTAAATGGAGTTCATTCAGCAGAGGGGGCTGTTACTAGTGGTGTTCCTCAGGGGTCAGTTCTGGGGCCTGTTTTGTTTAACATATTTATCTGCAATATCAGCAAAGGGCTAGAGGGGAAAGTATGTCTCTTTGCAGATGATACAAAAATTTGCAACAGAGTGGATGTTCCAGGGGGGGTAGACAAAATGAGAAGTGATATACAACAATTGGAGGATTGGACAAACGACTGGGATCTAAAGTTTAACACAGCAAAGTGTAAAATAATGCATTTAGGGAAGAAAAATCCAAATGTTAATTACAGACTCAATGACACTTTACTGACTGTTACAGACGAGGAACAGGACTTGGGAATTATTATTTCAGAATGCTTGGATGTATTGGTAGAGGTATTTGTAGCAGAAGTAGTAAGGTTCTTATGCCACTTTATAGATCATTAGTTAGGCCTCATCTTGAGTATTGTGTGCAGTTCTGGAGGCCATATCTTCAGAAGGATATTAACAAACTTGAATCTGTGCAAAGGAGGGCTACCAAAATGGTACATGGTCTAAAAAATAAAACTTACCAGGATAGGCTCAATGACCTAAATATGTATAGCTTACAGGAGAGAAGGGAAAGAGGTGATATGATAGCAACTTTCAAGTACATTAAAGGGTTTAGTAAAACTGAGGCTGTGGGTATTTTACATATAATGGAAAATTCAAGAACAAGGGGTCATGAGCTCAAGCTTAAGGGTAGTAGATTCAGGAGTAATTTGAGGAAGCCATTTCTTTACAGAAAGAGTGATTGATTTATGGAATTAACTTCCTCAAGAGGTAGTAGCAACAAACACTGTGGGGGACTTTAAAAATGCATGGGACAAGCATAGGGCTATCCTATGAACTAGATAAGTTTATACTGTTAGGTAAGGTCGGGCAGACTTGCTGGGCCTATGGCTCTTATCTGCCGTCAATATCTATGTTTCTATGTTAAACTAATTACACCTAATCTAAGGGCCCTATAAAAATAAAACAGCCCCCCCAAAATAAAAGAACCATAGCCTACAATAAACTACCAATGGCCCTTAAAATGGCCTTTTGCGGGGCATTGCCCCAAATAAATCAGCTCTTTTACCTGTAAAGAAAAAATACAAACACCCCCCCAACAGTAAAACCCACCACCCGCACAACCAACCCCTCCAAATAAAAACCTAACTAAAAAAACCTAAGCTCCCCATTGCCCTGAAAAGGGCATTTGGATGGGCATTTAGCTCTATTGCAGCCCAAAACCCTAAGCTAAAAATAAAACCTACCCAATAAACCCTTAAAAAATCCTAACACTAACCCATGAAGATTCACTTACAGTTTTGAAGATCCGACATCCATCCTCCAAGAAGCCGTCAGAAGTTTTCATCCAAGCAGCCGAAGTCTTCCTCCAAGCCTGCAGAAGTCTTCACCCAGATGGCATCTTCTATCTTCATCCATTCGGCGCGGAGCGGCTCCATCTTCAAGACATCCGACGCACAGCATCCTCTTCAATCTACGTCTTCTTCCGAATGAAGGTTCCTTTAAATGACGTCATCCAAGATGGCGTCCCTTAGATTCCGATCGGCTGATAGAATTATATCAGCCAATCGGAATTAAGGTTGAAATCAGCCAATAGGATTGAGCTTTCATCCTATTGGCTGATCCAATCAGCCAATAGAATGCAAGCTCAATCCTATTGGCTGATCCAATCAGCCAATAGGATTTTTTCAACCTTAATTCTGATTGGCTGATAGAATTCTATCAGCCAATCGGAATCTAAGGGACGCGATCTTGGATGACGTCATTTAAAGGAACCTTCATTCGAGAAGAAGACGTCAATTGAAGAGGATGCTACGTGTCGGATGTCTTGAAGATGGAGCCGCTCCGCGCCGGATGGATGAAGATAGAAGATGCCGTCTGGGTGAAGACTTCTGCGGGCTTCTTGGAGGATGGATGTTGAATCTTAAAAATGTAAGTGAATCTTCAGGGGTTAGTGTAAGGATTTTTTAAGGGTTTATTGGGTGGGTTTTAGTTTTAGATTAGGTTTTGGGCTGCAATAGAGCTAAATGCCCTTTTAAGGGCAATGGGGAGCTTAGGTTTTTTAGTTAGGTTTTTATTTGGGGGGGTTGGTTGTGTGGGTGGTGGGTTTTACTGTTGGGGGGTGTTTGTATTTTTTCTTTACAGGTAAAAGAGCTGATTTCTTTGGGGCAATGCCCCGCAAAAGGCCCTTTTAACGGCTATTTGTAGTTTATTGTAGGTTAGGGTTTTTTTATTTTAGGGGGGCTTTTTTATTTTCATAGGGCCCTTAGATTAGGTGTAATTAGTTTAAATCTTTGATAATTTATTTTTTATTTTTTGTAACTGTTTATTTTTTTGTGTAACTTAGTGTTTGTTACTTTTTGTAACTTAGTAATTTTTTAGTGTAGATTTAAATTATTTGTAGTTTAATGTAATTTTTGTATAAAAGTTAGGGTAGATTAATTATTAATTTAATATAGTTTAAATAGTAAACTATATTAAACAAATTCCGTAGCCAGCGCTACGGAATTTGGCGGCGCTATACAAATAAATGATAATAATAATAATAATAGTTTAATGTAATTTTAGTCTAATAGTTAGGTTAGGTTCATTATTAGTTTAATATAGTTTAATGTAATTTAGTATAATAGTTAGAGTAGATTAATTAATAGTTTAATATAGTTTGATTTAAATCTAAAGGTAAGTTTAAATTTATTATAAGATAGGAATGAGTTAATATTTATTCTACAGTTAGCGGGTTGTTAGGTTTAGGAGTTAATAGTTTAATTTAGTTTATGGCGATGTAGGGGGCTGGCGGTTTAGGGGTTAATAACTTTATTTAGTTGTGGTGGGCTCCGTGAGTGGCGGGATAGGGGTTAAGAACATAATGTAGGTGGTGGCGGTATAGGGGGCGGCAGATTAGGGGTTAAGAACATAATGTAGGTGGCTGTGGTGTAGGGGGCGGCAGATTAGGGGTTAAGAACATAATGTAGGTGGCCGCGGTGTAGGGGGCGGCAGATTAGGGGTTAAGAACATAATGTAGGTGGCGGCGGTGTAGGGGGCGGCAGATTAGGGGTTAAGAACATAATGTAGGTGGCCGCGGTGTAGGGGGCGGCAGATTAGGGGTTAAGAACATAATGTAGGTGGGCTCCGGGAGCGGCGGGATAGGTGTTAATAACTTTATGTAAGTGGTGGTGGGCTCCGGGAGCAGCGGGATAGGGGTTAATAACTTTATTTAGTTGCAGCGGGGTCGGGTAGCGGCGGGATAGGGGTTAAACAGTTTAGTATAGTGGCGGTGCTTAGTGACAGTATACAAATAAAGCTGTGAAAAAGCCGAAGAGCAGCGAGATCGATGACTGTTAGTTAACAACAGTCTGCTGCTCATCGCCCCGTACTTGGTGCGCGGCTTTTTTTGTTAAATTTGGAGAGCGTATTCAGGTCCGCGGCAGCAATGTTAGGCGATGTCAGGCGAGCGTATTGGTGCCGTTGAATGCAGCACAGTTGATGGCTTGATAAATAGGCCTCATATTCTTTTAAAAGGAAGTTTTAATTTTTTAACTATACCAACAAAGAAAAATTAAATTCACAAAAAATCTAAATCCCTATTTAAAGGTCTCAAGAGGGATTTTGATTGGACATTATTTTTGTGAATTTAGTTTTTCTTTTCTCTCTCCCTCCCCTTCCATTATAAAAAATAAAAATTATTTTGTTTTAAAAAATGACATGTATTTATTAGATGTAATAACACTTTTTGACCACTAGATGGAGTCACGGTATAAGAGGAAGTCAAAATTTGGTGCTCAAACTGTATAAAAAGAATGCGTGAATAAGTGATTTTAGTGACATGACTAAGGGTTAAGTGGTAACCCAAAATGTTCTCTTTTAAAACCCATCTTGTGGGACCAATAAAGGAGTTTGTATGTTCTTACTCCAGGTGGGATTTTATTACTGTATATAAGGCACATTGGAGCTGGCAAACTCTGGATCTCGAGCCTCAGGTTGTAATGTACTATTTCCCAATATACTGTATATGATTACAGTTATAGAATATTACCAAGTCTAAATGTTTTAAAACAAATGAAAAAAGTTTTCAATAGCCAAACTTCATCCAGCATTTGCTTTATTTGTAGGAGTCAATCTTGGCTTTGGTCCACAGACAACAAGGCTAACCACTGTCATGAAGTTAGTATAAATGCATTGTTTTGCAGTTCTTATCTGATAAAGCCAATTAGGGACATATATGTAGCAGAGTTAGCCTTGAAAAGTCAAGGTGCATTTCAAGTTCTGAGAATTAGAAATGACTCAATGTTAAGAGCTAAATTATGTGAAAAGGGGGAAAACATTATTATTTATGTAAGAACTTACCTGATAAATTCATTTATTTCATAGTGGCAAGGTCCATGAGCTAGTGACATATAAGATATACATTCCTACCACGAGGAGGCAAAGTTTCCCAAACCTCAAAATGCTTATAAATACACCTACCACCACACACATACCTCGGTTTAAACATCAGTAAACGTTAGTCAAGTCGTAAGTTGTAAAAAGGAGTAAAAAAAGCATACAAAAAGAGGAACTGGAAAAAAAATAATGTGCTTTTATACAAAAATATCATAACCACCAAAAAAGGGTGGTTCTCATGGACTCTTGCCACTATGAAAGATATTAAGTTATCAGGTAAGTTCTTACATAAATGATGTTTTCTTTCATGTAAGTGGCAAGAGTCCATGAGCTAGTGACGTATGGGTTATAATACCCAAGATGTGGAAATCTACAGTGTCACTAGAGAGAGGGATAAAATAAAAACAGCTATTTTAGCTGAAAAAATTAAATCCAAATAATAATTAAGTTTTCTTAAATTTAAAAAAAACTCGAATCATAGGCAAAGGAATCAAACTCAGACAGCTGCCTGAAGAACTTTTCTACCAAAGACCGCTTCTGAAGAAGCAAATACATCAAAATGGTAAAGTTTAGTAAATGTATGCAAAGAAGACCAAGTTGCTGCTTTGCAAATCTGATCAACTGAAGCTCCATTCTTAAAAACCCAAGAAGTGGCAACTGATCTAGTAGAATGAGCTATAATTCTCTGAGGTGGAGAATGCCCCGCCTCCAAATAAGCCTTGTGAATCAAAAGTTTCAACCAAGATGCCCAAGAAATGGCAGAGGCTTTCTGACCTTTCCTGGAACCAGAGAAAATAACAAATAGACTAGAAGTCTTTCTGAAATCCTTAGTAGCCTCAACATAGTATTTTAAAGCTCTCACCACATCCAAAGAATGTAGAGATCTCTCAAGATAATTCTTAGGATTAGGACACAAGGATGTAACAACAATTTCCATACTAATCTTGTTAGAATTCACAACCTTAGGCAAGAATTTAAACAAAGTTCGTAAAACCACTTTATCTTGATGGAATATCAGATAAGGAGACTCACAAGAGAGAGCCGACAACTCAGAAACTCTTCTAGCAAAAGAGATAGCCAAAAGAAATAACACTTTCCAAGAAAGTAGTTTAATATCCAAAGAATGCATAGGCTCAAAAGGAGGAGCTTGCAAAATCCTTAAAACCAAATTAAGACTCTAAGGAGAAGAATAGACTTAATAACAGGTTTTATACGAACCAAAGCCACAACAAAACAGTGAATATCAGGAAGTTTAGCAATCTTTCTATGAAATAAGAGAGAAAGAGCAGATATTTGTCCCTTCAAAGTATTTGCAGACAACCCCTTATCCAAATCCTGAAGAAACTGTAAAATCTGAGGAGTTCTAAAAGAATGCCAAGAAAAATTATGAGAGGAGCACCATGAAATATAGGCTTTCCAAACCCGATAATTAATCTTCCTCGAAACTGACTTACGAGCCTGTAACATAGTGTCAATCACTGAGTCAGAGAAATCTCTATGACTAAGAACTAAGCGTTCAATTTCCATACCTTCAAATTTAGAAATTTGAGATCCTGATGGAAAAACGGCCCTTGAAAAAGAAGGTCTGGCCTTAAAGGAAGTGGCCAAGGCTGACAACTGGACATCTGGACAAGATCTACATACCAGAACCTATGAGGCCATGCAGGTGCTATCAGAAAAACATTAGATTGTTCCATTTTGATCTTGGAAATTACCCTTTGAAGAAGAACTAGAGGTGGAAAAATGTAAGCAAGTTGGTAAAACCAAGGATCTGCTAAAGCATCCACCATATCTGCCTGAGGATCTTTGGATCTGGAAAGATATCTGGGAAGTTTCTTGTTCAAACGAGAGGCAATCAGATCTATTTTTGGAAGACCCCACATCTGTACAATCTGATGAAACACATCTGGATGGAGAGACCACTCCCCCGGATGCAAAGTACGACTGACATAATCCGCTTCCCAATTGTCTCCACCTGGAATATGAATCAAAGAAATTAGACAAGAGTTGGACTTCGCCCAAGAAAGTATCTGAGATACTTCTGTCACTGCTAAAGAGCTGTGAGTCACTCCCTGATGATTGACATATGCCACTGTTGTGATATTGTCTGTCTGAAAACGAATGAAAAGTTCTCTCTTTAATAGAGGCCAAGTCTAAAGAGCTCTGAAGATAGCACGGAGTTCTAAAATATTGATTGGTAACCTCGCCTCTTGACGTTTCCAAACCCTGTGTGCTGTTGGAGACCCCCAGACAGCTCCCCAACCTGTAAATCTTGCGTCCGTTGAGATCACAGTCCAGGAAGGACGAACAAAAGAGGCCCCTCGAACAATACAGTGATGGCCCAACCACCAAGACAGAGAGCATTGAATGTTGGGATTTAAGTATATCAGTTGTGATATCAGAGTATAATCCCTGCACCATTGATTCAGCATGCAAAGCTGCAGAGGTCTCATATGAAAACGAGCAAAGGGGATTGCGTCCGATGCTGCAGTCATAAGACCTAAAACTTCCATGCACATAGCCACTGAAGGGAACGATCGAGACTGAAGGTTTAGACAAGCTAAAACCAATTTAATTCGCCTCTTGTCTGTTAAAGACAGAGTCATGGACACTGAATCTATCTGGAAACCTAAAAAGGTGACCTTTGTTTGAGGAAGCAAGAAACTCTTTTGTAAATTGATCCTCCAACCATGCCTTTGAAGAAACGACACTAGTTGTTTTGTGTGAGATTCTGCTAAATGAAAAGACTGAGCTAGTAAAAAGATATTGTCCAAATAAGGAAACGCCACAATACCCTGCTCTCTGATTACAGATAGAAGGGCACCAAGAACCTTCGAAAAGATTATTGGAGCTGTCGCTAGGCCACATGGAAGAGAGACAAATTGGTAATGCTTGTCTAGAAAAGAGAATCACAAAAACCAATAGTGGTCTGGATGAATTGGAATATGAAGATAAGCATCCTGTAAGTCTATTGTGGACATAAAATGCCCTTGCTGAACAAAAGGCAGAGTAGTCCTTATAGTCACCATCTTGAAAGTTGGGACTCTTACAAAATGATTTAAGTTTTTAGATCCAGAACTGGTCTGAAAGAATTCTCTTTCTTTGGGACAATGAATAGCTTTGAATAGAACCCTGTAGAGGAACTGAACAATCACCCGTGAAAGCTCTAGATCTGAAACACATTTCAGAAAAGCCTGAGCCTTCACAGGATTTGTTGGAACATGAGAAAGAAAGAATCTTCCCACAGGAGGTCTTATTCTGAAACCTATACAATACCCTTGAGACACAATATTCTGAATCCACTGATTCTGAACAGAACCTGACCAAATTTCCTGAAATAATTTCAATCTGCCCCCTACCAGCTGAACTGGATTGAGGGCCATACCTTCATGCAGTCTTGGGGGCTGGATTTGTTTTTTTATAAGGCTTGGTTATTCCAATTTGAAGATGGTCTCCAGTTGGAACCAGAGGCTTTAGGGGAAGGAGTAGACTTTTGTTCCTTATTCTGACAAAAGGAACAAAAACGATTAGGAGCATTAAACTTACCCTTAGACTTTTTATCTTGGGGTAAAAAAATCCCATCTCCCCAGTGATAGTGGAAATAATAGAATCTAATTGAGAACCAAATAAATTCTTACCCTGGAAAGATAAAGATAGTAATCTAGATTTAGACACCATGCCAGAATTCCAAGATTTAAGCCATAAAGCTCTTCTGGCTAAAATAGCTAAAGAAGTAGATTTAATATTGATCTTAAAAATGTCAAATATAGCATCACAAATAAAATGATTAGCATGTTGAAGCAGAATAATAATGCTAGACAAATCAGGATCTTCTACCTGACGAGCTAAACTGTCCAACCAAAAAGTTGAAGCAGCAGCCACATCAGCCATAGAAATGGCAGGTCTAAGAATATAACCAGAATGTAAATAAGATTTCATTAGATAAGATTCAATCTTTCTATCTAAAGGATCCTAAAAAGAAGTACTATCTTCCATAGGAATAGTAGTACGTTTAGCAAGACTGGAAATTGCCCCATCAACCTTAAAGGGACAGTATACTGTAAAATAGTTTTTCCCTTAATGTGTTTACTATTGCTTTTTTTACCAACTGCAGTGTAAAACATTTATGAATATTGGCTTTTTAAGGTTTATTTGTGTATATTAAAGCTCTGATTTTGTGTTTTGAAGCCACAACCTAATACAATGGGTTGAGCTTGTAGGTATAATCAGATCTTATTACTGTATCATATTGTGTACATATACATGTTTTTTTATCTTGTATCTGTCCATAAGACAATCACCAGTACTTGGAGAGAGCAATGTTAAATCAACATTTTATTACCTTATCTTTGCTATATCCCACTGGGAGTGCAATGTCTTCTACTGGCTGTGTTTACAAAGCTTATCTATAGCTGGGACCTGCGGCCACAAACCTTCAGAATAGGTGGGGATACCACAGACTTAGTAAACTATTTCAAATGCCAATATAATGGTAATGGAAATACTTGTAAACAATTTAATACACTCCAACAGGTAAAGTAGATCATTGGGAACAAATTAAAGGGGAGAAAAATTTTGAGTAAACTGTCCCTTTAAGGACTTTTTTCCCAAAACTCTAAATTAGCCACAGGTAAAGGATACGACTTCTTAAACCTAGAAGAAGGATTAAAAGAAGAACCAGGCTTAGACCATCCCTTAGTAATCATATCAGAAACAGCATCTGGAATAGGAAAAACCTCAGGTGCAACCTTAGAAGGTATAAAAACAGAATTTAAACGTTTACTGGCTTTGTTATAAAGAGGACTAGACTCTTCAATACCCAAAGTAACCAGAACTTCCTTCAACAAAGAACAAACATAATCAATCTTAAACAGATAGGAAGATTTTTGAATTTCAGAATATGATTAAGGATCCTCTGAACCAGAGGAATCATCATCAGATCAGCAGAGGATATTTCAGTATGTTGTCGGTCAATACAAATTTCATCAGAATTTTGAGAAGTTTTAAAAGACTTTTTACGTTTATTTGAAGACGTAATAGCAGACATAGCCTTATCTATAGCTGCAGCAATATAATTTTTAACATCTGCAGGAATATCAGGTACATTAGACGTTGAAGGAACAACAGACGATGTATTAGTACTAATAGAAACATTATCAGCATGCAAAAGCTTATCATGACAGATGCCACATAATTGAGCTGAAGAAAAACAGAATTTATGTTTACCTGATAAATTACTTTCTCCAACGGTGTGTCCGGTCCACGGCGTCATCCTTACTTGTGGGATATTCTCTTCCCCAACAGGAAATGGCAAAGAGCCCAGCAAAGCTGGTCACATGATCCCTCCTAGGCTCCGCCTACCCCAGTCATTCGACCGACGTTAAGGAGGAATATTTGCATAGGAGAAACCATATGGTACCGTGGTGACTGTAGTTAAAGAAAATAAATTATCAGACCTGATTAAAAAACCAGGGCGGGCCGTGGACCGGACACACCGTTGGAGAAAGTAATTTATCAGGTAAACATAAATTCTGTTTTCTCCAACATAGGTGTGTCCGGTCCACGGCGTCATCCTTACTTGTGGGAACCAATACCAAAGCTTTAGGACACGGATGAAGGGAGGGAGCAAATCAGGTCACCTAAATGGAAGGCACCACGGCTTGCAAAACCTTTCTCCCAAAAATAGCCTCAGAAGAAGCAAAAGTATCAAACTTGTAAAATTTGGTAAAAGTGTGCAGTGAAGACCAAGTCGCTGCCCTACATATCTGATCAACAGAAGCCTCGTTCTTGAAGGCCCATGTGGAAGCCACAGCCCTAGTGGAATGAGCTGTGATTCTTTCGGGAGGCTGCCGTCCGGCAGTCTCGTAAGCCAATCTGATGATGCTTTTAATCCAAAAAGAGAGAGAGGTAGAAGTTGCTTTTTGACCTCTCCTTTTACCGGAATAAACAACAAACAAGGAAGATGTTTGTCTAAAATCCTTTGTAGCATCTAAATAGAATTTTAGAGCGCGAACAACATCCAAATTGTGCAACAAACGTTCCTTCTTTGAAACTGGTTTCGGACACAGAGAAGGTACGATAATCTCCTGGTTAATGTTCTTGTTAGAAACAACTTTTGGAAGAAAACCAGGTTTAGTACGTAAAACCACCTTATCTGCATGGAACACCAGATAAGGAGGAGAACACTGCAGAGCAGATAATTCTGAAACTCTTCTGGCAGAAGAAATTGCAACTAAAAACAAAACTTTCCAAGATAATAATTTAATATCAACGGAATGCAAGGGTTCAAACGGAACCCCCTGAAGAACTGAAAGAACTAAATTGAGACTCCAAGGAGGAGTCAAAGGTTTGTAAACAGGCTTAATTCTAACCAGAGCCTGAACAAAGGCTTGAACATCTGGCACAGCAGCCAGTTTTTTGTGAAGTAACACCGACAAGGCAGAAATCTGTCCCTTCAGGGAACTTGCAGATAATCCTTTTTCCAATCCTTCTTGAAGGAAGGATAGAATCCTAGGAATCTTAACCTTGTCCCAAGGGAATCCTTTAGATTCACACCAACAGATATATTTTTTCCAAATTTTGTGGTAAATCTTTCTAGTTAATTGTTGCATAGTAAGGAGTATTGGCGCGCTAGATGTACTAGGGGCCTCCTGAGTGGGCAAGACTCGTGTAGACGAAGGAGGGAATGATGCAGTACCATGCTTACTCCCCTCACTTGAGGAATCATCTTGGGCATCATTGTCATTATCACATAAATCACATTTATTTAAATGAATAGGAATTCTGGCTTCCCCACATTCAGAACACAGTCTATCTGGTAGTTCAGACATGTTAAACAGGCATAAACTTGATAACAAAGTACAAAAACGTTTTAAAATAAAACCGTTACTGTCACTTTAAATTTTAAACTGAACACACTTTATTACTGCAATTGCGAAAAAACATGAAGGAATTGTGCAAAATTCACCAAATTTTCACCACAGTGTCTTAAAGCCTTAAAAGTATTGCACACCAAACTTGGAAGCTTTAACCCTTAAAATAACGGAACCGGAGCCGTTTTAAACTTTAACCCCTTTACAGTCCCTGGTATCTGCTTTGCTGAGACCCAACCAAGCCCAAAGGGGAATACGATACCAAATGACGCCTTCAGAAAGTCTTTTCTAAGTATCAGAGCTCCTCTCACATGCGACTGCATGCCATGATAAAATGATTCCTCAAGGCTAAATATGTGTTAATAATGAATCGATTTAGCCCAGAAAAAGTCTACAGTCTTAATAAGCCCTTGTGAAGCCCTTATTTACGATCGTAATAAACATGGCTTACCGGATCCCATAGGGAAAATGACAGCTTCCAGCATTACATCGTCTTGTTAGAATGTGTCATACCTCAAGCAGCAAGAGACTGCATACTGTTCCCCCAACTGAAGTTAATTGCTCTCAACAGTCCTGTGTGGAACAGCCATGGATTTTAGTTACGGTTGCTAAAATCATTTTCCTCATACAAACAGAAATCTTCATCTCTTTTCTGTTTCTGAGTAAATAGTACATACCAGCACTATTTCAAAATAACAAACTCTTGATTGAATAATAAAAACTACAGTTAAACACTAAAAAACTCTAAGCCATCTCCGTGGAGATGTTGCCTGTACAACGGCAAAGAGAATGACTGGGGTAGGCGGAGCCTAGGAGGGATCATGTGACCAGCTTTGCTGGGCTCTTTGCCATTTCCTGTTGGGGAAGAGAATATCCCACAAGTAAGGATGACGCCGTGGACCGGACACACCTATGTTGGAGAAAAACATCAGTTAATTTACAACAGACACACTTAGCTTTGGTAGAACTGTGTTCAGGCAGCATGGTTTCTACAGCAACATCAGAGGCAGGATCAGACTGAGACATCTTGTAAAACGAAAAAAAAAACATTTACACAAAATATCCAATTTTCTCATATAGAAGTTTCAGGAATGGAAAAAAATGCTTATGCTAAAGTAAGATGCAAAAAAATAAGTATCATCGCTCTGGAAAATATGAAGAGAACCAGAAGCATTAAAGGAAGAGGGGTAATATACAAAAAAAATTGTGCAAAGTATTACGCAAAAGAAAGTGAAAATGTTTTGGCGTCAAAAGCTAACACCAGGAAATGACGCAACTCGCGTCATAACAAGCGTGACTTTGCGCCAAAAAACGTCAACAAAGACGCAGGAAACGGCGAGACTTGTGTCACCCTAGACGCAATTTTGCTCCAAAAATTACGCCATAAAAAACAGCATTTTGCGCCCTCGCGAGCCAAGTTTGCCCGCAAAAATTTTGGAAAAAAAAGTCAAATTGAAAACACTAGAACCCCAGGTAAGAAAAAATTTAATAATCTTCCCAAACATAAATTCCAAACATGGCTGAGAGTGTCTTAAAAAATGATACATACTTACCAGAAGACATCGCAAACAATCAAACCAGTACTGAAAAATATCAGCAGAGGTAATGGTATAGGAGTATAACATCAATCTGAAAAAGGAGGCAGGGGATAAATCCCTGCGACCGATTACAGAGAGCCTTTGAAAAGATTTCCCATGAGTGAAACCACTAAATCAACAGGCAATACTCCCTTCACATCCCTCTGACAAACACTGTACTCTGAGAGGAATTGGGCTTCAAAAATGCTTAGAAGTGTCTATCATAGAAGAAATCAAGCACAACTTACCTCACCACCTCCATAGGAGGCAAAGTTTGTAAAACTGAGGTATGTGTGTGGTGGGAGGTGTATTTATAGGCACTTTGAGGTTTGGGAAACTTTGCCCCCTCCTGGAAGGAATGTATATCCCATATGTCACAAGCTTATGGACTCTTGCCGCTTACATGAAAGAAAAGTAAGTAATGAAAATACATTGCATAGTTGCTTCATTATCCATAACTAAACAATTTATATAAAAATCTCAGACCTTACTGTCCCTTTAATAATGTTGTTCTGTGGTTGAATTTCATGTAGTTAAAGGGACACTGAAGCCAAATTTTTTCTTTTGTGATTCAGATAGAGCATGCAATTTTAAGCAACTTTCTAATTTACTCCTATTAGCAATTTTTCTTCGTTCTCTTGCAATCTTTATTTAAAAAAAAAAAAAAAGGCATCTAAGCTAAGGAGCCAGACAATTTTTGGTTCAGAACATGGACAGCACTTGTTTATTGGTGGGTGAATTTATTCACCAATCAGTAAGAACAACCCAGGCTGTTCACCAAAAATGGGTCAGCATCTAAACTTAATTCTTGCTTTTCAAATAAAGATACCAAGAGAATGAAGAAAATTTGATAATAGGAGTAAATTAGAAAGTTGCTTAAAATTGCATGCTCTAGTTGAATCATGATAGAAAAAATTTGGCTTCAGTGGTGTCCCTTTAATAAATAAAATTTATCATAATGTTTATGTGAATTGCATATAGTGACACACTGAAACTGACAATATTTCCTACAAAAATAAACTTAAGCCATACCTCACTAAAAAGGCTTCCATTGACGTACGAAATCCATAGTTTCCAGAAATTTGGAAGTTGTCCCACAACAATTTTTGTTAGTTTTTCAACAAATGATACTTGATGAGGTGTTTTATATCTCCATGCTGTATAAAGAAAAAAGGAAGTAAGTAATACAAATAATTTCACAGCAAAATAATTTTGTTCTGCAGACCCAACTAAAATGAAAACAAATATCTACTGATTTATTGTTAACGATTTAGCACAGGCTATATCAGTAGTCATTGGTCTATGTAGCGTCTCCCAAGGAAATGAGAAATCCAGTATAAAAAAAATGTTTTAAAAGATACATACACTATAATAGTAGTGGGGAAAAAAAGCCACAAATGCAGAAAATCTAAATGCACTATTTACAAAAAAACATAATTCATACTTACCTGATACATTAACTTATTTCATGGTGGTTAGAGTCCACAATCCATTACTCCTGGGAATTACTCTTCCCTATCACTAGGATGAGGCAAAGATTCCAAAACCCCAAGAGCTCTATAAAACCCCTCCCTCCGCACAGGTACCTCAGTCTTACATATAGCCAAGCAAAATGAGGTAGGAAAAGAAATAAGAGCAAAAAATAAAATGAGCAAGGAAAAAAGATGAGTGTAAGAAACAAATAACACCAAAAAACACAGGGTGAGGTCTCATGGACTCTCACCACTATCAAAGAAATATATTTATCATCAGGTAAGCAAAAATTATGTTTTCTTTCATACAGGTGGTGAGAGTACAAAATCCACTACTAATACCCAAGCTGTGGAGTCCACGAGTAATGAGACAAAGGGCGGGATTTTTAAAAACATATTTTTTCACTGAAGAACTAAATCCCTATCCCCACAAGAACCCAAAAAGGGCATTTTTGTATGCACTAGTAGAAGATAAATTTATGAACTGACCTTTTACGCTTACTTGAGCTGCCAACATTTCAGAAACTGAAGATTTAATGAGATCTTTCACACCTGCCGAAATCTCTGTAGAGCTCCCCAGTAAGGAACAAATAGAAGGAGCAGTAATACCCATATAAGCAGGAAAGTGTTCAGAGGACCCAGCTTCTAAGAAAGATTTAGGGACAGAATCAGAAGGCTCCATTATAGCATGAATAATTTTATCCACTTAAAAAAGCTTTTGAGGAATGGACATAGCCCTCCAAAAGAAGCAAATAGCACTTACAGGACTAAGGTGTGCTAAGGCGAAACAAAAATAAAGCAGGGGACAAGACAACTCCACACCCGAAGCCTGAATAGCGCTCAGAAGAATATTAGGGCATGCGAAAACCAAGCTGTAAAAATGGAGATGCGCGTACTAGAGGCATACCTGCACTAACCCAACAACACTAAACCGAAAGCCAAAGTGAGGGAAAAATTAACACCCCTGAGCGTGCAAACCTCAACATGCACAATCCCGAGGGCTATCCGACGCGTGCAAACCAATTCTGCTTGCCAAAAATCTGACAAATTATTTTTTTTAAAAGGGGAATAAAAATATATATAATGATTCTGTTCCAAGGCTATATATATATATATATATATATATATATATATATATATATATATATATATATATATATATATATAAAAAAACTATAAATGCCCAACTAGACTACAGAGTGTCATAATTAAAAAACATAATTTATGCTTACCTGATAAATTCCTTTCTTCTGTTGTGTGATCAGTCCACGGGTCATCATTACTTCTGGGATATTATCTGCTCCCCTACAGGAAGTGCAAGAGGATTCACCCAGCAGAGTTGCTATATAGCTCCTCCCCTCTACGTCACCTCCAGTCATTCGACCAAAGACCAACGAGAAAGGAGAAGCCAAGGGTGTAGTGGTGACTGAATTATAATTTAAAAAATATGTACCTGCCTTAAAAAACAGGGCGGGCCGTGGACTGATCACACAACAGAAGAAAGGAATTTATCAGGTAAGCATAAATTATGTTTTCTTCTGTTATGTGTGATCAGTCCACGGGTCATCATTACTTCTGGGATACCAATACCAAAGCAAAAGTACACGGATGACGGGAGGGATAGGCAGGCTCATTATACAGAAGGAACCACTGCCTGAAGAACCTTTCTCCCAAAAATAGCCTCCGAAGAAGCAAAAGTGTCAAATTTGTAAAATTTGGAAAAAGTATGAAGCGAAGACCAAGTTGCAGCCTTGCAAATCTGTTCAACAGAGGCCTCATTCTTAAAGGCCCAAGTGGAAGCCACAGCTCTAGTGGAATGAGCTGTAATTCTTTCAGGAGGCTGCTGTCCAGCAGTCTCATAGGCTAAACGTATTATGCTACGAAGCCAAAAAGAGAGAGAGGTAGCAGAAGCTTTTTGACCTCTCCTCTGTCCAGAATAAACGACAAACAGGGAAGAAGTTTGGCGAAAATCTTTAGTTGCCTGCAAGTAGAACTTGAGGGCACGAACTACATCCAGATTGTGTAGAAGACGTTCCTTCTTTGAAGAAGGATTTGGACACAAGGATGGAACAACAATCTCTTGATTGATATTCCTGTTAGAGACAACCTTAGGTAAGAACCCAGGTTTAGTACGCAGAACTACCTTGTCTGAGTGAAAGATCAGATAAGGAGAATCACAATGTAGGGCTGATAACTCAGAGACTCTTCGAGCCGAGGAAATAGCCATTAAAAATAGAACTTTCCAAGATAACAATTTTATATCAATGGAATGAAGGGGTTCAAACGGAACACCCTGTAAAACGTTAAGAACTAAGTTTAAACTCCATGGCGGAGCAACAGTTTTAAACACAGGCTTGATCCTAGCTAAAGCCTGACAAAAGGCCTGGATGTCTGAATTTTCTGACAGACGCCTGTGCAACAAGATGGACAGAGCTGAGATCTGTCCCCTTAATGAGCTAGCCGATAAACCCTTTTCTAAACCTTCTTGTAGAAAAGACAATATCCTAGGAATCCTAACCTTACTCCAGGAGTAATCTTTGGATTCACACCAGTATAGGTATTTACGCCATATTTTATGGTAAATCTTTCTGGTAACAGGCTTCCTAGCCTGTATCAGGGTATCAATAACCGACTCAGAAAAACCACGTTTTGATAAAATCAAGCGTTCAATTTCCAAGCAGTCAGCTTCAGAGAAGTTAGACTTTGATGTTTGAATGGACCCTGAATCAGAAGGTCCTGTCTTAGAGGTAGAGACCAAGGCGGACAGGATGACATGTCCACTAGATCTGCATACCAAGTCCTGCGCGGCCATGCAGGCGCTATTAGAATCACTGATGCTCTCTCCTGTTTGATTTTGGCAATCAATCGAGGAAGCAGCGGGAAGGGTGGAAACACATAAGCCATCCTGAAGTTCCAAGGTGCTGTCAAAGCATCTATCAGAACCGCTCCCGGATCCCTGGATCTGGATCCGTAGCGAGGAAGTTTGGCGTTCTGGCGAGACGCCATGAGATCTATCTCTGGTTTGCCCCAACGTCG
The DNA here is from genome assembly GCF_027579735.1 of Bombina bombina. Taxonomy (NCBI): domain Eukaryota; kingdom Metazoa; phylum Chordata; class Amphibia; order Anura; family Bombinatoridae; genus Bombina; species Bombina bombina. The sequence goes on along the minus strand of NC_069503.1, from coordinate 688,062,066 downwards.
AAGTATTTGGGCAAAGACCTCCGGATGAAGTTCCCACTCCCCCGGATGAAGAGTCTGGCGACTCAAGAAATCCGCCTCCCAGTTCTCCACTCCCGGGATGTGGATTGCTGATAGGTGGCAAGAGTGAGACTCTGCCCAGCGAATTATCCTTGATACTTCTATCATTGCTAGGGAGCTTCTTGTCCCTCCCTGATGGTTGATGTAAGCTACAGTCGTGATGTTGTCCGACTGAAACCTGATGAACCCCCGAGTCTTTAACTGGGGCCAAGCTAGAAGGGCATTGAGAACTGCTCTCAATTCCAGAATGTTTATTGGCAGGAGACTTTCCTCCTGACTCCATTGTCCCTGAGCCGTCAGAGAATTCCAGACAGCGCCCCAACCTAGAAGGCTGGCGTCTGTTGTTACAATTGTCCAGTCCGGCCTGCTGAACGGCATCCCCCTGGACAGATGTGGCCGAGAAAGCCACCATAGAAGAGAGTTTCTGGTCTCTTGATCCAGATTCAGAGTGGGGGACAAATCTGAGTAATCCCCATTCCACTGACTCAGCATGCACAATTGCAGCGGTCTGAGATGTAGGCGTGCAAAGGGTACTATGTCCATTGCTGCTACCATTAAGCCGATCACCTCCATGCATTGAGCTACTGACGGGAGTTGAATGGAATGAAGGACACGGCATGTATTTAGAAGCTTTGTTAATCTGTCTTCTGTTAGATAAATCTTCATTTCTACAGAATCTATAAGAGTCCCCAAGAATGGAACTCTTGTGAGAGGCAAGAGAGAACTTTTCTTTTCGTTCACTTTCCATCCATGCGACCTTAGAAATGCCAGAACTAACTCTGTATGAGACTTGGCAGTTTGAAAGCTTGAAGCTTGTATCAGAATGTCGTCTAGGTACGGAGCTACCGAAATTCCTCGCGGTCTCAGAACCGCTAGAAGGGCACCCAGAACCTTTGTGAAGATTCTTGGAGCCGTAGCCAATCCGAATGGAAGGGCTACAAACTGGTAATGCCTGTCTAAGAAGGCAAACCTTAGATACCGGTAATGATCTTTGTGAATCGGTATGTGAAGGTAAGCATCCTTTAAATCCACTGTGGTCATGTACTGACCCTTTTGGATCATGGGTAAGATTGTCCGAATAGTTTCCATTTTGAACGATGGAACTCTTAGGAATTTGTTTAGGATCTTTAAATCCAAGATTGGCCTGAAAGTTCCCTCTTTTTTGGGGACCACAAACAGGTTTGAGTAAAACCCTTGTCCTTGTTCCGACCGCGGAACCGGATGGATCACTCCCATTAATAATAGATCTTGTACACAGCGTAGAAACGCGTCTTTCTTTATTTGGTTTGTTGACAACCTTGACAGATGAAATCTCCCTCTTGGGGGAGATAATTTGAAGTCTAGAAGGTATCCCTGAGATATGATCTCTAGCGCCCAGGGATCCTGGACATCTCTTGCCCAAGCCTGGGCGAAGAGAGAGAGTCTGCCCCCCACTAGATCCGGTCCCGGATCGGGGGCCCTCGGTTCATGCTGTCTTAGGGGCAGCAGCAGGTTTTCTGGCCTGCTTGCCCTTATTCCAGGACTGGTTAGGTTTCCAGCCTTGTCTGTAACGAGCAACAGCTCCTTCCTGTTTTGGTGCAGTGGAAGTTGATGCTGCACCTGCTTTGAAATTCCGAAAGGGACGAAAATTAGACTGTCTAGCCTTAGCTTTGGCTTTGTCTTGAGGTAGAGCGTGGCCCTTACCTCCTGTAATGTCAGCGATAATTTCTTTCAAACCGGGCCCAAATAAAGTTTGCCCCTTGAAAGGTATATTAAGTAATTTGGACTTAGAAGTTACATCAGCCGACCAGGATTTTAGCCACAGCGCCCTACGTGCCTGAATGGCGAATCCTGAATTCTTAGCCGTAAGTTTGGTTAAATGTACTACGGCCTCCGAAATGAATGAATTAGCTAGTTTAAGGACTCTAAGCCTGTCCGTAATGTCGTCCAGCGTAGCGGAACTAAGGTTCTCTTCCAGAGACTCAATCCAAAATGCTGCCGCAGCCGTAATCGGCGCGATGCATGCAAGGGGTTGCAATATAAAACCTTGTTGAACAAACATTTTCTTAAGGTAACCCTCTAATTTTTTATCCATAGGATCTGAAAAAGCACAGCTATCCTCCACCGGGATAGTGGTGCGCTTAGCTAAAGTAGAGACTGCTCCCTCCACCTTAGGGACCGTTTGCCATAAGTCCCGTGTGGTGGCGTCTATTGGAAACATCTTTCTAAATATTGGAGGGGGTGAGAACGGCACACCGGGTCTATCCCACTCCTTAGTAACAATTTCAGTTAATCTCTTAGGTATAGGAAAAACGTCAGTACTCGCCGGTACCGCAAAGTATTTATCCAACCTACACATTTTCTCTGGTATTGCAACAGTGTTACAATCGTTAAGAGCCGCTAAGACCTCCCCTAGTAATACACGGAGGTTTTCCAATTTAAATTTAAAATTTGAAATATCTGAATCCAATCTGCTTGGATCAGAACCGTCACCTACAGAATGAAGCTCTCCGTCCTCATGCTCTGCAAGCTGTGACGCAGTATCAGACATGGCCCTAGAATTATCAGCGCACTCTGTTCTCACCCCAGAGTGATCACGCTTGCCTCTTAGTTCTGGTAACTTAGCCAAAACTTCAGTCATAACAGTAGCCATATCTTGTAATGTTATCTGTAATGGCTGCCCAGATGTACTAGGCGCCATAATATCACGCACCTCCCGGGCGGGAGACGCAGGTACTGACACGTGAGGCGAGTTAGACGGCATAACTCTCCCCTCGCTGTTTGGTGAAATTTGTTCAATTTGTACAGATTGGCTTTTATTTAAAGTAGCATCAATACAGTTAGTACATAAATTTCTATTGGGCTCCACCTTGGCATTGGAACAAATGACACAGGTATCTTCCTCTGAATCAGACATGTTTAACACACTAGCAATAAACATGCAACTTGGTTACAATGTTATTTAACAAAAACGTACTGTGCCTCAAAGAAGCACTAAACGATTAAATGACAGTTGAAATAATGAACTGAAAAACAGTTATAGCATCACTCTTTAAAAACAACACAACTTGTTAGCAAAGGTTTGTTCCCATTAGTAAAGTAACACTAATTAAATTTTAAACATAAAAATCACAGAGCAACGTTTTAAAACACAGTCACTACATAAGTCTCACAGCTCTGCTGAGAGAATCTACCTCCCTTCAAAGAAGTTTGAAGACCCCTGAGTTCTGTTAGAGATGAACCGGATCATGCAGAAAATACAAGAGTAACTGACTGGAAATTTTTGATGCGTAGCAAAGAGCGCCAAAAACGGCCCCTCCCCCTCACACACAGCAGTGAGAGAGAAACGAAACTGTCATAATCAAAACAAGCAAACTGCCAAGTGGAAAAATAATGCCCAAATATTTATTCACTCAGTACCTCAGAAATGCAAACGATTCTACATTCCAGCAAAAACGTTTAACATGAATTAAATACCTATTAAAAGGTTTAATGTACTTTTACAGAGTAATTCCGGTGAAATACCATCCCCAGAATACTGAAGTGTAGAGTATACATACATGTCATTATAACGGTATGGCAGGATTTTCTCATCAATTCCATTCAGAAAATAAAAACTGCTACATACCTCAATGCAGATTCAACTGCCCGCTGTCCCCTGATCTGAAGCTTTTACCTCCCTCAGATGGCCGAGAAACAGCAATATGATCTTAACTACTCCGGTTAAAATCATAAGAAAAACTCTGGTAGATTCTTCTTCAAACTCTGCCAGAGAAGTAATAACACGCTCCGGTGCTATTGTAAAATAACAAACTTTTGATTGAAGTTATAAAAACTAAGTATAATCACCATAGTCCTCTCACACCTCCTATCTAGTCTTTGGGTGCAAGAGAATGACTGGAGGTGACGTAGAGGGGAGGAGCTATATAGCAACTCTGCTGGGTGAATCCTCTTGCACTTCCTGTAGGGGAGCAGATAATATCCCAGAAGTAATGATGACCCGTGGACTGATCACACATAACAGAAGAAATATGATACTTACCAACAGACACTAATCTACTAGTAAAGTCTATAGCCAAACCAGTACTGAAACATATCAGTTTATGGAGTAGGAGTATATTGTAGATCCATAAGAGAAGGCAAAAGGCAAGTCCTTGTGACCACTATGGAAGGTTTTTGACAAAATTTCCCAAGAGGTGAAAAAAAGAGAGCCTTAAACCATACCCCAAATACAACCCTCTGACATATACTGTACTCTGAGGGGAAAATGGGTCTCAACATAGACTGAAAGCCCTTATCTCTGAAGAATCAAATGCACATCTTCATTCTTTGCCCATCTCCAGTGGAGGCAAAGACAATACTGAGGTACCTGTGAGGTGGGCTGGGTTTTATAGCTCTTGGGGTTTAGGAATCTTTGCTTCCTCCTAGTGGTAGGGAAAAGTAATTTCCAATAGTAATGGATTGTGGACTTTTACCACCTGTATGAAAGAACACAAAATGTATGCTTACCTGATAAATTTCTTTCCGGACATGGAGAGTCCACAACGTCATTCCAATTACTAGTGGGATATTTAACTCCTGGCCACCAGGAGGAGGCAAAGAGCAACCCAGCAAAGCTGTTAAGTGTATTTTCCCTTACCCTAATACCCAGTCATTCAGCCGAAGGAAAATGGAAAAAGAAGAAATAGAGGTGCCTGAGGTTTACTCAAAAAAAGTGCTGAATTATAATTAAAAAGAGGGCAGGGTCATGTCCGGAAAGAAAGAAATTTATCAGGTAAGCATAAATTTTGTTTTCTTTCCTATGACATGGAGAGTCCACAACGTCATTCTAATTACTAGTGGGAACCAATACCCAAGGCTAGAGTATATGAAATGAACAGGGAGGAATAAAAAGGCAAAAGGACCTAAACAGTAAGGCACCACCGCTTAAAAAGAATCTTTGTCCCAAAAGAGGCCTCAGCCGAGGGAAAAGTATCAAATTTGTAGAATTTAGAAAAAGTATGCAAAGAAGCCACCTTGCAAATCTGTTGCACAGAAGCTTCATTTTTGAAAGCCCAAGAAGAGGAGTCAGCTCTAGAGGAATGAGCCGTAATTCTCTCAGGAGGCTGCTGTCATACTTCTTAACCAGAGGGAAAGAGTAGTAGAAGTGGCCTTCTGACCCTTACACTTTCCAGAGAAAACAACAAACAGGTCAGAAGATTGCCGAAAATCTTTAGTAGCTTGTAGGTAAAACTTTAGAGCATGCTCAACATCCAAGTTATGCAAAAGACGTTCATTATGAGAAGAAGGATTAAAACAAAAAGAAGGAACAACAATTTCCTGATGTTTCGATCCGACACTACCTTAGGGAGAAATTCCAACTTAGTACGAAGGACCGCCTTATCTACATGAAAAATAAGGTACGGGGAATCACACTGCAGAGCCGAAAGCTCAGAAACTCTGCGAGCGGAAGAAATAGCAAGGAGAAACAAAACCTTCCAAGATAACAACTTTATATCAACAACATGCACTGCCTCAAACGGAGCCTGCTGCAAAACTTTAAGAAGTAGGTTAAGGCTCCAGGGAGGAGCAACAGGTTTAAACACAGGCCTGATTCTGACCAGAGCCTGAACAAAGGCTAGAACATCTGGCAAATCTGCCAGACGTTCGTGCAAAAGAATAGACAGAGCAGAAATCTGACCCTTCAGAGAACTGACTCACAAACCTTTTCCAGGCCATCCTGAAGAAAGGATAAAATACGGGGAATCCTCACCTGGCTCCAGGAGAAACCTTTAGATTTGCACCAACAAAGATATTTACGCCATACCTTATAGTAAATCTTGAGAGTAACAGGTTTGCAAGCCTGAAGCATAGTATCAATGACCGCTTCAGAAAAACCACGTCTAGACAGAACTAGGCATTCCCATCTGCAAGCAATCAGTTTCAGAGAATCTAGATTTGGAGGGAGGAATGGACCCTGAATTAGCTCATTCCTCAGAGGTCACCTCCAAGGAGGAAGGCATGACATCCTGACCAGATCCACGAACCAGGTACTGCAAGGCCATGCAGGAGCTATTAGAATTACCAATCCTCTCTCCTGTTCGATACAAGCAATGACTCGTGGAAGGAGAGCAAATGGAGGAAATTCGTTAGCCAGAGAGAAGATCCAAGGAACCGCTAGCGCATCTATCAAAGCAGCCTGAGGATTTCTTGACCTTGAACCATACTTTGGAAGCTTGGCGTTTTGACGAGACGCCATCAGATCCAACTCTGGGACCCCCCACCTGAGGGTTATCTGAGAGAAATCTTCCGGATGGAGAGCCCACTCTCCGGGATGAAAAGTCTGTCTGCTCAGAAAATTCGCCTCCCAGTTGTCCACTCCTGGAATGTGGATGGCAGATAGAAGACAATTGTGAGCTTCTGCCCACTGCAGAATACGAGCCACCTTCTTCATTGCCAAGGAACTCTGAGTTCCTCCCTGGTGATTGATATAAACCACTGAGGTAATGTTGTCCGACTGGAACCTGATAAACTGGAATAAAGCTAATTGAGGCCAAGCTACTAAGGCATTGAAGAGTGCTCTCAACTGCATGATGTTTATGCGGAGAGAAGACTCCTCCTGAGTCCATCGGCCTTGAGAGACTCCCAAATTTCTCCCCAGTCTAATAGACTGACGTCCGTAGTCACAATCACCCAGGAAGGTCTCATTCAGCAAGTGCCTCGAGCCAGGTTTTCCTGAGAAATCCATCACAAGAGAAAGTCTCTTGTTAGAGGATCCAGATTTATCCCCTGCAATAGATCTGAATGATCTCCATTCCATTGACTAAGCATGCAAAGTTGCAGAGGTCGCAGATGGAACTGAGCAAAAGGAATGATGTCTATAGAAGCAACCATCAGACCGATCACCTCCATGCATTGAGCCACGGAAGGATGAATAGCAGACTGGAGAGAAAGGCAAGAAGCCAGAAGTTTGGATTTTCTGACGTCCATCAGAAAAATCTCCATGGACAGGGGATCTATGATTGTCCCTAGGAAACACACTCTTGTAGTAGGAACTAGAGAACTATTTTCCAGATTCACCTTCCACCCATGGGAACGTAGAAAAGACTACAAAATCTCTGAATGAGATTTTGCTAGTTGAAAAGATGACGCCTGAACTAAGATGTCGTCTAGATAAGGCGCCACTGCAATTCCTTGAGATCTGATCACTGCCAAAATAGCCCCCAGAACATTTGTGAATATTCTGGGAGCCGTGGCAAGACCAAACGGAAGTGCAACAAACTAGAAATGCTTGTCCTGAAAAGCAAACCTGAGAAACAGGTGATGATCCCTGTGAATAGTAACATGTAGATACGCATCCTTCAGGTCTATGGTCGTCATGAACTGAACTTCCTGAACCAACGGAAGAATGGAACGACGGAACCCTGAGAAATTTGTTGAGGGACTTTAAATCTAGTAGTTCCCTCCTTTGTGGGAACCACAAATAGATTTGAATAGAATCATAGACCTTGTTCCTTTAGAGGAACTGGAACAATAACTCACAGGGAGGATAGGTCCTTTACACAATTTAAGAAGGCCTCCCTCTTTACCTGGTTTGTGGAAAGTCTTGACAGGAGAAATCTGCCCCATGGAGGGCAAGATTTGAACCCTATTTTGCTACCCTGGGATACTATGTCCACAGCCCATGGATCTGGGACATCGCGTACCCAAGCCTGCTGAAAAAGAGAAAGTCTGCCCCCCACTTGAACCAAGTATGGATCGGGCGCGGACCCTTCATGCTGATTTAGAATCAGTGGAAGGCTTCTTGTTTTTCTTCCCCCATTCCAAGGCTGACTGGACTTTCAAGAGGTCCTGGATTGCTCTGGTTTGGAAGAGGAGGAAGACTTCTGTCCTTTAAAGTTGTGAAAGGAACGAAAATTACAATTCTGATGACCTTTAGGTCTATTTTTCTTGTCCTGAGCTTGGAAAGATCCCTTTCCACCGGTAATTTCAGAAATGATTTCTGCCAGACCAGAGCTAAAGAGAGTTTTACCCTTATAAGGTAAAGCCAAAAGCTTGGCCTTTGAAGATACATCAGCCGACCAAGATTTTAGCCACAAAGCTCTGTGAGCTAGAACAGTGAAGCTAGATATCTTAGTTTAAAGTCTAATTACCTGCACGTTGGCATCACAGATAAAAGGTATTGGCCAGTTTAAGAGCTTTGATCCTATCTTGGATCTCCTCTACTGTAGTCTCTTCTGATATCAGATCAGATAGGGCATCATACCAATAGGATGCTGCACCCACAACCATGGCAATACTTGCCGCAGGTTGCCACAGTAATCCTTGATGGACGTACATCTTTTTTAAGTAAGCCTCCAGCTTCTAATCCATTGGATCCTTAAAAGAACAATTATCCTCTATAGGAATGGTAATTCTTTTAGTGAGAGTAGATAGCTCCCTCTACCTTAGGTACAGTACGCCATGAGTCCCGAATGGAATCAGCAACAGGGAACATATTTTAAAAACAGAGGAAGGGGAAAAAAGAGCCCCTGGATTATCCCACTCCTAAACTATAATATCAGACATCTTGTCTGGAACAGGAAAAACATCATCAGAAGAAGGAGAATCATAAACCCGGTAAAGTTTAGAAGACTTCTTAGGGTTGACAGCAACCAAAGGTTCAGAGTCATCTAAAGTAGCTAGGACCTCCTTCAGAAGTAAACAGAGAGTTTAAATCTGAAATTAACTTCTTCAGATTCACAAGATTTTTCTCACATAGTATAATAGTCTGAGATTTCACCTTCAGAAGCTACTGAAGTATCTTCTTCATCAGACATCTGAGAAAGGTTAACCAGCACAGTTTTAGAGTCAGAAACCATGCTAGTAGACAAATGTTTAGATTTTGTCTTGCATTTACCCTGAGAAGGAAAAACAGACACTGCAGACGTTATCTGAGCGGCAAAATCCCCTGGTAAATAAACACCCCCAGGAGGTTGTGAGGAAACAGAAGGCACAGTGTTAGACACAACTAAGGCTTGGGACGTTTGAGGAGAAAGCTGAGGCATGTTACGCAAAGCATCATCCTGAGAGACACTTGGCTCAGAAGGGAGTAACTTGTTTTTAAATTTCAAAGCCTTTGCTAAGCAAGTGGAACAGAATTTTGCATAGGAAGGACAATTTGGGCTTCTAAACAAAGCAAGCAATTATCCATATTAATAGATTGTTCCTGTTCAGAACCCATAGCTATAGAATCAGGTCCCACAAAATATAATGCTTTAGGACAGTATAATCTTAAAAGATAAGTTTAAGAGAGAGTAACTTGTCTTTATCCCAAAATATTTTTTACACCAGGAGAAATAAAATAACTGTTCCCCAAGAAAAAAAGAAACCTCAGAACCTGAGGCTCCTACCGTGACCGTATAGAAGCACACTGACTCCACCAAGAACCGGATGGATATTCCACTATTAAGAGGAGAGTCAAAGTCCTTCTCCTCTTAGGTGAACTCTGATGCAAAGAAAAGCAGCGGCAGAGTCGACACTGACAGACTAAGCTCCACTCCGTAAAACTGGAAATGCGGACGTCATGTGATCGGCTTAAAAAGAAGTGCACAACATAAGAAAAGCGTGTGACAAAGAAAACAGCTGCTAAACAGAAATAAAGTACTTCAACTATTTCTCTTGATATAGCCCAAGTTACCAATAAAGGAAAAGTAATAATCCCTTTTCCTGCATCTATCTCAGCCAAGTGAACTAGCCAGCCCATAGGAGAGCATTTACTCCTTAAGTGTCTTAATAGTATGCTTTAAAATGTTCTATTTTTTATTTTAAACACATAATAGTGCCAATGCTGTACTTCAGTACCTAGAATGCAAAGGGAACTTACCTGGATCCAGCTGCTGGGCAGAAAACAGCTACTAAGGTGTGACCGATAATCCTTTCTGTCAGGGACCTGTAGTAAAAGAAAGAACATGTAACCAACCCTGGCTTCCTACAAAGGGGTAGCAAAAGTGTTAGAAGTAAAGCAAAGACATCCTTACCGCCTTCTAACTGCTAAAAGCCACCACTACTCTTACTAAAGAGTTTGACGTGGACACAGCTAGACCCCAATCCTTGCTTGCAGGGAAAATAATTAAATATCTTCAGACACTGTCTTTGCACATCCTTCATTGACAGAGGCAAAGAGAATGACTGGGGATTATGGGTAAGGGAAGTTACACTTAACAGCTTTGCTGGGGTACTCTTTGCCTCCTCTTGCTGGCCACTAGTAATTGGAATGATGTTGTGGACTCTCCATGTCATAGGAAAGAATAAAACATTTCACTGACCACTAATTCGGAAAACATACAGAGGTTATACATATTTTTTTCTCCTATTTGTTCTATGTATGAAATACGAAATAAATGGACTAAATCACATTCCCTCACCTCCCACTTATTTTTGATCATTCTGGAAACACTTACAGTCATTGCGTCCAGACTGGAAACTACTTCCTCTCTGTAGTGATGTGGTTTGGCTGAGCCGGCCAATTGGAGATGGGCGACCATCACTATCCATGTCAAGCAAAGGGCTCTGAAGGACTGAGTTTCCTAGACAATTGAAAAAAGTATCCACACATTTAGAACATAACTGAAGTAACCTAGTACGTACACTGACAGCATATGTCTTATTACAAAAGAAAATGTCAAAAATGTGTTTACATTCTGCTACCTGCATACTAGTTCTCAATAATAATAATCATATAATAATGCATACATGTTTACCAAATCCTTTCAATTTTGTATCCTTTTCAAACAATATTACTGTAACTGTTAACATTAACAGGAAATTCCTATAAATCAAGGAGCATTAGTAGGAAATACCTATCATCCAATGAGCAATAGGCCCCCATTTATAAAGCTGCTTATGGGTGAATTTGGTTAAGAAACAGCGGTTGTACAGCCACTGCGTCTTAATGTGTCCTCATCTTCAGAGGTTGCAAACATCAGACAGCCCAGACTTGTTTATCCAGAACGACTGATATGCCATGGTCACATGAAGAGTCCCGGGATGCACGCACAATTGCATGTGCAATCCTAAATATCCGGCAGTGAATGCTGCTCTGGAGGCCCCAAATGCATGCGGGCAGGTTCTCTATATGAGAACCTTGTCCACATAGAAATTAATAAATGGAGGCAATAGTATGAAGTATAAAATTGATACTGTTGTATTAGTTTAAATTGAAATAGCTTTAACAATTTTTTCAGACACCAAGAAATAAACATATATGATTGTTCCTGTTTCACATGGGTAATAAAAAATGTGCTCCCAACTTAGGCACTGCTTAAATAATGTGGTCAGATCCACCCAGACTTACAAAATCATTCACTGTGTATTTGTTTTTATTCTTTATTTTATTACAAAGCAGTATTGCTATTAAAAAATGGTGTTATAATGTATATGTTTAAAAAAAAGTTCAAAGCACTACATATGGCATTTGTTTTAGCAGAAAACTTTTGCTCAGGTTCAAAAGTTTGTTATTTGTAATTTTGGTCACTCTATATGAGGTCAACAAATAAAATATTCATATAAGTATAGCTATTGTAAAATGTTATCTACATGACAAAGTTAACACAAATTACAAAAGATATACCTTTGCTTCCTGAATAATTTAAACTCAAGAAGCTAAATATACTGCACTTTACTCACAAACAATCCATTTGTCACACCAAGACAAAAGATAGCTCTTCACTCAAATAAAAAGCATCATGAGGTTATACTAGTTCCGGAAGAAAGGTTAACTAGAACTAATTTCTTAATTGGTTGTCTAGTGATTTGTGCAAGTTCAACATGGCAGCAGGGAGCTGAGACAACACTTATTCCCCCCTAGGACTCATCAAGCATCTGGATTGAATTAGTATGCAGAGAAATGTGTACTTCTCTCCCATAACCAAGAGATGGTGCTAGTACATAAGGTTTAGCACAACATTAGCTGATTCAGTTTCAAGAGACGACTTCATTCCTTATTACAAACCATCATTTATTTAAATAATTTAACATTTTATCTGGTCAAGTAAAATGATTCAGCATTATTACATTAAGAATGCAACATTACTATGTTGATTGAAGCATTCCCAGTATGTTATATGCAAAATATTACATTTTTATAAACAGTAGTAAAGTGGAAGACATTACAGGTTCCGGGTCTGCTAAATCAGTGCTAGCATAATTTTTACATTGATACAATAATTATGGTGAGCATAAAATTTTTAGTAAAAACAAACTAACAAAAAAGGCAGATTAAAACCAGTGTAATGTGTTTCAATAAATAAAAATGTCTTATAGCAAATCCCTGGCTATTAATAATGTCTAACAACAAAAGATTGGCTATTTTTACAAAGATAGATTTCCTTCACACAAAAACATGCACTAATATAAAAAAAAATAAAAAAAAATGTTATGTTCAGAATAACTTTTTTTCTTCTATCCGACCTACTAGCCCTAGCATAATTACTAGTAAGCTGCTGTAATAAATTACTTGTATAAGGAACAATATTGTGCTTACAAGTTTCTGCATAAGCTTATAAGTGCCTAAAATTGTGACAGATGTGAAAGTGGGTGAAGATGTACACGTTCTTCATGAAAATATCTCATACTGGGCTTTCTCACAACCCGCAACAGTAAGAGGGAATTCTGATCCTTAGCCTCAGGACTTTCTGAAGCCCGTCAGACTTCCTTACCACCCTTAAACACCTTTGAACATTTTTTCCTGTGCACAGCGGGTCCTTGTCCTGCGCTGCAGACCGACCACCCACTGTTGCTTGTTGACCAAACATGCTTTACTTCGAGCTATGTGGATACAACTAGGGTATAAGAATCTTTCTTTTTTTTTTTTTTTTAACAGAAAGAGAATAATTTGCGCACACACACATTTCACTCTTCCAAGATGAGAAAGCAGGGCAGGATAACAAAGTCATCAAAAATTATACTTATGTAAGCAGGCAAAAATGTTATTTAATTTCCCCTAGGGTCCAAAAGCTCTGTCACTGTCAGGATATGCAAAAAAGCCCTAAACTGGAAAAAAGGAAAACATTAGATCTGATTGTACTAACAAACTGATATATTTTACTTTCTTGAGGAATAAAAAAAATCACAAAACAAAAAAATAGACTTTAAGCTATTTTCAAGTAATACAATAAACAATATACTAGATACGTTCAGTGTATTTAATGTTTTTTTTTTAAATCATAGTTAAATTCAATGAAATATGAATAACTAGAGAAAAAATGGAATGCCCACTTTCAGTGTTTTTTTATTTTTAGAAAAAAAAAAATTTAGCCAAACATATGCTTTGTTTTAAAAACAACTAACAGTATATTTTAATAGTATTTACAAAGACCATAATACAAAAAGTATTATTAATGTTTTAAAGAAATTCTATTGTTTTCTCTCTTAAAGTTCAACATTTTTCATGTAAAAATAAACAAGTATACTGACAAAATGCTTGGGATAAAATCAAATGTTTTTTATTTCAACAATAGGCATCCCTTATGACTTTGTTGATTAGTGTTTATTAAACAAAATTAGACATTTAAAACAAAAACATATACATTGTTTTCCTTTTATCTTTTTTAGCATTTATTTATGCAATAAAATAAGATGTTTGTGTCTCTTTAAACGTGACAATTGGAAAAAAAAAATCATCATAAAACATACTAGAGATTATAAATTGCCATGGTTTTAGATTTGTATTTTTAACTGTCAGCAAAAATAAAAAAAAATATTTTGTTTTATTGAAATTACAATGATCTATTTTTCTTCTTTGTACTACCACCAAATAAAAATGTTTTTAATTATTAATAAAGTACATTACAAATGACTGATATAGTGAAAATGTGGATACTGTTTGCAATATATACTAAAACTATATTGTTTAAATATAAGTTAAATGGGTACCTTTGTGCAAACTAGATGTTAAACCAATCCCTGTTTTTTTTTCTTTTTTTCTTTAAATAAAGATAAGTTTGAACTATAGCAAACAACAATAATTTATACAAAGGCAAAATAATAGCTTACAGTAAAGCATATTACACAAATGTACACTCTGTTTTACCAGGTATTCTATGCTACAGCTCAATCACTTTTTAACATCTTATTTAATTTTGAATATTATATATTCAATATTATTTAATTTTAAATATATAAAAATGATACAAATATATAATTTATGCTAAAATAATTTACTGCAATAATACAATTATGTAAACTGAAAGTAAACAATTATTAATAGACTGAAAAAATGCATAAAGGAACATAAAACCCAATATTTTGCTTTCATAATTCAGATAGAACATATAATTTTAAACAGCTTTGCAATATACTTCTACTATCAATTTTTCTTTGTTTTCTTGTTGTCCATTGTTGAAAAGCAAAGAAAAATTGGTATTTTTTTTTTTTAAATTGTATTCTCTATCTTAATCATGAAAGAAAAACATTTGGGTTTCATGTCCCTTTAAAAGTAGAGAATATATAGAAAAATACAACCTATATGTTCAATCACCCCTTTTAAAATGGTTTATTAAACGGACACTCATCAACAAATTAAACCATGATTCAGATAGAGCATTTATTTTAACACAACTCTGCAATTTACTTCCATTAACAAAATGTGAACAGTCTTTTTATAGTTGCACTTTTTGAGTCACAAGCTCCAACTGAGCATGTGCAAGAATTCACAGAATATATGTATATGCATTTGTGATTGGCTGATAGCTGTCACATGATGCAGTGAGAGTGGAAATAGACATAACTTTAAAATTTGTTAGAAGAAAATCTACTTCTCATTTGAAGTTCAGACTAAGTGCTATTGCATTGTCTTTTTTTATCATGCATTAGTTGTTTATGCAAATCTACTGTATTTACTGGTCCTTTAATAAAATAAACAAGAATATACACAATAATACAATATCATTCAAATCAAGGAAACTGGAGAGAAGTGCTCTGAAAATTAATATAATTTTTATAGTAAATTCCAGAGCTAATTTCCATTTCTCTAAAAAAAAAAAATTTCGAATAGAAAAATATCACCTTGTTTCAGGCTCACAATACTTAATGTAACCCCATGTTTAAAAGATAATAAAATTGTCTATTAAACTGAGTAAATTTGACAGTTACTAAATGATTGGACATGTGCCTTTAAAAGCACTTAATATCAATTATACGCATTGACATGTGTTACAAAGAACTAGGCAAGAAGTGAGTCAGCTGCAACCATCAGTCATCAGTGTCTAAATTATGCACCACTGTCCTGAAATCGGAGGCAATTTAAAGAAATAATATCTACTTTCCCACAAGCACTGTCATTTTGGTAGCTTAGAAAATGCACAAGGTAACAAAAAAAAAAAAAAAGAACAAAAGTGGAGGAAGCTTTAAACAAAACAGCTATAAATGTAACTTAAGCACAACCGTTTTAATATATTTAAATAATAAAATAAGGGAAATTAATTTTAAGGTGTTTCCTTTTTTTTTTTTTTTTAAATATTTACCTCATTACTCCTACTTACAAAATCAAAATACTAAACCTTACCACATTTTAAACTGAAACTATTTTCAGAAATATTACAAATATTATTGATAGTTGAAATATAAAATAACTGTGCAACACAGAAGGTTTTAACAAATACAATGCAAGAATCTGGAAAATGCAAATGGGTATGCTGAGAATTTATTACATTTACATGCCCAATAGGAAGTTAGGAAGACTAGATTGGATTTCTGATTCAAATCAGCTGCCAAGATCTGCTTCTAAATCATTCTTCATTTAATAAGTACTCAGATATCTAAAATAAAAAATACATGTATTTGTTATGTTGGAAAACCTATTAAAATTACATATAAAATGTAATGGACGAAAAGCTGAGCATAAGCATGTTATATGTATGAGTATCACTATTGCGTTCAATTTTAATTAATATCAGCCTATTAGGGCTAAGAGTAACATGCACTATCAAAAAGAAAATTTTAAAAAACTTCTGAGAAGTGGTTTATACAAGAAATGGCTCCCAGCTAGAAGAAGCCATTTTTCCAGATGTATAGTAAGTGAAGGCAAAGGAAAGTGAGACAGCTGCTTGGATAACATACTGAAAATACCCTTTGACACTAGCATAACTGACTGTGTCTAATGTAATAAATATAGGTCTATTTAGGGAAACCCACATAGACATTTGCAAGATTTGGAAGCCTCAGACACCTTTACATTAATACAGGGGTAAGCAAACTACCGCCCACAAGCCAAGAATGACTTTAACATTTTTAAATGTTGGTAAAATATTTATATTTTGTGACCTGACAATTATATTAAATTCAAATGTACATGAAGTTGTATTGCAACACAGCTACTCCTATTTACATATGGTCTATGGCTGCTGCAGCAGAGACCATACGTGGCACCCTTTTCACACTGCACATAAAGCTTGGTGCATGACAATATACACTGACACAATATTCCCAACTCACGGGGAAGTAGCAGTCAGAAATTAGAAAATGTAAAACATCACACCGGAATTGTTGCACAAAAATACATTTAAAAAATGAAAATGTGGCTGCAACAAAAGTAAGTTTTCAGTGTCTTGTGTGTTGTATAATTTGAATTTTGTCAATAAAAAAATTGTGCAAATGTGTTTTGTCTCTTGTTTTGTATCCTCAATTTGACCTCTTAGCCTGCAAAGCCTAAAATATTTACTATCTGGCATTTACAGAAAAAGTTTCAAATAATATAGAACATAAAAAAATAAATAAAACCCAAGTTTGCTCTTCTTCTTAATACTATAAGGCACAATTAGTCAATATAAGTAGAAAATCTGATATATGTAATGTTTTATAATGTAAGATTGTTACTAACACTGCTACAGGATGTCAGATGAGGATTAACCTGGAAAGGGCTTTCCTGGCAGGAAAAGAATCAGAGACCTTGGCTTATTTTTAGATCTGGTTTGCAAGGTGAACAGTGCACTGAAATGAAATGAATATTTTTCTCATTATAATGTGCTGCACGTCAAAAACAAAGAACCAACAATGTGTAAGGTACACACTTACTATTTTTACAATAACTATTTGTGCAGTATTGTTTTGATAATGTACAATTGTTTCCAGCTACTCAGATTTCAGGCTCCTTGCAGTCTTATCAACTGCAGTTCATTATTGCTCTATGCGCATTGAGAATGTGTTTAAATTGTTTTAATTATATTAAAGATTAGTTAACAATATGGAATATTTACAGAAAAAGGTTAAAAACTTAGAATGACTTTGCTAAATTCTTGCATGTCTCATAATATTGTAGTATTCTAACATTCATCATGTTGTGTAAAGAGTTGGATGCATTGGAAATACATGACTTTTGAACTGTCGTAATCATTTTTAAATTCAACACATTTATCGGTAAATACTTACTGACTTTCTACTGAATTTAACTGTGGACAGGTTTTCTCTAAACTGTGTATCTTGGATGATAGGGTTAACATCATATAGGCCCTGAAGGTGTCCTGAGCATTTCTGTGTTTATACAGTGAAGAGCTACATTTGTCTGGTCTTAGGGTATGTTTTTTCTGCTGGTAATGGAATCCCAATGAAAGATTTAACATACTCTGTATTAGAGTATCAACCTTATGACCTACATCTGCTTGTGAAAAGTCTTGCCAAATTTAAGGATTTTGTCTTGGGAGGTAGGTTCATCCTTAAAATCTTTAAGCAATGCATTTGTTTATGAACTTGTAAAAATCCCAATTATAAGGGATATTCAAGCATAAGTATTCAGGAGTTCCACATCTCAGAATAGGATGCAAAGAGGTTTTGCAAAATAAATAATGTGTGTGTCTGTATATATATATATATATATATATATATATATATATATATATATATATATATATATATATATATATATATATATATATATATATAAAATGATTGATAAAAGAAAGGAGAGAAGGGAGATAAAGAAGGAAAGAAAGATGATTTTGTATTGTCACTATTCCTTTATAATAATAACAAAAACGTATATAGTGCTTTTCTCTAGGTTGGACTCAAATCGTTTGTGTAATTGTCATTTTGTAGAAATAACTTTGTAACTACACACATGTTATAGCGTTACAGAGTATGTTGATACATTTTAAAATAAAATATATATCTTCAATGTTTACATGACCATATATTCAACATATTATTCTTTATTGTTATATGAATTGTGATTCTAGTAGGAAAGGTCAAGAAAATAACTCGGGCTAAATTGGACATACTCCCACATATGTCTGTGAACATTTTTAACAACTTACACATGGTGTAATTTCCAACACCTTCAACGATATTGGATTTGAATTTCATACCGTTATATCCCCTTAAGAAATTATGTTTACCAAAACAAACAAAAACAAACACGCAAAACGGATTTTTTAATTGAATCAACTAGCCAAAAGAATAATTACATTTTAAGTGGTTTATTTTCCCACTTTAGCTTTAACTTACAGCTATCATCTTGATTGTACTTTTGTTTGTTTGAACAGACCAACTTCTAAACTCTCTCTTCCTTTGTTCTCCTTCCCAGACCACCATAGTTTTTGTAATTTGGTGCATTTCTCCCAACCCATGAACACACACACTCCACACAAGGCACAGCTCTTGCTCCCAGCATCTTGAGAAGCCAATTTCAGCACTATCTGGTATTACTGCTCTGCTAGTATCTCTGCTATTCATCATCAAGCTGTCCTATAAAAGTAGGAGTATGGAGATAAGAGATGTTTATGTATATGACTAGATATCAGGAGTAATATTCCACTGGAGTTCCATACTATGCAGGACAGGGCAAACTGACAGCAAAGATTTAGTATATTTACTGTAGGTTAAGCTGCCCTGACCTGTTACATGACCCTTGAGTTTTAACATTGTAGACTCAAGTTATAAAAATAGCATATTAGCAGCAGCCTTAGGTGTATCAGAATTCCCTAGAGATTCTTCCAAGGTTTGAAATTTTCAACAATGTTTTGAAAGCAAGGAAAAAAAAAAAGAGCATTATTATTATCACTTTCCAATTTGTTTACTGGCAGGCATAGGTAATCCCTTTATTAAGAAGGATAGTCATAGTTTATATGCACATGAACATTTCTATATAGAAAGTTAGGTCTCAGCAGCAGTCTCTTAAAACTTGGCAAATTTATAAGAAATTGGTTCAGCAGGTTTTTGAGACTGAAAACGTTTTCCCATTTGGAACTAAAAATGTTCAGTAGACCTAAGATATTTTTAACATTTAAAGGGACAGTCAAGTCCAAAAAAAAACTTTCATGTTTCAAATAGGGAATGTAATTTTAAACAACTTTCCAATTTACTTTTATCACCAATTTTGCTTTGTTCTCTTGGTATTCTTAGTTGAAAGCTAAACCTAGGAGGTTCATATGCTAATTTCTTAGACCTTGAAGGCTGCCTCTAATCTAAATGCATTTTAATAGTTTTTCACTACTAGAGGGCATTAGTTCACGTGTTTCATATCGATAACATTGAGCTCATGCACATGAATTTACCATGGAGACAGCTCTGATTGGCTAAACTGCAAGTCTGTCAAAAGAACTGAAATAAGGGGGAAGTCTGCTAAGGCTTAGATACAAGGTAATTACAGAGGTAAAACATGTATAATTATAACTGTGTTGGTTATGCAAAACTGGGGAATTGGGAATTAAGGGATTATCTATCTTTTAAAACAACAAAAATTCTGGTGTTGATTGTCCCTTTAACATGTATGTACTGCCACTACATGAAACTTTCATAAATTATATATTTATATATAAATCCCTAAATCCAGAATTAGAAAATCCAGACATATTCTGAAGTCCAGACTTTTTAATAAATATTTTTTTTTAAATAGAATTATTAAAATTGACCATTTTTCTCCACCAGTAAGTCACAATCTTCTCTGTCTGCGTCTTTGGTTTAGTTTTTGATTCTAAAATGTAATATGTATACAAACGTAAGTAAATATTTCCTATAATATGTCTATTTATATATCTATCCATCCATCTATCTAGTATAAAACAGAAGTGAGTACACCTCTTTGCAATATCATTTAAATATCAAATGATTCAAAATTGTAACACCTCTCAATAATTGCATTCTTTCTATGTTGATAAGTAAAGCATTTTTTTCAAAAACAAATACTTTATAAAAACTATACTGAAAATGCAGGACCAAATGTAGATAGTCAGTGCAACACAAGTGAATACACCTGTGACACTGACACGCAAGATCCTTAAAACAAACTTGAGTATGCCTGTGATTTCCAATTAGCCTTATTCCACAGACATGGTTATAAAATAACATGTAAACACCAGAACTTTCTTCATTTTGGACCTATGGGATGTGTATATCTGCATGTCTGCATCATAGCTCCACAAGAAAAAAAATTGCCAGAGGAATTGAAAAAGCTGTTGAAAAATTGTAAGACTACAAAAATGGAAAAGGATACAGGAAGATTGGTGACCAACTAAAAATCAGTAGAAACACAGTTGGAGCAGTAATCAGGAGGTATAGAACAAGCCAAAGTACCACTAATCATTCTCCTAAAATGATGCCACGGATAATGTGCTACTTGCACAATCTAGCTCAAAAAAACAGACGGCAAGTGCTTCAGATTTGGCTCAGGTGTTATCAACGGAAATTGGAGTTTCTATGACAGCTCAGACATTGTGTGAGGGATATTGCATAATGTTTACCTCTATGGACGGCATCCAAGAAAAAAACCTTGCTTTTTAAATTAAAATCATTATATGGTGTTGACAGACCTTTTGTTGTAACCTTTTACTTTTAATTTTAAACATAGTGATTTTAGGACTTTAAATCGGGTTGATAGCTGAACCCCAATAGTAAAAATAGAGCAAACGTGAAAAAAGCGATCACGCACAAGCATAGTATACCCAATTCTGGTTTTCATTACTATGGGGCATTAAACTGCTGGGTACAAGTACCCTAGAATGGTTACTACTCCCAATGCAAGTGTTCTTCTTCCTGTTGCTGCCGCTGTCTTAAAGACAGTGTTCCTATTTTAACCCCTGAAAAGTTGTCAGATTGTGAAGCTCCATCTCTTTGTACTGGGAGCTGCCATCTTGGAGTTCAGGTATTCTCACATACTGTGACAGAAATAGTGTGCATTTACATTATCAATGAGGTTGACAACATTTTGACAACTGTATAATGATGCATTTTAACATTTAAAAGTCAACTATAACCTGCAGATGCATAGTATTAGGCAATGTTTTGCACACAAACATACATACACACACATATATTTACTCTCACACACACATACATACACACATGTACACACACACAATGACAAAAACATAAATGAACACACACACATATGTACACACATACATACATACATGTACTCACATACACATACATTTTCACTTTCGACTGCCGGAGACCCGCTCTACACTGTCCCGCTATATGCACATGCAATAATACTCAAATAAAAATGAGCATGCGTAGTTTGAAGCAAGACGATTCTAATGAAATGCAAATACTCGCCATCTGATTGGTGAGTGTGTTATACCGTGTCCAGTCCATATTTGAGGGCTGGATAAAGTGATGTCATGCATATGAAATAAAATGGAGCTTCGTTTTAACACACAATAAGGTAGATTAGCTTTGTGTACTAATTGTAATTTAAATGATATGTTCCGTTTTGCATATAATTAACAAAAGTTAGTAATGCTTTAAGGTGAAGGGCAAAGAGGCAGACAAATTTGAAAAAAAGAAATTGCGCCCCACAGCACAGGGGTGCCGCTGCTTCACCACTAGTCCAGTGCACTCTGGGTCTATCCCTAGGGCCTGTTCCCTGTGGCAGTAGAAACAATGTACAGCACAGCATAGCCACTTGAATTTACCCTCCCAAACTTTAAAACAAATATATATATATATATATGGCTTTTTTTGTGGGTGTACTCACCAGTACTGAGTACCCCCACCTCTGCCAACTCATAACAGGTAATATTTGTAATCATTATGTAAATACTCTAGTTTTCACAAGAAGGGGCTGCAAAATACATCAAACATTGTAAATAATCTTGTCCCTATGATATTCCCAAAGTTACTGAGCAGAATATATCAATCAAAAATCAATGAGTACCGGTACCTTTTCTTTTACAAAAAAAAAAATATTTTTGTACAAAAAAGTCAGGGAAACGGCACATGCCAAGCACTCAGTCACCTGGTGCTCCGCAGTTATTGAGTATACACGAACACTGGATAATTCCCACGGATGACATCCGTATCTCCTAGGATATCCACAAAGCAGGGACAAGCAGGATTTTAACAATTGCATTTAATCAACACCAGTTTAGCCTTTGCTTGTTGATTAAAGGCGATTGTTAAAATCCTGCTTGTGCCTGCTTTGTAGCTATCCTGGGAGATACGGATGCCATCCGTAGGAATTATCCAGTGTTCGTGTGTGTGTGTGTATATATATATATATATATATATATATATATATATATATATATATATAGTATCTCACAAAAGTGAGTACACCCCTCACATTTTTGTAAATATTTTATTATATCTTTTCATGTGACAACACTGAAGAAATGACACTTTGCTACAATATAAAGTAGCGAGTGTACAGCCTGTATAACAGTGTAAATTTGCTGTCCCCTCAAAATAACTCAACACAAAGTCATTAATGTCTAAACCGTTGGCAACAAAAGTACACCCCTAAGTGGAAATGTCCAAATTGGGCCCAATTAGCCATTTTCCCTCCCCGGTGTCATGTGACTCGTTAGTGTTATGAAGTCTCAGGTGTGAATGGGGAGCAGGTGTGTTACATTTGGTGTTATCGATCTCACACTCTTTCAAACTGGTCACTGGAAGTTCAACATGGCACCTTATGGCAAAGAACCCTCTGAGGATCTGAAAAAAAGAATTGTTGCTCTACATAAAGATGGTCTAGGCTATAAGAAGATTGCCAAGACCCTAAAACTGAGCTGCAGCACGGTGGGCAAGACCATACAGCGGTTTCACAGGACAGGTTTCACTCAGAACAGGCCTCACCATGGTCGATCAAATAAGTTGAGTGCACGTGCTAAGCGTCATATCTAGAGGTTGTCTTTGGGAAATAGACATATGAGTGCTGCCAGCATTGCTGCAGAAGTTGAAGGGGTGGGGGGGTCAGCCTGTCAGTGCTCAGATCATATGCCGCACAATGCATCAAATTGATCTGAATGGCTGTCGTCCCAGAAGGAAGCCTCTTCTAAAGATGATGCAAAAGAAAGCCCACAAACAGTTTGCTAAAGACAAATAGACTAAGAACATGGATTACTGGAACCATGTCCTGTTGTCGGATGAGACTAAGATAAACTTATTTGGTTCAGATGGTATCAAGCGTGTGGCGGCAACCAGGTGAGGAGTACAAAGACAAGTGTGTCTTGCCTACAGTCAAGCATGGTGGTGAGAGTGCCATGGTCTGGGCCTGCATGAGTGCTGCCGGCACTGGGGAGCTACAGTTCTTTGAGGGAACCATGAATGATTGCCAACATGTACTGTGAGGTACTAAAGCAGAGCATGATCCCCTCCGTTCGGAGACTGGGCCGCAGGGCAGTATTCTAACATGTTAACAACCCCAAACACAACTCCAAGACGACCACTGCCTTGCTAAAGAAGCTGAGGGTAAAGGTGATGGACTGGCCAAGCATGTCTCCAGAACTAAACCCTATTAAGCAGCTGTGGGGTATCCTCAAATGGAAGGTGGGGGAGCGCAAGGTCTTTAACATCCACCAGCTCTGTGATGTCGTCATGGAGGAGTGGAAGAGGACTCCAGTGGCAACCTGTGACGCTCTGGTGAACTCCATGCCCAAGACGGTTAAGGCAGTGCTGGAAAATAATGATGGCCACACAAAATATTGACACTTTGGGCCCAATTAGGACATTTCCACTCACTTTTGTTGCCAACGGTTTAGACATTAATGGCTGTGTTTTGAGTTATTTTGAGGGGACAGCAAACTTACACTGTTATAAAGGTTGTACACTCACTACTTTAAACTGTAGCATAGTGTCATTTATTCAATGTTGTCACATAAAAAGATATAATAAAATCTGTACAAAAAAGAAAATGTATGCTTACCTGATAAATTTGTTTCTTTTTAGACACGATGAGTCCACGGATCATCATCCTTACTTGTGGGAATTCATCTCCTGGTCAGCAGGAGGAGGCAAAGAGCACCACAGCAGAGCTGTTAAATAGCTCCTCCCTTCCCTCCCACTCCAGTCATTCGACCAAAGTTAGGAAGAGAAAGGAAAAGCCAAGGTGCTGAGGTGTCTGAAGTTTACAAAAATTAACAACCTGTCTTAAAATAACAGGGCGGGCTGTGGACTCATCGTGTCTAAAAATAAACAAATTTATCAGGTAAGCATACATTTTCTTTTCTTTTTAAAGACACGATGAGTCCACGGATCATCATCCTTACTTGTGGGAAAACAATACCAAAGCTAGAGTACACGGATGACAAGGGAGGGACAAGACAGGGAACCTAAACGGAAGGCACCACTGCTTGAAGAACCTTTCTCCCAAAAGCAGCCTCAGCCGAGGCAAAAGTATCAAATTTATAAAAAGTGTGAAGAGAAGACCAAGTTGCAGCCTAGCAAATCTGTTCTACAGAAGCTTTATTTTTGAATGCCCATGAGGAAGCAACAGCCCTAGTGAAATGAGCCGTAACTCTTTCAGGAGGCTGCTGTCCAGCAGTCTCATATGCAAAGCGGATGATACTCTTCAACCAAAAAGAAAGAGAGGTAGCCATAGCTTTCTGACCCTTACGCTTTCCAGAGAAAATTACAAACAGAGAAGAAGACTGACGAAAGTCCTTAGTTGCTTGTAAGTAAAACTTTAAAGCACGGACAACGTGCAAATTGTGCAGAAGACGTTCCCAGTGGCGTCACTAGGGGGGGGCGGGGGGGGCGGGCCGCACCCGGGTGACACCCTCCAGGGGGTGACACCAAAAAAAAAAAAAAAATTTTTTTTTTTTTTTTTTTTTTTTTTTTTAAATTTTATTGAAATTCAAAGAAATACAATGTTTAGATGCATAGATTATTTTATTAGAGGCTGGCATTTGTGAACATTAGTGGGACTGGGGAAGTTGTAGACACACAATTTTTTTGCCCCTTGAGCCAGTGCTGCAATTTAAAAAAATAGTTTTCCCGGCTGCTTTTGCTTGTTTGTACTTTGCTCCTCCCCTGCCCAATTTCACTATGAATGTTGTGGGTGTGCCGTGGGGCTTGCAAAGTTGCGCTGCTAGCCTAAACCTGCCTGCCTATCTGTGCTCACTGCTCAGTGACATGCGGCCCAGGGCTGTGCACTGACAGACTTGGAACAGAGTCAGAGAGCAGAATTTTCATAGTTTGCGCGCCTAAACCTTTTCTTCAGTGATTTATTTTAGAGTGCTCTGTTTATCTTTCATTTGATGTTCTGCTGAGCCAGGCTCTAGGCATGAGCTTCCTAATTAATGCAGTGCAGTTTACATATTTTGTATGTGTGTGTCTGAGTTTTTGTGTGTCTCAGTGTTTTTGTGTGTGTGTTTTTGTGTGTGTGTCTGAGTGTGTTTCCGAGTGTTTGTGTGTGCATCTGAGTATGTTTTTAAGTGTGTCTGAGTGTTTGTATGTGTGTTTGCCTGTGTCTGCTTTCTGGGGGGGGGGGGGTGACACCATGACTTACCGCACCGGGTGACACCAACCCTAGTGACGCCACTGGACGTTCCTTCTGAGAAGAAGGATTAAGACACAAGGAAGGAACAACAATCTCCTGATTAATGTTCCTATCTGAAACAACCTTAGGAAGGAACCATAGTTTAGTACGTAAAACTACCTTATCCGAATGGAAAATAAGGTAAGGAGAATTGTATTGCACGCCGAAAGCTCAGACACTCTTCGAGCTGAAGAAATAGCAACAAGAAATAAAACTTTCCAAGATAACAACTTAATATCTAAGGAATGCATAGGCTCAAACAGAACCCCTTGAAGAACTTTAAGAACTAAATTCAGACTCAATGGAGGAGTAACTGGTTTGAACACAGGCCTGATCCTAACCAAGGCCTGACAAAAGGATTGAACATCTGGGACATCTGCCAGACGTTTGTGTAACAAAATAGATAAGGCAGAGATCTGACCCTTTAGGGAACTTGTCGATAAACCCTTCTCCAATCCTTCTTGGAGAAAATACAACATTCTGGGAATCCTAACTCTACTCCATGAGTAGCCCTTGGATTCACACAAATAAAGATATTTACGCAATATCTTATGGTAAATCTTTCTAGTTACAGGCTTACGCGCCTGAATCAAGGTCTCTATGACCAGATAAGAAAAACCCCGCTTGGATAGGATTAAGCGTTCAATCTCCAAGAAGTCAGCTTCAGAGAAACTAGATTTGGATGAAGGAAGGGTCCTTGAATGAGAAAGTCCTTCCTCAATGGCAGTTTCTAAGGTGGCAGGGATGACATGTCTACTAGATTGGCATACCAAATCCTGCAAGGCCACGCAGGAGCAATGAGAATCACTGATGCCTTCTCCTGTTTGATTCGAGCAATGAACCGAGGAAGAAGAGCAAACAGGGGAAAATATATGCTAGGCTGAAGGACCAAGGAACTGCTAGAGCATCTATCAGTTCCGCCTGGGGATCCCTGGACCTTGACTCGTATCTCGGGAGCTTGGCATTCTGACGAGATGCCATGAGATCTAACTCTGTCCGAGCTCATTTGAGAATCAGGTTAGAGAATACTTCCGGATGGAGATCCCACTCTCCCGGATGAAAGGTCTGCCTGCTCAGAAAGTCTGCCTCCCAGTTGTCCACCCCTTGGGATGTGGATCGCTGATAGATAGCAAGAATGGGCCTCCACCCACTGGATTATCTTGGCTACCTCGGTCATCGCTAAGGAACTCCTCGTTCCTCCTTGATGATTGATGTAAGCCACTGTCGTTATGTTGTCCGTCTGGAATCTGATGAACTGGGCCAAAGCCAACTGAGGCCAGGCCAGAAGAGCATTGAAGATCGTTCTCAGTTCCAGGATGTTTATAGGAAGAACAAACTCCGCCTGAGTCCACACTCCCTGAGCCTTTAGGGAACCCCAGTTAGCTCCCCACCCTAGAAGGCTGGCATCTGTTGTCACAATCACCCAGGACGGTCTGCGAAAGAATGTTCCCTGGGATAGATGATCCAGAGACAACCACCATTGAAGCGAGTCCCTTGTCTCCTGTTCCAGGGTTATTCGAGGAGACAAATCTGCATAATCTCCATTGAGCATGTTTCATTGCAGAGGTCTGAGGTGAAACCGAGCAAACTGAATGATGTCCATTGCCGCCACCATCAGTCCGAATACTTCCATACACTGGGCCACTGACGGCCGAGGATTGGACTGAAGGGCTCGACAGGCATCTAGAATCTTTGATTTCCTGACTTCTATCAGAAACATCCTCATAGATATAGAATCGATTAGAGTTTCCAAGAAAGTCACCCTTGTCTTCGGGATTAAGGAACTCTTTTCCAGATTTACCTTCCACCCGTGAGTTCTCAGGAAGGATAGTACAATGTCAGTATGAGACCTTGTTTGTTGACAAGATGGCGCCTGGATTAGAATATCGTCCAGATAAGGTGCCACCGCAATGCCCCGCGGTCTTAAAACCGCCAGCAAAGACCCCAGAACCTTTGTAAAAATTCTGGGTGCCATGGCCAGCCCAAAAGGAAGAGCCACGAACTGAAAGTGTTTTTCCAGAAACTTGTGATGATCTCTGTGGATAGGAACATGTAGAAATGCATCCTTTAAGTGCACTGTCGTCAAAAATTGACCCTCCTGGATCAATGGAAGAATGGTACGAATAGTTTCCATCTTGAATGACGGAACTCTGAGAAACTTGTTTAGACCCTTGAGGTCTAAGATAGGCCTGAAAGTTCCCTCCTTTTTGGGAACTACAAACAGATTTGAATAAAAACCCTGCCCGTGTTCCTTTACAGGAACGGGAAAAATCACTCCCAGAGAGGAGAGGTCTTTTACACAATGTAAGAACGCCTCTCTTTTTATCTGGTCTGCAGATAATCTTGAAAGAAGAAATCTTCCTCGGGGAGGACAATTTTTGAACTCCAGTTTGTATCGCTGAGACACTATTTCTATAGCCCAGGGATCCTGAACGTCCCACACCCAAGCCCAAACGAACAAAGTCTGCCCCCTACCAGATCCAGTCCCAGATGAGGGGCAAGCCCTTCATGCTGACTTGGATTCAGCAGCAGGCTTCTTGGATTGCTTACCCTTGTTCCAAGACTGGTTGGGTCTCCCAGTGGGCTTAGATTGCGAATAGTTTCCTTCCTGTTTAGAGGAGTAAGAGAATGAATTGCCCTTGAAATTTCGAAAGGAACGAAAATTACTTTGTCGTCCTTTTCTGTTTACTTCTCTTATCCTGAGGAAGGAGATGACCCTTTCCTACCGTGATATCAGAGATAATTTCCTTTAGTCCAGGCCCAAACAAGGTCTTTCCCTTGTAAGGAATTGCTAAAAGTTTAGACTTAGATGATACGTCCGCAGACCAAGGTTTTAACCATAAGGCTTGCGGGCTAGGATAGAGAATCCTGAACTTTTAGCTGCCAATTTAGTAATTTGCAGAGAAGCATCTGTAATAAAAGTATTGGCTAATTTCAGAGCTTTAATCCTATGCTGGATCTCCTCTAAAGAAGTTTCAGTCTTAAGAGACTCGGACAGAGCATCAAACCAATAAGCTGCCGCACTAGTGACAGTAGCGATGCACGCAGTCGGCTGCAATAGCAGACCTTGGTGAACATAAATCTTTCCTCAATGGGAATAGTAGTT
The DNA here is from genome assembly GCF_027579735.1 of Bombina bombina. NCBI lineage: Eukaryota > Metazoa > Chordata > Amphibia > Anura > Bombinatoridae > Bombina > Bombina bombina. Next base: position 688,033,213 of record NC_069503.1, on the reverse strand, counting down.
CGCTTGGCTAAGGTGGAACTAGCCCCTTCTACCTTAGGGACCGTCTGCCAAGTTTCCTTGACAACGTCGGCTATAGGGAACATCTTCTTAAAAATGGGGGACGGAGAGAAGGGAATACCTGGTCTCTCCCATTCCTTGGAAACAATCTCCGAAGCTCGCTTTGGCACCGGAAAAACGTCTGAGTAAGAGGGAACTTCAAAATATCTATCCAAGTTACTCGACTTCGCAGGAGAGTCCACTACTGTAGAATCACTGTTGTCTAAAGTGACCAAAACCTCCCTGAGTAACAGACGAAGGTGTTCAACTTTAAACCTGAAAGATACCACCTCTGAATCAGTCAAAGGTAATGAACTCTCAGAGTCTGAAATCTCGCCTTCCGATAGGACCTCTATACCCTCCATCTTAGATACCTGGGTTGGTACATCCGAGATTGTCACCATAGCATAAGAAACCTCACTGACCACATGGTTGTCTTTCCTCTTACGTTTGCCTTAAAGCATATGAAAAGCAGACAACGCATTAGAAACTGTTGAAGACATAAGTGCAGCTATGTCCTTTAAAGTAACTCCAGTAAGAGTAGAAATACAGGGCACTGCTTGAGCGGGCGTTAAAAATTGGGACTATTGGGGAGAAAGCAGCGGCATACTGCATCCGCCTTTGAAAAATTTTGAGCGTGAAAAATGTTCTCTTTATAACTTAAAGCCCTCTCAACACATGAGGGACAAAAAGGAACCGGTGGTTCCACATTGGCATCCAAACACATGGCACAAGTAACATTTTGCACAGCTTCTAAATCCATTGTAGAAAACAGACAATAATGAAATAAAATAAAAAAAAAAACAAAAAAACATTTTTTAAAAGCAAACTATTTTCCTGCCTAAAACAAGAACGTATCACTTTATATAAATAATGTTTTTTAAGCCCCAATCAGACACCTCTACGCCTCAGCAGCTCTGCTGAGGCGCCTACCTGCCACCGGTCTCACTGTCAAAGTCCCAGCGGTGCAGAAGAGGAAGACTCTGGAGCGCTAACAACCGCTTGCTCATTCAGTCAGAAAAACCATGCGGTGCCAGAGCGAAGATAGGATGTCACTGTCCTGCTAGACTGAGCAATGATTAGCCCCACAGCTAAACCGGAATGTCACCGGATGTTGGACCAGATGAAACTGCGCAGAAGTAAAAAGCGTGCAAAATGCTGGCCCCACCCATCGTGGGCGTTAACCACTACACAGCCCGATCAGCTTGATCTTAATAAAAAATAACGATAGTGACAAGCTTTACTCCCAGCCCCAGTGCCTGTACATAAGCTGCCATAAAGATTACCCTCCACACATAGAGAGCCAGAAGTCCCATTCAAGAGCTCCATTTGCCTTATATAAATAAAAGGTATAATTGAAGTGCCCACTTTCCTCTGAGTCTAAGTATTCCCCAGAATAAAAAGTCTGCACTTACCTCACTGCTGTCCGACGGCAGGACAGCCCAACAGGTTTAAGAGGTCCTCTCCCTCCTATAGCCCTGTGGAAAATGATAAGGCCTGAGTTAGTACTTGAACAAACACAGGTAGTGCCCCACTAGCTTAGATAATTCTGGGCTGCTAGTGGTAGCTGTAAAAACAAGTACTATGGTCTCACCTCCGTTCGCATCTTCCGTCTAGCCCCAGTCATCCGTATCCTCGGTACCCGATCTCACCACTTTGTTGCGGTTGTGGGATTCTTCCGATGGCGTCTGACGTCACTCCCTTGTGACCGTTTCTAACCACTCACGGGGCAGACCTGGCGAACGGGTGTCCGACCAATCTTGCAGCTCTCACCGATCCTGGCAGTTGAGTGTATAGGTATGTACCCGGTGCTCCCATGGGTTAATCCGGGCTTAACGCCCTACCGCAGCATACAAGAGGCCCTCTCCTTGGCCGTAATAGATCCACAAATTGTAAGAATGCCGCTTGGGTAAAACTTGGTGCTTTATTAATACAATTAAAATCTTGGTGCTGACGTGCAGTAATCTTTAAAATAAACAGCTGTTATGTCACAAAACAGGCCAGTCTGACGCGTTTCGGCTGTTATGCCTTATTCATAGACTCAATTGGCTCAATACACCTGTGGAGCTTTAAAAGCCCCCTCACAATCTCATTGGTTGCCTGAAATAGTGTCTTAGCTCTCTCCTCCCTTTTGCTTGTCAAACATTGGTTGCTGAATTCCTCCCACTACACACCTCCCTTCATTCATAGCTACCGGTGCAGCTGTCAAAGCTGCAATATATATATACCTAACTGACTTTGTTACTAGTTTTAATAGAGATGTGTAACATCTCATATATACCAATATTGGCCACATTAAATCAGACATGCAGAAATCTCTTTGTTCATGGGCTGGTGGGAGCTGTCCCACGTCTTTGCAGATATGAATCCTTTTGGTGAACAGATAATGGGATACAAACGCTACATAGATGACCTGCTGTTTGTTTGGGCAGGCAGTAGGGAATCTAGTGAGCAGTTTGTGTCATACCTTAACAGCAATGATGTTGGCTTGTCTTTCACGTTTTGCTTTGATATGATCAAGGTGGATTACCTTGATATTACGCTAATAGGCGACACTACTGTTGGTGGGGTTAGGACAAGACTCTTCACTAAGCCCATCTCGGCTAACTCACTTATTCATGCGAGGAGTAGTCATCCACGCCATATGCATTATGGCGTGGCAAAAGGCCAGCTCATCAGAGCCAAGCACAATTGCTCTGATGATTCTGATTATGTAACTGAAAGTAAAGCACTGGTACGGAAATTGAGAGATAGGGGATATCCAGAGGGCCCAATCAATAGAGCCCTGAGGGATGTCAATAGCATGTCTAGAGAGACACTACTGCAGTCCAAATCCCCCAGACAAAAAGCCATAGGTGAGATCACCTTTGTAACGACATATTCTAGTCAGTTTAATAACATTTGCAACATCATCAGAAAGAATCTCCAAATTTTGAGAGGTGATGATATTTTGAAAAATGTGGTAGACAAAGGCTGTAGATTTGTTTTGAGAAGAAACGTTACTATTGGGAACATGATCTCCCCCAGTATGCTAAAGAAACCAAAGAAAGAGAGCAGCTGGTTAAGCTGCAAAGGGCATTATAAATGTGGCACCAGAAGTTGTACAGCCTGCAATTATACAAGTCAGCAAGGTGTTTCAATCCACACAAACACACAAAGTATATGAATGCAAAAAATGTACAAACTGCAGAACTGAATTTGTTGTGTATATGGTGGTATGCCATCAATGTAAATTACAATATGTGGGGTGCACCTCCAGAGAGGCCCGTACGAGAATTAGGGAGCACCTCAATGACATTGATAAAGAAAGAACTACCAGGGGAGTAGCGAAGCACTTCCTGCATGTTCACCAAGGAAATGTTAGTACCATTAGATGGATGATAATAGATGTAATAGATAAAAAACCTAGAGGGGGCAATAGGATGAATGAGTTGTTCCGTAGAGAGGCATACTGGATCTTCACCCTAAACACACGCAGGCCAGCAGGTTTGAACATAGCAGATGATATAATACATTTCTGGGAGTAATAGAGAAAACAGGAAACAATTGGGCATTGTAACATCATGCAATAGGTTGCGATAAAATATACTAAATTGCATTATCATGTTAATCAAGCAATTAAAAAACTGATAAATCCTAAGGCCTTTAGGTAACAGTTGCACTTAAATTGGCACAAGTACAAGTGACATGTAAAATTGATTGGGAATAGGATGCAGGAATGGTAATATAATATTTTATCATTACAGGGAAGCAGTCTACTGTACAGTATATGTAAATACAAAATACTTGGCACAAGTGAGAGGAGGTAACATATCACAAAGAAACAGTTAAGTTTGGAATTTATGTCCCCCCCCTTTATTATTCAACCATTGGTGGAGTATCAAGCGATTGTAGAGTAATTATAGATCTGAACACCGGAATAGGAATTATTATTCCTTTTTATATTATCCGGTTTAGTATCCAACTACATAAAGGGTTATCTCAATAACAGCGCACATGTAATAAACATTTATAGGCGCCAACAGGGACAGTTACCCAGATGAATAAAGGACCTCAGGTTACGAGTTAGAACAACCAACAGTCATATTTAGCTTGTAACATACAAAGAATATAAAGAGATTTCTGCATGTCTGATTTAATGTGGCCAATATTGGTATATATGAGATGTTACACATCTCTATTAAAACTAGTAACAAAGTCAGTTAGGTATATATATCTTGCAGCTATGACAGCTGCACCGGTAGCTATGAATGAAGGGAGGTGTGTAGTGGGAGGAATTCAGCAACCAATGTTTGACAAGCAAAAGGGAGGAGAGAGCTAAGACACTATTTCAGGAAACCAATGAGATTGTGAGGGGGCATTTAAAGCTCCACAGGTGAATTGAGCCAATTGAGTCTATGAATAAGGCATAACAGCCGAAACGCGTCAGACTGGCCTGTTTTGTGACATAACAGCTGTTTATTTTAAAGATTACTATACGTCAGCACTAAGTTTTACCCAAGCGGCATTCTTGCAATTTCTGAGTTAGTACTTGCTTAGGCCATCAGGATAAGGGCAGCAGAAAGGTATGGGAGGCGCAGTGAGAATTATGTCCCACCAGTTACCATTGCTCTAAAGCCACCAAAAGCTCTACTGAAGAGACTGATATGGACTACGTCTACACCCTAGAACAAAGCATCACACTCTGGCACTACTTTAAAAATAATAAACTCTTGATTGAAGAATCTATACTAACACCTCACTTTACCTCTTCCTATCACTAACGTAGGCAAAGAGAATGACTGGAGTGGGAGGGAAGGGAGGAGCTATTTAACAGCTCTGCTGTGGTGCTCTTTGCCTCCTCCTGCTGACCAGGAGGTGAATTCCCACAAGTAAGGATGATGATCCGTGGACTCATCGTGTCTTTAAAAAGAAATGTGAGGGGTGCATCCAGGTGGATTCCGAAAATGGCAAAAAGAATGCACGAAGAATGCATCCATGCAGTGAAGGCAAACGGAGCATTACAAAAAAAAAACTGCCCGCAATAAGTATGAAAAAAACAGAATTTATGCTTACCTGATAAATTACTTTCTCCAACGTTGTGTCCGGTCCACGGCGTCATCCATAACTTGTGGGAATATTCTCTTCCCCAACAGGAAATGGCAAAGAGCACAGCAAAAGCTGTCCATATAGTCCCTCCTAGGCTCCGCCCACCCCAGTCATTCGACCGACGGACAGGAGAAAAAAAAAGGAGAAACCATAGGGTGCCGTGGTGACTGTAGTTAAAGAAAGAAATTTATCAAACCTGATTAAAAAACCAGGGCGGGCCGTGGACTGGACACACCGTTGGAGAAAGTAATTTATCAGGTAAGCATAAATTCTGTTTTCTCCAACATTGGTGTGTCCGGTCCACGGCGTCATCCATAACTTGTGGGAACCAATACCAAAGCTTTAGGACACGGATGAAGGGAGGGAGCCAATCAGGTTACCTAAACAGAAGGCACCACGGCTTGCAAAACCTTTCTCCCAAAAATAGCCTCCGAAGAAGCAAAAGTATCAAATTTGTAGAATTTGGCAAAAGTGTGCAGGGAAGACCAAGTCGCTGCCTTACATATCTGATCAACAGAAGCCTCGTTCTTGAAGGCCCATGTGGAAGCCACAGCCCTAGTAGAGTGAGCTGTGATTCATTCGGGAGGCTGCCGTCCGGCAGTCTCGTAAGCCAATCGGATGATGCTTTTCAGCCAAAAGGAAAGAGAGGTAGCAGTAGCTTTTTGACCTCTCCTCTTGCCAGAATAAACGACAAACAGAGAAGACGTTTGTCTGAAATCCTTTGTTGCTTCTAAATAGAACTTTAAAGCACGTACTACATCTAAATTATGTAACAAACGTTCCTTCTTTGAAACTGGATTCGGACACAAAGAAGGCACAACTATTTCCTGGTTAATATTCTTGTTGGAAACAACCTTTGGAAGGAAACCAGGTTTAGTACGCAAAACAACCTTATCTGAATGGAACACCAGATAGGGCAGATTACACTGCAGAGCAGATAACTCAGAAACTCTTCTAGCAGAAGAAATAGCAACCAAAAACAGAACTTTCCAAGATAACATCTTGATATCTATGGAATGTAGAGGTTCAAACGGAACCCCTTGAAGAACTGAAAGAACTAAATTCAGACTCCAGGGAGGAGTCAAAGGTCTGTAAACAGGCTTGATCCTGACCAAAGCCTGAACAAAAGCTTGAACATCTGGCACAGCTGCCAGTCGTTTGTGTAACAAGACAGATAAAGCAGAAATCTGTCCTTTTAGAGAACTCGCTGATAATCCCTTATCCAAACCTTCTTGGAGAAAGGAAAGGATCCTAGGAATTTTAATCTTACTCCATGAGAATCCCTTGGATTCACACCAACAGATATATCTTTTCCATATTTTATGGTAAATTTTTCTAGTTACAGGTTTTCTGGCTTGTACCAGACTATCTATCACAGAATCCGAAAACCCACGCTTAGATAAAATCAAGCGTTCAATTTCCAAGCCGTCAGCTGGAGAGAAACTAGATTTGGATGTTCGAATGGACCCTGTACTAGAAGATCCTGTCTCAAAGGTAGCTTCCATGGTGGAGCCGATGACATATTCACCAGGTCTGCATACCAAGTCCTGCGTGGCTATCAAAATCACTGAGGCCCTCTCCTGTTTGATCTTGGCTACCAGCCTGGGAATGAGAGGAAACGGTGGAAACACATAAGCTAGGTTGAAGGTCCAAGGCGCTACTAATGCATCCACTAGAGTCGCCTTGGGATCCCTGGACCTGGACCCGTAGCAAGGAACCTTGAAGTTCCGACGAGACGCCATCAGATCCATGTCTGGAATGCCCCATAATTGGGTCAACTGGGCAAATATCTCCGGGTGGAGTTCCCACTCCCCCGGATGGAATGTCTGACGACTCAGGTAATCCGCCTCCCAGTTTTCCACTCCTGGGATGTGGATCGCAGATAGATGGCAGGAGTGATCCTCCACCCATTTTATGATTTTGGTCACTTCCCTCATCGCCAGGGAACTCCTTGTTCCCCCCTGATGGTTGATGTAAGCAACAGTCGTCATGTTGTCTGATTAGAATCTTATGAATCTGGCCTTTGCTAGTTGAGGCCAAGCCTTGAGAGTATTGAATATCGCTCTCAGTTCCAGAATGTTTATCGGGAGAAGAGACTCTTCCCGAGACCATAGACCCTGAGCTTTCAGGGAGTCCCAGACCGCGCCCCAGCCCACTAGACTGGCGTCGGTCGTGACGATGACCCACTCTGGTCTGTGGAAGCTCATTCCCTGGGACAGGTGATCCTGGGTTAGCCACCAACGGAGTGAGTCTCTGGTCTTCTGATCTACTTGAATCACTGGAGACAAGTCTGTATAGTCCCCATTCCACTGTTTCAGCATGCACAGTTGTAATGGTCTTAGATGAATTCGCGCAAAAGGAACTATGTCCATTGCTGCAACCATCAACCCTACTACTTCCATGCACTGAGCTATGGAAGGTCGTGGAACAGAGTGAAGAACTTGACAAGCGTTTAGAAGTTTTGACTTTCTGACATCTGTCAGGAAAATCTTCATTTCTAAAGAATCTATTATTGTCCCCAAGAAAAAGAACTCTTGTCGACGGAGACAGGGAACTTTTTTCTATGTTCACCTTCCACCCGTGAGATCTGAGAAAGGCCAGAACGATGTCTGTGTGAGCCTTTGCCTTTGAAAGAGACGACGCTTGTATCAGAATGTCGTCCAAGTAAGGTGCCACTGCAATGCCCCTTGGTCTTAGAACCGCTAGAAGGGACCCGAGTACCTTTGTGAAAATCCTTGGAGCAGTGGCTAGCCCGAATGGGAGAGCCACAAACTGGTAATGTTTGTCCAGAAAGGCGAACCTTAGGAACTGATGATGATCTTTGTGGATAGGAATATGTAGATGCGCATCCTTTAGATCCACGGTAGTCATAAATTGACCCTCCTGGATTGTATGTAAAATCGTTCGAATAGTTTCCATTTTGAACGATGGCACTCTGAGAAATTTGTTTAGAATCTTTAAATCCAGAATTGGTCTGAAGGTTCCCTCTTTTTTGGGAACTACAAATAGATTTGAGTAAAACCCCAGTCCTTGTTCCACAGTTGGAACTGGGTGTATCACTCCCATTTTTAACAGGTCTTCTACACAATCTAAGAATGCCTGTCTCTTTATTTGGTTTGAAGATAAGTGAGACATGTGGAACCTTCCCCTTGGGGGTAGTTCCTTGAATTCCAGAAGATAACCCTGAGAAACTATTTCTAGTGCCCAGGGATCCTGAACATCTCTTTCCCAAGCCTGAGCGAAGAGAGAGAGTCTGCCCCCTACTAGATCCGGTCCCGGATCGGGGGCTACTCCTTCATGCTGTTTTGGTAGCAGCAGCAGGCTTCTTGGCCTGCTTACCCTTGTTCCAGCCTTGCATCGGTTTCCAAGCTGGTTTGGTTTGCGAAGCATTACCCTCTTGTCTAGAGGCTGCAGAGTTGGAGGCCGGTCCGTTCCTGAAATTGCGAAAGGAACGAAAATTAGACGTATTCTTGGCCTTGAAAGGCCTATCTTGTGGGAGGGCATGGCCCTTACCCCCAGTGATGTCTGAGATAATCTCTTTCAATTCTGGCCCAAAAAGGGTTTTACCCTTGAAAGGGATATTAAGCAATTTTGTCTTGGAAGATACATCCGCTGACCAAGACTTTAGCCAGAGCGCTCTGCGCGCCACAATTGCAAACCCTGAATTTTTCGCCGCTAATCTAGCTAACTGCAAAGCGGCATCTAAAATAAAGGAATTAGCTAACTTAAGTGCGTGAATTCTGTCCATAACCTCCTCATACGGAGTCTCTCTACTGAGCGACTTTTTCTAGTTCCTCGAACCAGAACCACGCTGCTGTAGTGACAGGAATAATGCACGAAATAGGTTGCAGGAGGTAACCTTGCTATACAAAAATCTTTTTAAGCAAACCCTCCAATTTTTTTATCCATAGGATCTTTGAAAGCACAATTATCCTCGATAGGAATAGTAGTGCGCTTGGCTAGTGTAGAAACTGCCCCCTCGACCTTAGGGACTGTCTGCTATAAGTCTTTTCTGGGGTCGACCATAGGAAATAATTTCTTAAATATAGGAGGGGGGACAAAAGGTATGCCGGGCTTCTCCCACTCCTTATTCACTATGTCCGCCACCCGCTTGGGTATAGGAAAAGCGTCGGGGTGCACCGGAACCTCTAGGAACTTGTCCATCTTGCACAATTTTTCTGGAATGACCAGGTTGTCACAATCATCCAGAGTAGATAGCACCTCCTTAAGCAGTGCGCGGAGATGCTCTAATTTAAATTTAAATGTCACAACATCAGGTTCTGCCTGTTGAGAAATTCTACCTGAATCAGAAATTTCCCCATCTGACAAAACCTCCCTCATGGCCACTTCAGATTGGTGTAAGGGTATGACAGAGCAATTTTCATCAGCGCCCTCCTGCTCTACAGTGTTTAAAACAGAGCAATCGCGCTTTCTCTGAAATGCAGGCATTTTGGATAAAATATTTGCTATGGAGTTATCCATTACTGCCGTCAATTGTTGCATAGTAACAAGCATTGGCGCGCTAGAAGTACTAGGGGTCTCCTGCGTGGGCAAAACTGGTGTAGACACAGAAGGAGATGATGTAGAACTATGTCTACTCCCTTCATCTGATGAATCATCTTGGGCAACTTTACTATCTGTGGCAGTACTGTCCTTACTTTGTTTGGACGCTATGGCACAATTATCACACATATTTGAAGGGGGAGACACATTGGCTTCCATACATACAGAACATAGTCTATCTGAAGGCACAGACATGTTAAACAGGCTTAAACTTGTCAATAAAGTACAAAAAACGTTTTAAAACAAAACCGTTACTGTCTCTTTAAATTTTAAACAGGGCACACTTTTTTACTGAATATGTGAAAAACTATGAAGGAATTGTTCAATTTTAACCAAATTTTCACCACAGTGTCTTAAAGCATTCAAAGCACTGCACCCCAAATTTCAGACCTTTAACCCTTAAAATGAGGAAACCTGAGCCGTTTACAGTTTTAACCCCTCTACAGTCCCAGCTCCAGCCTTTGCTGCGACTTTACCAAACCCAGGGGGGTATACGATACCAAATGAAGCCTTCTAGGAACCTTTTCAACTACTTCCAGACTACTTCCAGAACCACACACATGCAGCTGCATGTACTGCTCTCAAAAGTAACTGCGCAGTAATGGCGCGAAAATGAGGCTCTGCCTACTACAGAGAAGGCCCTTCCTGACTGGGAAGGTGTCTAAACCAGTGCCTGACGTAAAAAAACGTTCCCCAAAGTTATAAAGTGTGAATTTCAACATCAAACTGTATAAAATGCCCAAATAAAGCAATCGATCTAGCCCATAAAAGTGTCTACCAGTTTTATAGCCCATATTAAGCCCTTTATTCTGTTTAAGAAAATGGCTTACCGGTCCCCATGAGGGGAAAATGACAGCCTTCCAGCATTACACAGTCTTGTTAGAAATATGGCTAGTCATACCTTAAGCAGAAAAGTCTGCCAACTGTTCCCCCCAACTGAAGTTATCTCATCTCAACAGTCCTGTGTGGGAACAGAAAACGATTTTAGTTACTGCTGCTAAAATCATACTCCTCTCACAAACAGAACTCTTCATCCTTTTCTGTTTCAGAGTAAATAGTACATACCAGCACTATTTTAAAATAACAAACTCTTGATAGTAGAATAAAAAAAAACTACAACTAAACACCACATACTCTTCACCATCTCCGTGGAGATGCTGCTTGTTCAGCGGCAAAGAGAATGACTGGGGTGGGCGGAGCCTAGGAGGGACTATATGGACAGCTTTTGCTGTGCTCTTTGCCATTTCCTGTTGGGGAAGAGAATATTCCCACAAGTTATGGATGACGCCGTGGACCGGACACACCAATGTTGGAGAAAACATCTACCCGCACGCAATAAGTCGCTATATAACCTATGAAAATAAAAAAGCCCCCCAAAATAAAAACACCCCCTAATCCAGAGTTTTCCAAACTTTTCTTGTTGGTGACACACTTTTTAGACCTACATCATTTCGCGACACAGTAATTTAGTTGTACTAGCAAACAGGAGGTTAAACTAACTTGTTTAAAGAGATACAGACACATACATATAATGATATAATATATAACGAAATGTATTTACAAGTAACAGTATATATGTGCAAGAATTGAAAAAAAAAGTTTAATAACACCAATAGCTACTTACTATTTTAATGGGATGTATGAGTTTGATGGGATGAACATAGTTCCTGAATATTTGGTGGAATATTAGATAAAGACACGCACATTTCATCATCAAGAATTTTTAAGCTTCCACTTCCTATCCATATATCAAGACCAGGAGCAGCAATGCACTACTATGAGCTAGCTGCAAAAAAACCCAACACTTTGTCTTCTGACTTCAACTCAGCGTTTAAGCTACTGCCCTTAGAGCTTTGTGAGTCAGACTGACTACTGCCTGCGCTGCAAACACACTGCTGTCCCACTCACTGACTACACGTGCAGTCAGGAGCCAATGTGCCGCCAACCACGTGATATGCGTAGCAGGCAGGCAGAAAGTCGGAAACCAAAAAAAAATGTAAAAATAATTTTAAATTCCCCAAAATTTGTGCTAAAGCAGGGACACACCTACACACTGTCGTTGACACACTAATGTGTCACGACACACAGTTTGGAAAGCACTGCCCTAATCTAATGCTAAACTACCTGAAAGGGCATTTGTATGGGCATTGCCCTTAAAAGGGCATTTAGCTCTTTTTCCAAGTGCCCAAAAAAACCTAAGTTAAAAAAATAAATTAAAAAAAATGTAAAAACCTAACACTAAAGCCCCAAATAGGTACTCATGGTTTCAGAAGTCCGGCGGAGAAGGTCTTCTTCCAGACGGGTCCATCATCTTCCTTCACTGCAAAGGCGGCGAGGAGGTCCAGAGCGATCTTCCCAGATGTGGCGATCCGCTGTGTCAGTCCTTGGCGACATGGACGATCGGATGAAGAGGAGCCTCCGTGGTATACTGAAGAAAAAATGCAAGGTACCGCAATCAATTTGGGGTACCTTGCATTCCTATTGGCTAAATTTATTAGTGTTAGTTTTTTTTTTTTTGTGGGGTTTGGTGGGTGAGGGGTTTTACTGTTAGGGTGGACTTTGTTTATTTTTAATGTAAAAGAGCTGTTTAACTTAGGATAATGCCCTACAAAAAGCCCTTTTAATTGCTATTGGTAGTTTAGCATTAGATTGGGGGGGGGTTATTTTGGGGGGGCTTTTTTATTTTCATAGACATTAGGTTTCATTTTTTTATTTTGGATAATGTGTTTATTTTTTTCTGTAGTTCTATCAGGAATGAACAACAGCACAATAGCTTGTTCTATGGTGAGTTACCACCTAGGAGCAGCTCTTTTAGCCCAGTTGTGCTTTTCACAGAGGAAGACTTTCCTGAAGTATATCAGTCTGATCTTGCCCAGTAAGGTCAGCCCAGCCCTGAAATACAAGGCAATTCTCCTCTTAACAAGGAACATGACAACTCCAGATGATCATTTCGGCCTCCTGTGGGCCTTGTCAGTGAGGTTCAGCAATATTCCTCTAAGCACACTTGGCAAGGAATCCACGTCTGGTCCCCCCCATCACCATTAGGGAGACCTCCCAAGGATCGTAATACAAATGCATAAAAAGAGAGAAGCGCTATACCAGGAACGAACAACCGCTCAGTAGCTTGTGCTATAGCGAGTTACCTCCTAGGAGCAGCTTCTTTAAGCTCAGTTGTACTTTTAACAAAGGAAAACTTTCCTGAAGCATATTAGTCTGATCCCGCTAAGAAAGGTCAGTCCAGTCCCGAAATACTGGACAATTCTCTTTGTTCCTTATAAATGTTTCTATATTGAAGGTATGAAAATATGGTGACTATTAAATTTACTTAAAGGGACAGTCAAGTCAAAATGAAACTTTTATGATTCAGATAGAGCACACAATTTTAAACAACTTTCCAATTCACTTCCATTAGTGTACAATCTTTTTATATGTATGTTTTTTCATGCCCCAGCTCCTATTGAGCATGTGCAAGATTAACAAGATATACATATATGCATTTTGTGATTGGCTGATGACCGCCACATGATGCATTAAGAAGGAAAATGTAACTAACATTTGTCAGAAAACAATCTAGTGCTCATTTGAAATGCAAACCAAGTGCTTTTGCATTGTCTCTTTATTATGCATTTATTGATTATGCTATTCCACTTTGTTTAGAGGTCCTTTAAGTTTCAAAGCATTTCACAACTTTTCTACTGCGGTGTACACAGTGTGCCACTGATGAGGGGATATCTTACAAAATATAGAAGCTTTCTTCCTGGTAATACCAGGCAAGGGTCCTCCTGAAGCTTTGAAGTCAGGTGACATTTTCCAGTTAAAGGGACAGTCTAATCCAAAACAAACTTTCATTATTCATATAGGGCATGTAATTTTAAACTATTTTTAAATTTAAATATATCACTAATTTTGCTTTGTTCTCTTGGTATTCTTATTTGAAAGCCAAACCCAGGAGGTTCATATGCTAATTTCTAAGCCCTTGAAGGCCGCCTCTCTTCTCAGGGCATTTTGACAGTTTGTCACCACTAGAGGGTGTTAATTCATGTGTTTCATATAGATAACACAGAGCTCACGCGTGTGGAGTTCCTAGGAGCCAGCACTGATTGGCTAAAATGCAAGTCTGTCAAAAGGACTGAAATAAGGGGGCAGTTTGCAGAGGCTTAGATACAAGATAATCACAAAGGTAAAAAGTATATTAATATAATTGTGCTGGTTATGCAAAACTAGGGAACGGGTAATAAAGGGATTTTCTATCTTTTAAAATAAAAAATATACTGGTGTTGACTGCCCTTTAAGCATTTTGTTCCCATTTCCCGCTCTGGTAAATTTATTACATGTACTAAAAGGTTTGTATATTTATTCACTTTGAATATAGATATATAGGTATATAAAAACATAATTTATGCTTACCTGATAAATTTATTTCTCTTGTAGTGTATTCAGTCCACGGATCATCCATTACTTATGGGATATATTCCCTTCCCAACAGGAAGTTGCAAGAGGATCACCCAAAGCAGAGCTGCTATATAGCTCCTCCCCTCCACGTCATATCCAGTCATTCGACCGAAACAAGACAAGAAAGGAGAAACCATAGGGAGCAGTGGTGACTGGAGTTCTAATTAAAATTTAGATCTGCCTTAAAAAAGACAGGGCGGGCCGTGGACTGAATACACTACAAGAGAAATAAATTTATCAGGTAAGCATAAATTATGTTTTCTCTTGTTAAGTGTATTCTGTCCACGGATCATCCATTACTTATGGGATACCAATACCAAAGCTAAAGTACACGGATGATGGGAGGGACAAGGCAGGAACTTAAACGGAAGGAACCACTGCCTGTAGAACCTTTCTCCCAAAAACAGCCTCCGAAGAAGCAAAAGTGTCAAATTTGTAAAATTTTGAAAAAGTGTGAAGCGAAGACCAAGTTGCAGCCTTGCAAATCTGTTCAACAGAGGCCTCATTCTTAAAGGCCCAGGTGGAAGCCACAGCTCTAGTAGAATGAGCTGTAATTCTTTCAGGGGGCTGCTGTCCAGCAGTCTCATAGGCTAAACGTATTATGCTACGAAGCCAAAAAGAGAGAGAGGTTGCCAAGGTTTTTGACCTCTCCTCTGTCCAGAGTACACGACAAACAGAGAAGAAGTTTGACGAAAATCTTTAGTTGCCTGTAAATAGAACTTCAGGGCACGGACTACATCCAGATTATGCAAAAGTCGTTCCTTCTTTGAAGAAGGATTAGGACATAATGATGGAACAACAATCTCCTGATTGATATTCCTGTTAGAAACTACCTTAGGTAAAAACCCAGGTTTAGTACGCAGAACTACCTTGTCTGAATGGAAAATCAGGTAAGGAGAATCACAATGTAAGGCAGATAACTCAGAGACTCTTCGAGCCGAGGAAATAGCCATCGAAAACAGAACTTTCCAAGATAAAAGCTTAATATCAATGGAATGAAGGGGTTCAAACGGAACCCCTTGAAGAACTTTAAGAACCAAGTTTAAGCTCCACGGAGGAGCAACAGTCTTAAACACAGGCTTAATCCTAGCCAAAGCCTGACAAAAGGCCTGGACGTCTGGAACTTCTGCCAGACGTTTGTGTAAAAGAATAGACAGGGCAGAAATCTGTCCCTTTAACGAACTAGCATTCAGAAGCTTTGATAACCTGGACTCCGTCAGGTAAATCTTCATTTCTATAGAATCTATAAGAGTCCCCAGGAAGAGAACTCTTGTGAGTGGTAATAGAGAACTCTTTTCCACGTTCACCTTCCACCCATGCGACCTCAGAAAAGCCAGAACTATCTCTGTATGAGACTTGGCAATTTGAAAACTTGACGCTTGTATCAGAATGTCGTCTAGGTACGGAGCCACCGCTATGCCTCGCGGTCTTAGCACCGCCAGAAGTGAGCCCAGAACCTTTGTAAAAATTTTCGGGGCCGTAGCTAACCCGAAGGAAAGAGCTACAAACTGGTAATGCCTGTCTAGAAAGGCAAATCTTAGGTACCGATAATGATCTTTGTGAATCGGTATGTGAAGGTAGGCATCCTTTAAGTCCACTGTGGTCATGTATTGACCCTCTTGGATCATGGGTAGGATGGTTCGAATAGTTTCCATTTTGAATGATGGAACTCTTAGGAATTTGTTTAAGATTTTTAGGTCCAAGATTGGTCTGAAGGTTCCCTCTTTCTTGGGAACCACAAACAGATTTGAGTAAAAACCTTGCCCTTGTTCCGTCCACGGAACTGGGTGGATCACCCCCATTACTAAGAGGTCTTGTACACAGCGTAGAAATGCCTCTTTCTTTATTTGGTTTGCTGATAACCTTGAAAGATGAAATCTCCCCTGTGGAGGAGAAGCTTTGAAGTCCAGAAGATATCCCTGAGATATGATCTCTAAAGCCCAGGGATCCTGGACATCTCTTGCCCAAGCCTGGGCGAAGAGAGAAAGTCTGCCCCCCACTAGATCCGTTTCCGGATAGGGGGCCCTCTCTTCATGCTGTCTTAGGGGCAGAAGTAGGTTTTCTGGCCTGCTTGCCCTTGTTCCAGGACTGGTTAGCTTTCCAGCCCTGTCTGCAACGAGCAACAGTTCCTTCCTGTTTTGGAGCGGAGGAAGTTGATGCTGCTCCTGCCTTGACGTTACGAAAGGCACGAAAATTAGACTGTTTGGCCTTTGATTTGGCCTTGTCCTGAGGAAGAGTATGACCCTTACCTCCAGTAATGTCAGCAATAATTTATTTCAAGCCAGGCCCGAATAAGGTCTGCCCTTTGAAAGGAATATTAAGCAATTTAGATTTAGAAGTCACGTCAGCTGACCAGGATTTAAGCCATAGCGCTCTGCGCGCCTGGATGGCGAATCCGGAGTTCTTAGCCGTTAGTTTGGTTAAATGTACAACGGCATCAGAAACAAATGCGTTAGCTAGCTTAAGTGCTTTAAGCTTGTCCATAATCTCATCCAATGGAGCTGTGCGAATGGCCTCTTCCAGAGACTCAAACCAGAATGCTGCAGCAGCAGTGACAGGCGCAATGCATGCAAGGGGCTGTAAGATAAAACCTTGTTGAACAAACATTTTCTTAAGGTAACCTAATTTTTTATCCATTGGATCCGAAAAAGCACAACTATCCTCCACCGGGATAGTGGTACGTTTAGCTAAAGTAGAAACTGCTCCCTCCACCTTAGGGACTGTCTGCCATAAGTCTCGTGTGGTGGCGTCTATTGGAAACATTTTCCTAAATATTGGAGGAGGGGAAAAGGGCACACCGGGTCTATCCCACTCCTTGCTAATAATCTCTGTAAGCCTTTTAGGTATAGGAAAAACGTCAGTACACACCGGCACCGCATAGTATCTATCCAGCCTACATAATTTCTCTGGAATTGCAACCGTGTTACAATCATTCAGAGCCGCTAATACCTCCCCTAACAATACACGGAGGTTCTCAAGCTTAAATTTAAAATTAGAAATCTCTGAATCCGGTCTCCCTGGATCAGATCCGTCACCCACAGAATGAAGCTCTCCGTCCTCATGTTCTGCAAATTGTGACGCAGTATCGGACATGGCTCTCACATCATCAGCGCGCTCTGTCCTTAACCCAGAGCTATCGCGCTTGCCTCTTAATTTTGGCAATTTAGATAATACCTCTGTCATAACAGCAGCCATGTCTTGCAAAGTGATTTGTAAGGGCCTCTCTGATGTACTTGGCACCACAATATCACGCGCCTCCTGAGCGGGAGGCGAAGGTACTGACACGTGAGGAGAGTTAGTCGGCATAACTTCCCCCTCGTTGTCTGGTGATAATTTCTTTACAGATAAAGACTGACTTTTATTTAAAGTGACATCAATACATTTAGCACACATATGTCTATGGGGCTCCACATTGCCCTTCAAACATAGTGAACAAACAGATTCATCTGTGTCAGACATGTTTAAACAGACTAGCAATGAGACTAGCAAGCTTGGAAAATCCTTTCAAATAAGTTTACAAGCAATATAAAAAACGCTACTGCGCCTTTAAGAAGCACAAAAAAACTGTCACAGTTGAAACAACAATGACCCAAATCAGTTATAGCAACCAAATTTTCACAGTAATGTATTAAGTTAGCAAAGTATTGCACCCACTAGCAAATGGATGATTAACCCCTTAAAACCCAAAACGGATAATCAATTTAACAATTAACGTTTTTATCACAGTCAAACACACTGTCACAGGTCTGCTGTGACTGATTACCTCCCTCAAAATGAATTTTGAAGACCCCTGAGCTCTCTAGAGACGTCCTGGATCAAGGAGGAAGAAGCAGGAAGACTGTGACTGAATTTTTACTGCGCAAAAAAGCGCTAACATAGGCCCCTCCCACTCATATTACAACAGTGGGAAAACTCAGTTAACCTTTTCTATGCAGAAATATACGTCAGCCATGTTGAAAAAATCATGCCCCAAAAGATTTATCACCAAAGTACCTCACAAAAACGAATAACATGCCAGTAAACGTTTTAAACATACATTTTAAAAGTTATGTAGTGTTATCAATAAGCCTGCTACTAGTCGCTTCGAACTGCAGTTAAGGCTCATATATTACTTCAGTATTAACAGCATTTTCTTAGTCAAATTCCATTCCTTAGAAAATTACTTACTGCACATACATTCATCAGCCTGATACCAGTCACTACTACTGCATTTAAGGCTGTACTTACATTACATCGGTATCAGCAGTATTTTCTTAGTCAATTCCATTCCTTAGAAAAATATTTTACAGCACATACCTCATCTGCAGGGAACCCCGCATGCTATTCCCTTTCTGAAGTTACCCCACTCCTCAGAATGTGTGAGAACAGCCAGTGGATCTTAGTTATTTCTGCTAAGATCATAGAAAACGCAGGCAGATTCTTCTTCTAAAAACTGCCTGAGAGAAAAAACAGCACACTCCGGTGCCATTTAAAATAACAAACTTTTGATTGATGAAATAATTAAGTATAAAAACTCCACACTCCTCTCACACCTTCCTACTATGTTGAGTGTTGCAAGAGAATGACTGGATATGACGTGGAGGGGAGGAGCTATATAGCAGCTCTGCTTTGGGTGATACTCTTGCAACTTCCTGTTGGGAAGGGAATATATCCCATAAGTAATGGATGATCCGTGGACTGAATACACTTAACAAGAGAAATAAAGATTATTTAGAACAGAATTGTCCAATATATTTTATTTAGCCCTACTGAAAACTTAATATGTCTGATCCATGTCAGTTTCTTTGAGAAGAAGCATCCTTCAATAGAAAGCAGATATGTACATTTGATTTTAAACTATAATATAATAAACATAAAAGAAAACCAAAGGATATTAGAAGGCTGAATGAGCATTTTAAAAGGACATTAAGGCAGGGGGGCGGAGTTAACCACTGCAGAGATGAGACGTGTTTTCTTGCAGCTCCTACTCATACATACAATATTGGTTAAGATTTGAGAAATCCAGCCGAAAAAGCCCTTATTACTTTTTTGTGATCTCAACTGCAGAGACTCAGGCTATCAGGACTTACAATTTTAGAGGTCTTTGCAGAGCAGGAGCTGCGGTGCCATACTCCTACATGAAGAGGCCCTGATCACATGAGGTGCTGTCTCTCCATTATCATCAACCTAGCGTGACTTCTAGAAAAATAACCCGGAGCAATTAACAATACATTGTAGCCTTGTGCTAGAGCACTCTGGATCAGCTTCTTTCTACTGATAAATTAAAAAAACAAAAAAAACAACAAAAGGTGAAAGTAAGTTTGCAGTGTCGGTGAACACTATGTGTAGATGCTCAGGGAATATTCAATTGTCCAATGAAAATCAATTTTTGATTACATCATGACAGCATTCAGTAGATGGCCCTATTAGAGGAAGTGCAACCAATGATCTAGAATGTGCAACACACTGTAGAGCAGGGGACTGGTAAATAATGCTAAAATTCACCTGGGGGGCTGTGACATCTCTACACTGGGAATATATTTTTCACCTGTTTAGACCCCTGTGCCCAGCAGGCGCTTTTGAGGGGGAAAACATTGTTACAGAACCCCTATCAAACATTTGGAAGACAGAGAGCTTCAGAGTTTCCCCTACTCCATGCTGGAGGCAAAACATAAGTGGGGTATGTTGGGAGACAGGGTAAAGTAATACTCTGCAATGTAGGGGTGTTTTGCCTAAGCTTTGGATGTTTTGTGAACTCTCACCATCGTTTCCATTAAAAAGAAAAGTTATTGATTCTTCAACTGTTTGCCCAAACAAAGGGTTCCTTAATTACAATGGAACTTAGAAGTTACAGGTGTCTTATATTGTTCTATAGTAAAGACTATATGTATGCATAAACATTACTTTTTTGCATAGAACAGGTTTAAGGTTATAATGTTAAAAGCTAATAAATAATTTCCGTGAGTGTTTTGTCTGTGTGTGTTTAATTGTACTTGCCTTTAAATTCTTTAACATAGCCTTCTTTACAGCTGTGCATAAGTTGAACAATCCATTTGTGCTGGGCTCCAATACACTGCCAAGCAGGGTCACCCGGAGCGTGGAGATCGGAAAGATATCTGCAAAGTAAGAACCTGAGATCAGCTGACTGTACAACCATAGCCAGGCAAAAAAGTAAACTATTTAATCTCAAATGAAATAGCTGTAGAACACCTATAATTCTTAAGTGGGCGACTTATTAAATATATAATTTTTACTAATAATAAACAGCATTTTAACCCTTTCACGACAGGGTCAATTGTTCCGATGTAGACACATTGAAATCCTGCGATCGTGCACGCGAACGCGAGATTTCAATTATGGGATCCGGTCAGGGGGGCGTCCATATGACGCTAGGCATGCCCACCAGACCGCAATTGCATCCAGGAAGAGCCGTTGGCTTCAGGACAGCCAAACGGCTAGGACCTTCTATTCCGTCCTAACGGCGCTAAAGCTCAGCCAGGACGGAATAGAACACCATAACGGCAGTAAAAAACATAATTTATGTAAGAACTTACTTGATAAATTCATTTCTTTCATATTGGCAAGAGTCCGTGAGCTAGTGACGTATGGGATATACATTCCTACCAGGAGGGGCAAAGTTTCCCAAACCTCAAAATGCCTATAAATACACCCCTCACCACACCCACAAATTAGTTTAACGAATAGCCAAGTAGTAAGGTGATAACAAAAAGGAGTAAAAAAGCATACAAAAATAGGAACTGGAAATATAATTGTGCTTTTATACAAAAAAAAAACATAACCACCATAAAAAGGGTCTCATGGACTCTTGCCAATATGAAAGAAATGAATTTATCAGGTAAGTTCTTACATAAATCATGTTTTCTTTCATGTAATTGGCAAGAGTCCATGAGCTAATGACCTATAGGATAGAAAATACCCAAGATGTGGAGGACCACAGAAGAGTCACTAGAGAGGGAGGGATAAAAAAACAACAGCTATTTCCACTGAGAAATTAAATCCACACAATAATTAAGTTTTTCTTAAAAAAACTTAAATCAAAAGCAGTAGAATCAAACTGAGACAGCTGCTTTTCTACCAAAGACTGCTTCAGAAGAAGCAAAATACATCAAAAACAGAATTTATGCTTACCTGATAAATTACTTTCTCTTGTGGTGTATCCAATCCACGGATTCATCCTTTACTTGTGGGATATTCTCCTTCCTAACAGGAAGTGGCAAAGAGAGCACACAGCTGAGCTGTCCTTATAGCTCCCCCTCTAGCTCCACCCCCCAGTCATTAGACCGGAGGTTAGGAAGAAAAAGGAGAAACTATAGGGTGCAGTGGTGACTGTAGTTTAAACAAAAAAATCTACCTGACTTAATAGCCAGGGCGGGCCATGGACTGGATACACCACAAGAGAAAGTAATTTATCAGGTAACCATAAATTCTGTTTTCTCTTGTAAGGTGTATCCAGTCCACGGATTCATCCTTTACTTGTGGGATACCAATACCAAAGCTTTAGGACACGGATGAAGGGAGGGAACAAGACAGGTACCTTAAACGGAAGGCACCACTGCTTGTAAAACCTTTCTCCCAAAAATAGCCTCCAAAGAAGCAAAAGTATCGAATTTGTAAAATTTGCAAAAAGTATGCAGCGAAGACCAAGTTGCTGCCTTACAAATCTGTTCAACAGAAGCCTCATTTTTAAAAGCCCATGTGGAAGCCACTGCTCTGGTAGAATGAGCAGTAATTGTTTCAGGAGGCTGCTGGCCAGCAGTCTCATAGGCCAGACGGATGATGCTTTTCAGCCAAAAGGAAAGAGAGGTAGCAGTTGCCTTCTGACCTCTCCTCTTACCAGAATAGACGACAAACAATGAAGTTGTTTGTCTGAAATCTTAAGTTGCTTGTAAATAGAACTTTAAAGCACGAACCACATCGAGATTGTGTAACAGACGTTCCTTCTTTGACGAAGGATTACACAGAAAAGGAACAACAATTTCCTGGTTAATATTCTTATTAGACACAACCTTAGGAAGAAAACCAGGTTTCGTACGCAAAACTACCTTATCTGCATGGAACACCAAGTAAGGTGAGTCACACTGTAAAGCAGATAACTCTGAAACTCTTCGCGCAGAAGAGATAGCTACCAAAAACAAAACTTTCCAAGATAAAAGCTTAATATCTATGGAATGTAAAGGTTCAAACGGAACCCCTTGCAGAACTGAAAGAACTAAATTCAGACTCCATGGCGGAGCCACAGGTCTATAAACAGGCTTGATTCTGACTAAAGCCTGGCTAAACGCTTGAACGTCTGGTACCTCCGCCAGACGTTTGTGTAAAAGAATAGACAAAGCAGATATCTGTCCTTTTAAGGAACTAGCTGACAATCCTTTCTCCAATCCATCTTGGAGAAAAGACAATATCCTGGGAATCCTAATCTTACTCCATGAGTAGCCCTTGGATTCGCACCAACAAAGATATTTTTGCCAAATCTTATGGTAGATTTCCTGTTCACAGGCTTTCTAGCCTGAATCAGGGTATCGATAACCGACTCAGAGAAACCACGCTTAGATAGAATTAGGCGTTCAATCTTCAAGCAGTCAGACACAGAGAAATTAGATTTGGATGTTTGAAAGGACCTTGAAGTAGAAGGTCCTGCCTCATTGGCAGAGTCCATGGTGGAACGGATGACATGTCCACTAGGTCTGCATACCAAGTCCTGCGTGGCCACGTAGGTGCTATTAGAATCACCGACGCCCTCTCCTGCTTGATTCTGGTAACCAGACGAGGAAGGAGAGGAAACAGTGGAAACACATAGGCCAGATTGAAGGACCAAGGCGCTGCTAGAGCATCTATCAACACCGCCTGGGGATCCGGGGACCTGGACCTGTAAAGAGGAAGTTTGGCATTCTGACGGGACGCCATCAGATCCAATTGTGGAGTGCCCCATAGCTGAGTCAGCTGGGCAAATACCTCCTGGTGGAGTTCCCACTCCCCCGGATGAAAAGTCTGACGACTTAGAAAATCCGCTTCCCAGTTGTCTACTCCTGGGATGTGAATTGCTGAGAGGTGGCAAGAGTGATCCTCCGCCCACCTGATTATTTTGGTTACTTCCATCATTGCTAGGGGACTCCTTGTTCCCCCTTGATGGTTGATGTAAGCTACAGTCGTGATGTTGTCCGACTGAAATCTGATGAATTTGACCACAGCTAGCTGAGGACATGCCTGAAGAGCGTTGAATATCGCCCCAGCTCCAAAATGTTTATCGGGAGAAGAGCTTCTTCCCAAGACCATAAGCCCTGAGCTTTCAGGGAGTCCCAGACAGCACCCCAGCCCAACAGACTGGCGTCAGTCGTTACGATGATCCACTCTGGTCTGCGGAAACACATTCCCTGAGCCAGGTGATCCTGAGACAACCACCAGAGTAGAGAATCTCTGGTCCCCTGGTCCAACTGTATTTGAGGAGACAAATCTGCATAATCCCCATTCCACTGTTTGAGCATGCATAGTTGCAGTGGTCTGAGGTGAATCCGTGCAAAAGGGACTATGTCCATTACCGCTACCATTAATCCGATTGTCTCCATGCACTGAGCTACAGATGGCCGAGGAATGGAATGAAGAGCTCGGCAAGTAGTTAAGAGTTTAAACTTTCTGACCTCCGTCAGAAATATTTTCATTTCTACCGAGTCTATTAGTGTTCCTAGGAAGGGAACTCTTGTGAGGGGGGAGAGAGAACTCTTTTTGATGTTCACCTTCCACCCGTGAGACCTCAGAAAGGCCACTACAATTTCTGTGTGAGACTTGGCTCTTTGGAAAGTTGACGCCTGAATTAAGATGTTGTCTAGATAAGGCGCCACTGCTATGCCCCGCGGCCTTAGCACCGCCAGGAGGGACCCTAGCACCTTTGTGAAAATTCTGGGAGCAGTGGCCAACCCGAAAGGGAGAGCCACAAACTGATAATGCTTGTCCAGAAAAGCGAACCTGAGAAACTGGTGATGATCTTTGTGGATAGGAATGTGTAAATACGCATCCTTTAGATCCACGGTAGTCATATATTGTCCGAATGGTCTCCATCTTGAATGATGGGATTCTGAGGAATTTGTTTAGAATTTTGAGATCCAGGATTGGTCTGAAAGTTCCTTCTTTTTTGGGAACCACAAACAGGTTTGAGTAAAACCCCAGCCCTTGTTCCGCAATTGGAACTGGGTGGATCACTCCCATTGTATGTAGGTCTTCTACACAGCGTAAGAACGCCTCTTCCTTTGTCATGTCTGTAGACAGATGAGAAATATGGAACCTTTCCCTTGGAGGGGAGTCCTTGAATTCTAGAAGATATCCCTGGGATACAATCTCTAAGGCCCAGGGATCGTGTACGTCTCTTGCCCAGGCCTGAGCGAAGAGAGAGAGTCTGCCCCCTACTAGATCCGGTCCCGGATCGGGGGCTACCTGTAATGTCCCTTTAAGACATTCCACTCAATTCCTCCTGCCTATAAAACCACTCCCCTTTCTTCACATCATTGCTTGATTATTTTGTGCTTAGCCTGTTGTGTTCAACTTGTCCACAGCAGCCACTTTCAAGTCTGACCTCTAATGCAAGTGCTTATTTTATTTAAGCAATCTCTATAGTTATTTACTGCTGTGTTACCTTGCTACTTTTTCAACTGTGAAGGATTCTTACTTTGGAACCTGCTTCCCTGCTTCAAGCAGCTCAGCATACTGGATCTTTTTCCTTTTGGATTCCTACACTGCATCAAGTCCCGGCGGCAAGGATCACTTCCTCATTTCTGCTCACCTGCTGCACACTGTCTGCAAAGCTCTCATCTGTTCCTCCCAGCAATCTCTCCTACCAAGTTGTAAGTAGATTGTTATCTAAAACATTGTTCACTGCTCTGAAAACTGGATCCAGTCCTTTCTTCATCTGCAACTAAGGTACAAACATTCATTAACTATTTATGCCATATCCTCCACCTTTTACAGGCATAACAAGCTGTTATAACCTCTGTTTGCTTAAGCTGCATATTAATCCACTGACTCAGTAATCACTTATGAACTCTCTTTATTGACCAAGTGAAATTCATTACCTGTGACTGTTAACCTATCAACTCCTGTTACTAGTTGCATGAGATTTCTAAAGGCACAGATTGTGATATTAACTATATCTTGTCTGCTATCCATTATGTCTTATTAACTTGCTGGCACAGTTTTTACCAGTTGTTACAGAATAACATTCTGGTTTCTTGTCCAGCTACATTTACAACCGTACATAATAATCAAGCCTATAAAGTTAAAGTTATATAGCATAATGGATCCACAGGCAGTTAAAGCAGAGTTTGACACTCTCAATCAGAAAGTTGATTTTCTAGCAAGAGGGCTCACAGAACTTCAGGCAGAGAATGCTGCACTGAAAAATGTACTTAAAGATATTGTTGCCCCAAAATCTCCAGATACTCCAGAACCTTACAACCAGCTGAAGCTAATTACTCCATAGGGGACAAGGAATTGTTAGCAGTCAAATCAGCATTAGAAGTATGGAGGCATATATTAGAGGGCACAAAGACTCCTTTTATAATATATACAGACCATAAAAACCTACAATATTTACGCCAAAGTAAAACTCCTCCCGTCAAGTGCGATGGAGTTTGTTTTTGGACAGGTTTAACTTCCTGATTACTTATAGACCTGGACGTTTAAACACAAAAGCAGACGCATTGTCCCGCATCCATGAACAAAGCTTAAGGCCAGATCAAAATATGTATTTAATACCCCCACATAAGATAATAGGTCAGTTAACAACATTTGAGAATGACATTATCAGAGCACTCCAAACAGATGACCTACCTAATGATAGCAATCTAATAAAAGAAAATACTGGACTTTACACTTATCATAAAAAGTTATACATTCCAAAACAATTACGGAATTTTATCCTAAACTACTACCATGACAACCCATTATCAGGCCATCCAGGTATACATAAAACCAAAGAACTACTTTGCAGGGATTTCTGGTGGCCCAAAATATCAGATTCTGTACAGGATTATGTCAATTCCTGTGATGTTTGTGCCAGAAATAAAGTTGAAAGAAAGAAACCCATTGGATATCTTAATCCCTTACCTATACCAGAAATTCCATGGTCACTGATTTCTATGGATTTCATAGTGGAACTACCTCTATCTCAAAACCATAATACCATTATGGTTGTGGTCGATCATTTGACCAAGTTGGCCCATTTTGTTCCCTTAAAATCACTTCCCACTGCAACAGAGACCGCACAAGCTTTCATTAACAACATTGTGCGCTTACATGGCATACCACGGTCCATCATTACCGATCGCGGTACTCAGTTCACCTCTCATTTTTGGAAAACTCTTTGTACCAGTTTACGTATTCAACCAAGACTAACCTCATCTTACCATCCGCAGGCAAATGGTCTCACAGAAAGAGTGAATGGCTTACTTGAGCAATATTTACGTTGTTATATCACTCACCTACAGGACGATTGGATCTCTCTCCTTCCCTTGGCAGAGTATTCCTACAACAACTCAATTTCATCCTCCACTAGGGTAACACCTTTTTATGCTACTTATGGCTACCATCCTCAATCCATTCTACTATCACCAGATAGAAGGGCATCCCCTTCAGATTCAACATACTTAACCAATTTACAAAACACTTTGACTTTACTAAAAGAACATTTAAACACTGCTAAAGCTGGGCAAAAACTTTATTATGATTTGAGACACAGGCCGTGTCCTGATTACAAACTGGGAGATCGAGTCTGGCTTTCCACCAAATACCTGAAACCGGCAGTGCCCTCCAAGAAGCTGGGCAGTCAATACATTGGTCCATTCCCCATTGTTCGAATTCTAAGTCCGACGTCTGTTACCTTGGACTTACCGAGACATTTCAGAATTCACCCCACATTTCATGTTTCGCTTCTGAAGCCCTATATCTCGAGCGCATCACGTTCGCGTCCCCAGGCACCTCCACCGCCCATTCAGTTGGATGGTCAGGAAAAGTTTGAGCTTGAAACCATCTTGGACTCCAGAATCTCTCGTGGACGTTTGGAGTACCTCCTCCGTTGGAAGGGTTACGGTCCTGAGGAAGATTCTTGGGTACCTCGCTCCCGTGTTAATGCTCCTCAGCTGCTTAGGGCTTTCCATCTCCGTTATCCTGATAAACCTTCTACTGCATCCTCGGAGAGGATGTCCTGAGTGGGGGGATATGTAATGTCCCTTTAAGACATTCCACTCAATTCCTCCTGCCTATAAAACCACTCCCCTTTCTTCACATCATTGCTTGATTATTTTGTGCTTAGCCTGTTGTGTTCAACTTGTCCACAGCAGCCACTTTCAAGTCTGACCTCTAATGCAAGTGCTTATTTTATTTAAGCAATCTCTATAGTTATTTACTGCTGTGTTACCTTGCTACTTTTTCAACTGTGAAGGATTCTTACTTTGGAACCTGCTTCCCTGCTTCAAGCAGCTCAGCATACTGGATCTTTTTCCTTTTGGATTCCTACACTGCATCAAGTCCCGGCCGCAAGGATCACTTCCTCATTTCTGCTCACCTGCTGCACACTGTCTGCAAAGCTCTCATCTGTTCCTCCCAGCAATCTCTCCTACCAAGTTGTAAGTAGATTGTTATCTAAAACATTGTTCACTGCTCTGAAAACTGGATCCAGTCCTTTCTTCATCTGCAACTAAGTACAAACATTCATTAACTATTTATGCCATATCCTCCACCTTTTACAGGCATAACAAGCTGTTATAACCTCTGTTTGCTTAAGCTGCATATTAATCCACTGACTCAGTAATCACTTATGAACTCTCTTTATTGACCAAGTGAAATTCATTACCTGTGACTGTTAACCTATCAACTCATGTTACTAGTTGCATGAGATTTCTAAAGGCACAGATTGTGATATTAACTATATCTTGTCTGCTATCCATTATGTCTTATTAACTTGCTGGCACAGTTTTTACCAGTTGTTACAGAATAACATTCTGGTTTCTTGTCCAGCTACATTTACAACCTTACACTACCCCTTCATGCTGTCTTGGAGGCAGCTGCAGGCTTCTTGGCCTGTTTACCCTTGTTCCAGCCCTGGTAAGGTTTCCAGGCTGCCCTGGGTTGTGAAGTGTTACCCTCTTGCTTTGCAGCAGGGGAGGATGAAGCGAGACCGCTCCTGAAATTTCGAAAAGAACGAAAATGATTTTGTTTGCTCTTTGTCTTAAAGGATTTGTCCTGAGGGAGAGCATGGCCTTTTCCCCCAGTGATTTCTGAAATAATCTCTTTCAATTCAGGCCCGAAAAGGGTCTTTCCTTTGAAAGGGATGTTCAGTAGTTTTTGACGACACATCGGCCGACCAAGACTTGAGCCATAGCGCCCTGCGCGCCAGAATGGCAAAACCTGAATTATTTGCCGCTAACTTAGCTAGTTGGAAAGCGGCACAGTTTTTACCAGTTGTTACAGAATAACATTCTGGTTTCTTGTCCAGCTACATTTACAACCTTACACTACCCCTTCATGCTGTCTTGGAGGCAGCTGCAGGCTTCTTGGCCTGTTTACCCTTGTTCCAGCCCTGGTAAGGTTTCCAGGCTGCCCTGGGTTGTGAAGTGTTACCCTCTTGCTTTGCAGCAGGGGAGGATGAAGCGAGACCGCTCCTGAAATTTCGAAAAGAACGAAAATGATTTTGTTTGCTCTTTGTCTTAAAGGATTTGTCCTGAGGGAGAGCATGGCCTTTTCCCCCAGTGATTTCTGAAATAATCTCTTTCAATTCAGGCCCGAAAAGGGTCTTTCCTTTGAAAGGGATGTTCAGTAGTTTTTGACGACACATCGGCCGACCAAGACTTGAGCCATAGCGCCCTGCGCGCCAGAATGGCAAAACCTGAATTCTTTGCCGCTAACTTAGCTAGTTGGAAAGCGGCATCTGTGATAAAAGAATTAGCCAGCTTAAGAGCCTTAATTCTGTCCATAATATCCTCATATGAGGTCTCCATCTGGAGCGCATCTTCCAGCGCCTCGAACCAGAAAGCAGCTGAAGTAGTTACAGGAACAATGCACGCTATAGGTTGGAGAAGAAAACCTTGATGAACAAAAAATTTCTTAAGTAGACCCTCTAATTTTTTATCCATAGGGTCTTTAAAAGCACAACTGTCCTCAATTGGTATGGCTGTGCGTTTAGCAAGTGAAGAAACAGCCCCCTCCACCTTAGGGAACGTCTGCCACGAGTCCCGCGTGGTGTCAGATATGGGGAACATTTTCTTAAAAACAGGAGGGGGAACAAACGGAATACCTGGTCTATCCCACTCCCTAGTTACTATATCTGCAATCCTCTTAGGGACCGGGAACACATCAGTGTAAACAGGAACTTCTAGGTACTTGTCCATTTTACACAATTTCTCTGGGACCACCAAAGGGTCACAGTCATCCAGAGTAACTAATACCTCCCTGAGTAATAAGCGGAGGTGTTCTAGTTTAAATTTAAAGGCCAACGTATCTGAGTCTGTCTGAGGAGCAACCTTTCACGAATCGGAAACTTCTCCCTCAGACAGCACATCCCTCGCCCCCATTTCAGAGCGTTGTGAGTGTATATCGGATACGGCTACTAAAGCGTCAGAATGCTCATAATCTGTTCTTAAAACAGAGCTATCACGCTTTGTAGGTAACACGGGCAGCTTAGATAAAAATACTGAGAGAGTATTATCCATAACTGCCGCCAAATCTTGTAAGGTAAAAGAGTTAGACGCGCTAGAGGTGCTAGGCGTCGCTTGAGCGGGCATAACTGGTTGTGACACTTGGGGAGAGGTCAACGGGCTAACCTCATTACCTTCTGTCTGAGAATCATCTTGGGCCACATTTTTAAGTGCAACAATATGGTCTTTAAAATGTATAGACATATCAGTACACGTGGGACACATTTTGAGAGGGGGTTCCACCATGGCTTCTAAACACATTGAACAAGGATTTTCCTTGGTGACAGACATGTTTAACAGACTAATAGTAAGACAAACAGGCTTAGAAATCACATTAATCAAGCAAAAACACACTTTGCAAAAAAACATTACTGTGCCTTTAAGAAATAAAAAAGGCACACAATTTTCTAAAACAGTGAAAAATGCACCAAACTTTCTGAAATTTTCACAGTATGTACCTAAAGCATTGGTAAGATTGCACAGCTAGCAAAAAAATCAATTAATGCCCAAACCGGATCAATAGTAAGCTAACAGACCGGTTAAAACAAATTTTTGTGGCCCTACCTTCCCTTAGGAGTCGGATTTATGGGGAAAAAGCTTCTTATGGGTCCTCAAACTGTAGCAGGAGCTATCAACCAGCATAAATTAGCCCTGTAATGTAAGCTTGTAATTCCATACTTAGTCTCTGAATAAAGCTTACCCTTCCCTCATGGGGATCTTATCAGTCCTTTTCTAGCATTATCACAGTCTAGAAATAAATGACTGAACATACCTTATTGCAGCTTAATCTGCAAACCGTTGCCCCCAACTGAAGTTTTCTTGTACTCCTCAGTCCTGTGTAGGAACAGCAGTGGATTTTAGTTACAACATGCTAAAATCATTTTCCTCTCTGCAGAAATCTTCATCCCTTTTCTGCTGGAGAGTAAATAGTACAAACCGGTACCATTTAAAAATAACAAACTTTTGCTTGTAGATCAAAAACTACAAATCTAACACCACATTCACTTTACCCTTCCGAGAGAGACCCTATTGCTTAGAGCCGGCAAAGAGAATGACTGGGGGGTGGAGCTAGAGGGGGAGCTATATGGACAGCTCTGCTGTGTGCTCTCTTTGCCACTACCTGTTAGGAAGGAGAATATCCCACAAGTAAAGTATGAATCCGTGGACTGGATACACTTTACAAGAGAAATGGTAAAAACAATAAAAAGTATACAAAGAAGACCAAATTACTGATTTGCAAATTTGATCAACCGAAGCTTCATTCTGAAAAAGCCCAAGAAATTGGGAATGAGCTTAGTAGAATGAGCTAAAAAATCTCTGAGGCAGAGCCTGCCCTGCCTTCAAATAAGCTTTGAGAAACAAAAGCTTTAACCAGGATGCCAAAGAAATGGCAGAGGCTTTCTAATGTTTTCTGGAACCAGAAAAACAACAAATAGACTAGAAGTCTTCTAAAATCCTAGTAACCTCGAAATAGAATTATAAAGCCCATATCACATACAAAGGATGTAAAGAACTCTAAAAGAATTATTTAGGATTAGGACACAAAGAGGGAACAACAATTTCTCTACTAATGTTGTTCAAATGTACAACCTTAGGAAAAAAGAAGTCCACAATACAACTTATCTAGATGAAAAATTTGAGACACACGAGAGAGAGCTGATACATCAAAAACTCTTTTAGCAGAAAAGAAACAACACTTTCCAAGAAAGTTGATAATCTTCAAAGAAAATATAGGCTCAAAAGAAAGAGCCTGCAAAATCCCTAAACCAAATAAGACTCCAAAAAGGAGAAATTAATAAATGAACAGGCTTGATACAAACCAAAGCCTGAACACAACAGTGAATATCAGGAAGTTTAAACAATCTTTCTAGGAATTAAAACAGAAAGAACAGAGATTTGTCCCTTCAAAAAATTTGCAGACAAACTTATCCAAACCATCCTGAAAAAAACTGTAAAGTCCTAGGAATTTTAAAAGAATGTCAAGAGAATTTATGAGAAGAACACCATAAAATATAGGTTTTCCAAACCTGATAATACATGTTCCTTGAAACAGACTTATAAGCCTGCAACATAGTGATAAAAATTGAGTCAGAGAAACCTCTATGAATAAACACTAATACATTTCCATACCTTCAAATTAGTAATTTGAGATCCAGATGGAAAAATAGCCCCTAAAACAAAAGGGATGGCCAAAGAAAAAACGGCCAAGGATGGCAACTGGACATCCAATCAGGATCCACATACCAAACCTGTGAGGTCATGCTGATGCTATCAGAAACACATGAGACTGTTTCAATATGATCTTGGAAATCACCCTTGGAAGAAAAAAACAGAGGCGGAAAGATGTAGCCAGGTTGCAAAGCCAAAACACTGCTAATGCATCCACCATTTCCGCCTGGGGATCCCTGGACCTGAAAACGTACCTGGGAAATTGAGAAAACATATCTGTATAGAGATACCACTCTCCCGGATTTAAAGACTGACGGCTGAGATAATCCAGCTCCCAAATGTCTAAACCTGAGATATAAATCGTAGAAATTAGACAGGAGATGAATTCCACCTAAGAACGTATTCAAGATACTTATTAACTGCGAGTCCCTATATGATGATTGACATATGCTACAGTTGTGATATTGTCTGTCTGAAAGCAAAGTGAAAAGTTTTCTCCTAAAAAAAGGCCAAACCTGAAAGAACTCTGAAAATAGCACGGAGTTCTAAAATATCGATTGGAAACCTCGCCTCTTGAAGTTTCCAAACCCCTTGTGCTGTCAGAGACCCTTAGACAGCTCCCCATCCTGTAAGACTTGCATCCATTAAGAATACAGTCCAGGAAAGATAAACAAAAGGAGGCCCCCTGAATAAAACAATGATAGTCTAAACACCAAAACAGAGAGAGTTGAGTGTTAGGATTTTAGAATATCAACTGTTATATCTAAAAACAATCCCTGCACCATTGATTCAGTATGCAAAGCAAAAGAGGTCTCAGATGAAAAACGAGCAAAGGGAACCACGCCCGATGCTACAGTTATGAGACATAAAACTTCCATGCCCATAGCCACTGAAAGGAATGTTCTAGACTGTAGGTTAGACAGGCTAACGCCAATTACAATTGACTTTTGTCCGATAAAGACAAAGTCATGAACACTGAATCCATCTAGAAACCCCGAAAAAGGTGACCCTCTTAGCTAAATTAAATTCTCTAACCATGTCTTGAAGAAACAAAACTAGTTGATTCATGAGAGATTCCAATAAAAGAAAAGAATAAGCTAATACCAAGATACCATCCAAATAAGGAAACACCACAATACCCTGTCTTATTACAGAAAGAAGGGCACCCAGAACCTTTGAAGAGATTCATAAAGCTGTCGCAAGACCAAATGGAAAAGCGACAAATTAGTAAAGCTTATCTAAAAAAGAGAATCTCAGAAGCCACAAGTGGTCTGAATTAAATAAAATATGAGGATAAACATCCTGTAAAATGGAGTGGACATGAAATGACCTTGCAGAAAAAAGGCATAATAGTCCTTATAATAGCCAAATTGAAAGTTGAGACTCTAACAAAACAATATAAAGTCTTCAGATACAAGATTGGACTGAATCAACCTTTCTCCTTTGGGACAAAGAATAGAATTAAATAGAAAACCAATCCCTGTTCCTGCTAAAGAACTGGTATAATCACTCCTGAAAAAATTCAGAGTGTACTGAGAAAGAAAAAATCTTCCCATAGAAGGTCTCATTCTAAAAATCTATTCAAACATTAAGAATAATATAGATTTTGGACTGAGTTCATCCAAAAACAATTTAATCTGCCCCCCCACCAGAAGGACTGGTTTGAGAACCACACCTTCATGCAGTCTAATAACTAGTAATTATATACCATTTTCCTCCCAGAAAGATACAAAAAACGCTTTTTCAGTGCTTACACTCTGAGTTAACCAAATTAGCTGCTGATAAAAACAGTTTTTATTATTACCCAAATAAATGGTACACAATAAATTGACCTCAAAAGGCCGAAGGGCTGTATTAGCCTTGCCGGGATATGAATCTATGACCCTTGGATCTAGAACAAGTGTTTGTAGTCAGGACATTCACCAACTGATCTATATAACAGGACTAAAAGTAGGGCAGTAAAAAACCTAAACCTCCATTAATAGTGGAGATAATAGAAATCAAACAAATTAGTATCCTAACAAGATAGAGATAATAATATATATTTGAAATCATAATAGATAAAGTAAACATAATAAAATTATTACATCAGAAGTATATACTTGAGAATTTAAAACTGCTTATGCTAACTGTTCAACAACAAAAAAGGTTGAAAAAACGGTAATGTCAGCCACAGATAAAGCTGAGCTAAAAATAGAAACAGTACATGAATATGCTCTACTAAGGTTATATTCAAAATCTGCCGAGCGGAGTTAATTTATTTCGCTAGAATAAAATTATATTTAACTTAGGGGGGTGTTAGGGTTAGGGTAAGAATTAGCTTTAGGGGTTAAAAAATTTATTAGAGTAGCGGTGAACTCCGATCGGCAGATTAGGGGTTAATACTTGAAGTTAGGTGTCGGCGATGTTAGGGAGGGCAGATTAGGGGTTAATACTATTTATTATAGGGTTATTGAGGCGGGAGTGAGGCGGATTAGGGGTTAATAACTTTATTATAGTAGCGGTGCGGTCTGCTCGGCAGATTAGGGGTTAATAAGTGTAGGCAGGTGGAGGCGACGTTGAAGGGGGCAGATTAGGGGTTAATAAATATAATATAGGGGTCGGCGGTGTAAGGGGCAGCAGTTTAGGGGTACATAGCTATAATGTAGCTTGCAATGGTGTACGGAGCGGCAGATTAGGGGTTAATAATAATATGCAGGGGTCAGCGATAGCGGGGGCGGCAGATTAGGGGTTAATAAGTGTAAGGTTAGGGGTGTTTAGACTCGGGGTTCATGTTAGGGTGTTAGGTGTAGACTTAGGAAGTGTTTCCGCATAGCAAACAATGGCGCTGCGTTAGGAGCTGAACGCTGCTTTTTTGCAGGTGTTAGGTTTTTTTCAGCTCAAACAGCCCCATTGTTTTCTATGGGGGAATCGTGCACGAGCACGTTTTTGAAGCTGGCCGCGTCCGTAAGCAACGCTGGTATCTAGAGTTGCAGTGGCGGTAAATATGCCTGTGCGCTCCCTTTTTGGAGCCTAACGCAGCCATTCTGTGAACTCTAAATACCAGCGGTATTTAAAAAGTGCGGGAGAAAAAAAGCACGCGTAGCTAACGCACCCCTTTGGCCGCAGAACTCTAAATCTAGCCGATAGTTAATAGGAGGACTATGCTCATAAAAGCTAAAAATAACAGATGCTCCGATGTTCAAACGAAAAATAAGGATAATTTTTAACAAAACTGTCTCTGATACAGCATCCTTTGAACCAAAGAAAACCTTTATCAGTAGAATAAACTTAAGTATACTGTCGATCAGAACAAAATTAATTAAATCTTAACAATTTTGAAAAGACCTTGTAAGTTTAAAGTCATAATAGCAGTCATAAGCTTTAATGATATAAGCAACAACATGTGATGTTTGCAGAAGAAATCAAATACATGAACTGAATAAGTAAAAACAGTAAATGCCATTGTACATGTAGACACATTACTAGCATAACATATGATAAATAAATGCCACATAATTGAGCTGAAGAAATAACAACAGCCTAATAATGAAAAGAACACACTTAGCTTTGTAGAATTGTGTTTCAGGGCATCATAGTTTCTACAGTAACATCAGAGTCAGGATCAGAATGAGACAACTCGCAAAATGTAGCAGAAAAAGAAAAATAACATAAGGTAAAACATTCAATTTCTACAATGTAACAGTTTCAGTAGATATAAAAACAAAGATAGTATTTTTTTTTAAAAAACAAAACAAAAAATAAAATAAAAAAGCAGGCATAATAGCTTTCAAAATTCATGAAAGTGGTAAAAAGAAAATTTATGCTTACCTGATAAATTTGTTTCTTTTTAGACACGATGAGTCCACGGATCATCTTCATTACTTATGGGATATTCACCTCCTGATCAGCAGGAGGAGGCAAAGAGCACCACAGCAAAGCTGTTAAATAGCTCCTCCCTTCCCTCCCACTCCAGTCATTCGACCGAAGTTATGAAGAGAAAGGAAAAGCCCAGGTGCAGAAGTTTCTGAAGTTTCCAATAATTAACAACCTGTCTTAAAAGAATAGGGCGGGCCGTGGACTCATCGTGTCTAAAAAGAAACACATTTATCAGGTAAGCATACATTTCCTTTTCTTTTTAAAGACACGATGAGCATATGGATCATCTTCATTACTTATGGGATACAATACCCAAGCTAGAGGACACAGATGATAAGGGAGGGACAAGACAGGGAACCTAAACGGATGCACCACTGCTTGAAGAACCTTTCTCCCAAAAGCAGCCTCAGTCGAGGCAAAAGTATCAAATTTATAGAATTTAGAAAAAGTGTGAGGAGAGGACCAAGTTGCAGCCTTGCAAATCTGTTCTACAGAAGCTTCATTTTTGAATGCCCATGAAGAAGCAACAGCCCTAGTGGAATGAGCCGTAACTCTTTCAGGAGGCTGCTGTCCAGCAGTCTCATATGCAAAACAGATGATACTCTTCAGTCAAAAAGAAAGAGGTAGCCGTAGCTTTCTGACCCTTACGTTTTCCAGAGAAAATTACAAAAAGAAGAGGACTGACGAAAATCCTTAGTTGCTTGTAAATAAAATTTTAAAGCACGGACCACGTCCAAATTGTGCAAAAGACGCTCTTTCTGAGAAGAAGGATTAGGACACAAGGAAGGAACCACAATCTCCTGGTTAACGTTCCTATCTGAAACAACCTTAGGAAGAAAACCTAACTTAGTACGCAAAACTACCTTATCTGAATGGAAAATAAGATAAGGGGAAGTGTAATGCAACGCCGAGAGCTCAGAATACGAGCTGAAGAAATAGCTACAAGAAATAAAACTTTCCAAGATAATAACTTAATAGCTAAGGAATGCATAGGCTCAAACGGAGCCCCTTGAAGAACTTTAAGAACTCCATGGAGGAGTAACTGGTTTGAACACAGGCCTGACAAAAAAGATTGTACATCTGGGACATCTGCCAGAAGTTTGTGTAACAAAATAGATAAAGCAGAGATTTAACCCTTCAGGGAACTTGTCGATAAACCTTTCTGCAAACCTTCTTGGAGAAAAGACAAAATTCTGGGAATCCTAACTTTACTCCATGAGTAGCCCTTGGATTCACACCAATAGAGAAACTTGTTTAGACTCTGGAGGTCTAAGATAGGCCTGAAGGTTCCCTCCTTTTTGGCAACCACAAACAGATTTGAATAAAAACCCTGCCCCTGTTCCTGTACTGGAACGGGAATAATTACTCCCAGGGAGGAGAGGTCTCTTACACAATGTAAGAACGCCTCTTTTTTTTATCTGGTTTGCAGATAATCTTGAAAGAAGAAATCTTCCTCGGGGAAGAAAACTTTTGAACTCCAGTTTGTATCCCTGAGACACTATTTCTATTGCCCAGGGATCCTAAACGTCCCGAACCCAAGCCTGAACGAAAAAAGGAAAGTCTGCCCCCTACCAGATCCGGTCCCGGATCAGGGGCATGCCCTTCATGCTGTTTTGGATTCAGCAGCAGGCTTCTTGGATTGTTTACCCTTGTTTCAAGACTACTTGGGTCTCCAAGTAGGCTTAGATTGTTCTGGTTTAGAGGAGGAAGAGAAAGAATTTCCCTTGAAATTTCGAAAGGAACAGAAATTACTCTGTCGTCCTTTCTCCTTGTTTCTCTTATCCTGAGGAAGGAGATGACCCTTACCGCCCGTGATATCAGAGATAATTTCTGTCAGGCGAAGTCCAAACAAGGTCTTCCCCTTGTAAGGAATCGCTAGAAGCTTAGACTTAGATGACACATCCGCAGACCAAGGTTTTAACCATAAAGCTCTGCGAGCTAAGATAGAAAACCCCAAACTCTTAGCTGCCAATTTAGTAATTTGCAGAGAAGCGTCCATAATAAAGGCATTAGATAACTTCAGAGCTTTAATCCTATCTTGGATCTCCTCTAAGGAAGTCTCAGTCTTGAGAGACTCAGACACAGCATCAAACCAATAAGCTGCTGCAACTAGTGACAGTAGCAATACACACAGCCGGCTGTAATAGCAGACCCTGGTGAACATAAATCTTTTTAAGTAGACCCTGCAACTTTTTGTCCATGGGATCTTTAAAAGCACAACTATCCTCAATGGGAATAGTAGTTCGCTTGGCTAAGGTGGAAATAGCCCCTTCCACCTTAGGAACCGTTTGCCAAGCTTCCCTGATAGCCTCAGCTATAGGAAACATCTTCTTGAAAATAGGAGATGGAGAGAAGGGAATACCTGGTCTCTCCCATTCCTTAGAAACAATCTCCGAAGCTCGCTTAGGAACTGGAAAAACATCTGAGTAAGAAGGAACAGTCATCTAAGGTAACCAAAACCTCCCTGAGTAACAGGCGGAGGTGCTCTAGTTTAAATCTGAAAGAGACAACCTCTGAATCAGTCAAAGGCAATGAACTCTCTGAATCTGAAATTTCGCCTTCTGATAGAAGCTCTATACCCTCCATTTCAGTTTCCTGGGAGGGTACATCCGAGATTGCCACCATGGCATCAGAAACCTCACTGATAATATGGTTGTCTTTTCTCTTACGTTTGCCTTGTAGCATAGGAAAAACAGACAACGCATTAGAAATTGTGGAAGACATGAGCGTAGCTATGTCTTTTAAAGTAACTCCAGCAGGTGCTAGAGCATAAGTACAGGGCACTGCTTCTGCGGGCGTTAAAGTTTGGGACGCTTGGGGAGAAAGCTGCGGCATACTCTGAATCTCGTCATTAGACTCCTGAGAAGCATTCGCTTTTGAAAAGTCTTGTTCATGAAAAATCTTTTCTCTATACCTTAAAGCCCTCTCAATACTTGAGAGACAAAAAGGAATTGGTGGTTCCACACTGGCATCCAAACACATGGAGCAAGTAACATTTTGTACAGCCCCTATGTCCATGTTGAAGCACAGAAAAATAACAATGTAATAAAACTTTACCTTTATATAAAAAAATCTTATTACAAAAAAAACCGGTAGAAAAAAAAATGTGTCCCAAAATAAACAACAAAATTTAAATAGATACATTTTTCTCAAATAACTTTGAACATTTGAAAAAAGGTACTGTGACTTTAAATTTTAAATGGAAACTATTTTCCTTGCAGACAGAAAAAACGTATACTTTGTTAAATATAATAATATTCAGACACCACTACGCCTCAGCAGAGCTGTTGAGGCGCCTACCTGCTGCCCGGATCCACTGCTCTATCTTCCAGCGATCTCTAAGCAGTCTGCCAATGACAAGGGCTTGAAAACACTACGCAACCGCTTGCTCTGAGTAAAAAGACCATGCGGTTCTAGTGCGATGCTCCAGCCGTTTGTGAAACAACCACCGTGTACCCGGAACAGCTCTTTTCTCAGACAAGGACTGAAAACTGCGCAGAGTATTAAAAAGTGTGCGAAAACATAGCCCCGCCCATCGTGGGCATCAGTAAAAGCACACAACCCTCCAGTGCCTGCACTTAAGCTGTCAAAACAACCCTCCATACTTAGAGAGCATAATGTCCCAATCACAAAGAGCCCCATATTACAGAGACTTATGTTTAAATCTGATTAAAGTGCCCACTCGCCTCTGAGTCTTTGATTGTTCCCAGAATAAAAAGTCGGCACTTACCTTAATGCTGTCTGACAGTCCTATAGCCCTGTGGAAAATGATAGAGCCTGAATAAAGTTTGCTTAGGCTATCAGAATAAGGGCAGCAGAATGTATGGGAGACGCAGTTAGAATTATGTCCCACCAGTTCCCATTGCTCTAAAGCCACCAAAAGCTCTACTGAAGAGACTGATATGGACTACAGCTACACCCTAGAACAAGGCAGCACACTCTGGCACTACTTTAAAAATAATAAACTCTTGATTGCAGAATCTATACTAACACCTCACTTTACCTCTTCCTATCACTAACATAGGCAAAGAGAATGACTGGAGTGAGAGGGAAGGGAGGATCTATTTAACAGCTCTGCTGTGATTCTCTTTGCCTCCTCCTGCTGACCAGGAGGTGAATATCCCATAAGTAATGAAGATGATCCGTGGACTCATCGTGTCTTTAAAAAGAAATAACTACATTTTGGCGACAAGAATGACGCATTACGCAAAAGGAAGTTAAAATATTTTGGCACAAAACACTAGAAAATGACACAACTCGCGTCATAACAAACGCAATTTCGTGCCAAAACAACTAGCGTCAACAAATATACAGGAAATTATGAAATTTGCGCCAAAGGCGCAACTTTGCGGCAAAAAAAATTTGCGCCAAGAATGACACAATAAAAAACAGCATTTTTGCGTCATTGCAAGCCTAAATTGCCCGCGAAAAAATTAAAAAAACAAGTCAAATTAGAAAAAGACTGAACCCCAGGTAAGAAAAAAGTTTAAATAAACTTCCCAAACATGATTCCTATACTGAAACTGTTTAGACTGCAAAGGGAAATATACATAGACCTGACTCATGACAAATATAAGTAAAAACAGAATTTATGTTTACCTGATAAAGTTCTTTCTCCTACGGTGTATCCGGTCCACGGCTTCATCCTTACTTATGGGATATTCTCAATCCCTACAGGAAGTGGCAAAGAGAGCACACAGCAAAGCTGTCCATATAGCTCCCCTCAGGCTCCGCCCCCCCAGTCATTCGACCGACAGTTAGGAGAAAAAGGAGAACCATAGGGTGCAGTGGTGACTGTAGTTTATAAAAATAAATTTAAACCTGACTAAAATGCCAGGGTGGGCCGTGGATCGGATACACCGT
This sequence comes from Bombina bombina, assembly GCF_027579735.1. Lineage (NCBI taxonomy): Eukaryota > Metazoa > Chordata > Amphibia > Anura > Bombinatoridae > Bombina > Bombina bombina. The sequence goes on along the minus strand of NC_069503.1, from coordinate 687,992,507 downwards.
AGGAGAAAGAAATTTATCAGGTAAACATAAATTCTGTTTTCTCCTACATTGGTGTATCCGGTCCACGGCTTCATCCTTACTTGTGGGAACCAATACCAAAGCTTTAGGACACGGATGAAGGGAGGGAACAAGTCAGGTAACCTAAACGGAAGGCACCACTGCTTGCAAAACCTTTCTCCCAAAAATAGCCTCCGAAGAAGCAAAAGTATCGAATTTGTAAAATTTGGCAAATGTATGCAGTGAAGATCAAGTCGCTGCCTTACAGATCTGTTCAACAGAAGCCTCATTCTTGAAAGCCCAAGTGGAAGCCACAGCTCTAGTAGAGTGAGCTGTAATTCGTTCAGGAGGCTGCCTTCCAGCAGTCTCATAAGCTAACCGGATGATGCTTTTCAGCCAGAAAGACAGAGAGGTCGCAGTCGCCTTTTGACCTCTCCTCTTACCAGAATAGACGACAAACAAGGACGAAGTTTGTCTGAAATCTTTAGTTGCTTTTAGGTAAAACTTCAAAGCACGAACCACATCGAGATTGTGTAACAGACGTTCCTTGTTAGAAGCTGGGTTAGGACACAGAGAAGGAACAACTATTTCCTGGTTAATATTCTTATTGGAAACCACTTTTGGAAGAAAACCAGGTTTGGTACGTAAAACGACCTTATCTGTATGAAACACCAGATAGGGTGAATTACACTGCAAAGCAGACAATTCAGAAAGTCTTCTAGCGGAAGAGATAGCAACCAAAAACAAAACTTTCCAAGATAGTAACTTAATATCTATGGAATGTAGAGGTTCAAACGGAACCCCCTGAAGAACTGAAAGAACTAGATTTAGACTCCATGGAGGAGCCACAGGTCAGTAGACAGGCTTGATTCTGACTAAAGCCTGCACAAACTCCTGAACATCTGGCATTGCTGCCAGACGTTTGTGTAACAAAACAGACAGAGCTGATATCTGTCCTTTTAAGGAACTAGCTGACAAACCTTTCTCCAATCCTTCTTGGAGAAAAGCTAAAATCCTTGGAATCCTAATCTTACTCCATGAGTAACCCTTGGATTCGCACCAACAAAGATATTTCCGCCATATCTTATGGTAAAATTTTCCTAGTGACAGGCTTTCTAGCCTGAATCAGGGTATCTATAACTGAATCCGAAAACCCACGCTTAGCTAGAATCAAGCGTTCAATCTCCAAGCAGTCAGTTGCAGAGAGACTAGGTTTGGATGTACGAATGGACCTTGAACTAGAAGGTCCTGCCTCAAAGGTAGCTTCCATGGTGGAACCGATGACATATTCACCAGGTCTGCATACCAGGTCCTGCGTGGCCACGCAGGAGCTATCAGAATTACCGAAGCCTTCTCCTGTTTCATCCTGGCTACTAGCCGTGGGAGAAGAGGAAATGGTGGAAAGACATAAGCTAGATTGAATGACCAAGGCGCTGCCAAGGCATCTACCAGTGTCGCCTTGGGATCCCTGGACCTGGACCCATAACATGGAACTTTTGAGTTCTGACGTGACGCCATCAGATACAGATCCGGAATGCCCATAGTTGAGTTAACTGGGCAAAAACCTCCGGGTGAAGTTCCCACTCCCCCCGGATGGAAAGTCTGACGACTCAGATAATCCGCTTCCCAGTTATCCACTCCTGGGATGTGAATTGCTGATAGATGGCAGGAGCGATCCTCCGCCCATTTGATGATCTTGGATACCTCTCTCATCGCCAGGGAACTCTTCGTTCCCCCCTGATGATTGATGTACGCTACAGTCGTCATGTTGTCCGACTGAAATCTGATGAATCTGGCCTCCGCTAGTTGAGGCCATGCCTGGAGCGCATTGAATATCGCTCTCAATTCCAATATGTTTATCGGGAGAAGAGATTCTTCCCGAGACCATAGACCCTGAGCCTTCAGGGACTCCCAGACCGCGCCCCAGCCCAAAAGACTGGCGTCGGTCGTGACAATGATCCACTCCGGTCTGTGGAAACTCATTCCCTGAGACAGTGATCTAGAGACAGCCACCAGAGGAGTGAGTCTCTAGTTTTCTGGTCCATTTGAATCTGGGGAGACAAGTCTGCATAATCCCCATTCCACTGTTTGAGCATGCACAGTTGCAATGGGTCTTAAATGAATTTGAGCAAAAGGAACCACGTCCATTGCCGCAACCATTAGTCCTATTACCTCCATGCACTGAGCTATGGAGGGCTGAGGAATGGATTGAAGAACTCGACAAGCGTTCAGAAGCTTTAACTTCCTGACCTCTGTCAGAAAGATCTTAATTTCTACGGAGTCTATTATTGTTCCCAGAAAGGGAACCCTTGTGGACGGGGACAGGAACTTTTTTCTATGTTCACCTTCCACCTGTGAGATCTGAGAAAGGCTAAAACAATGTCTGTATGAGCCCTTGCTTTGGGAAGGGACGACGCTTGTATTAGAATGTCGTCTAGGTAAGGTGCTACTGCAATGCCCCTCGGCCTTAGCACCGCTAGAAGGGACCCTAGCACCTTTGTGAAAATTCTGGGAGCAGTGGCTAAACCGAACAGAAGAGCCACGAACTGGTAATGTTTGTCCAGAAAGGCGAACCTCAGGAACTGATGGTGATCTTTGTGGATAGGAATATGCAGGTACGCATCCTTTAAGTCCACGGTAGTCATGTATTGACCCTCCTGGATCGTTGGTAAAATTGTCTGAATGGTTTCCATTTTGAATGATGGAACTCTGAGGAATTTGCTTAGAATTTTTAAGTCCAGAATTGGCCTGAAAGTTCCTTCTTTTTTGGGAACTACAAACAGGTTTGAGTAAAAACCCAGTCCTTGTTCCGCTGTTGGAACTGGGTGTATCACTCCCATCTTTAATAGGTCTTCTACGCAACGTAAGAATGCCTGTCCTCTTTATCTGGTCTAAAGATAAGCGAGACATGTGGAACCTTCCCCTTGGAGGAAGGTCCTTGAACTCTAGAAGATACCCCTGAGAAAACAATTTCTAGGGGTCCGGAACATCTCTTGCCCAAGCCTGAGCAAAGAGAGAAAGTCTGCCCCCTACTAGATCCGGTCCCGGATCGGGGGCTACCCCTTCATGCTGTCTTGGTAGCAGCAGCAGGCTTCTTGGTCTGTTTGCCCTTGTTCCAGCCTTGCAATGGCTTCCATGCTGGGTTTGGGCTGGGATGCGTTACACTCTTGCCTAGTGGCTGTAGAGGTGGAAGTCGGGTTCGTTCCTGAAATTGCAAAAGGAACGAAAATTAGACTTATTTTTAGCCTTGAAAGGTCTATCCTGTGGAAGGGCATGGCCCTTTCCCCCAGTGATATCTGAAATAATTTCCTTCAACTCTGGCCCAAATAGGGTCTTACCCTTGAAAGGAATATTAAGTAATTTTGTTTTGGACGACACATCCGCCGACCAAGACTTTAACCAAAGACTTCTTGCGCGCAACAATTGCAAAACCAGAATTTTTCGCCGCTAATTTAGCTAACTGGAAAGCGGCGTCTGTAATGAAAGAATTAGCCAACTTCAGGGCGTGAATTCTGTCCATGACTTCATCATAAGAAGTCTCCTTTTGGAGCGAGTTTTCTAGTTCCTCAAACCAAAAAGCCGCTGCAGTGGTTACAGGAATAATGCAAGAAATTGGTTGAAGAAAACCCTGTTGAACAAAGATTTTCTTAAGTAAACCTAAATTTTTTATCCATAGGATCTTTGAAAGCGCAACTGTCTTCTATTGGTATAGTCGTGCGCTTAGCTAGCGTTGAAACTGCCCCCTCTACCTTAGGGACCGTCTGCCATGTGTCCCTTCTAGGGTCAACAATTGGGAACATTTTCTTAAATATAGGAGGGGGAACAATGGGTACACCTGGCTTCTCCCACTCCTTAGTCACGATATCCGCCACCCTCTTAGGTATCGGAAATGCATCATTGTGTACTGGGACCTCTAAGAATTTGTCCATTTTACACAATTTTTCAGGGATCACCAAAGGATCACAATCATCAAGTGTAGCTAGGACCTCCTTAAGTAGGGCGCGGAGGTGTTCTAGCTTAAATTTAAATGCTATGGCATCAGGCTCTGCCTGCTGAGAAACTTTCCCTGTGTCAGAAATTTCTCCCTCAGACAGGCCCTCCCTCACCGCCAAGTCAGATTGATGTGAGGGCACTACAGATAAATTATCCTCTGCGTCAGCTTGCTCATTTTTCTGTGTTTAAAACTGAGCAATCACGCTTCCTAGGAAAAGCTGGCAGTTTGGATAAAAATGCTGAGAGAGAATTATCCATTACTGCCGCTAACTGTTTGCATAGTAATCGCAATTGGTGCGTTAGATTGTACTGGCATCGCTTGCGCGGGCATAGCTGGTGTTCACACAGAAGGGGAGGATAGCGAGCTATCTTCACACCCTTCAGCTAAAGTATCAATCTTGGGCTATATCTTTAAGTGTAATTGTACGGTCCCTTAAGCTGTTTGGACGCTATAGCACATTTCACACATAAATTTAATGGGGGAACCACCTTGGCCTTTGAACATAGAGAACATAGGCTATCTGAAGGTTCAGACATGTTTAACAGACTTAAAGTAACTTCAATGCAATAAAATTTATTTTTGACAAAAACGTTACTGTCTCTTTAAATAATAAAAGTGCACACTTTATTACTAAAATAACCATCAAAAACACATCCGATTTTTATGAAAATTTTCACCACAGTGTCATAATGCTTTGAAAAGGTTGCACACAAATTTTCAGACAATTAACCCCTTAATGCCCAAACCGGAGCTAATAACAGCAGTTAACCGGTTAACACACTACAGTACTCTGCCACAGCTTGCCCTGTGGCTTTTACCTTCCTTAGGGTTATTTTGGTAAGAATATAAGCCTCCCCTGGAGCCCTTCCTGATGCCTCCGGACTCCCCACGTGAAGCTGCATGAACTGGCTAGTCAAAACAAGTGCACAATTGAGGCGCGAAAATGAGGCTTCCTTCCTCTGCATACCAGAGGGGGAGGGGCCTTTCTGACTAGATTAGGTGTCCAACTAAGTGCCAGGCGCAAATTAATCCCCAAAAGTGTTTTAAGTTGATAAAAAAACACCTATTTAAGTTGAAAACTTGCTAAAAGCAATCGATTAGCCCACAATAGTGTCAACCAGCATAAGCCCTTAAAATAAGCCATCCTTTTATTGCTGAATCTAATAACAATGGCTTACCTATCCCAGAGGGAATTTCTGACAGTCTTCTAGCATTACTGGGTCTTGTTAGAAAAATGACTGATCATACCTGAAGCAGTTAAGCCTGCAAACTGTTCCCCCAACTGATGTTATCTGGTTTCAACAGTCCTGCGTGGGAACAGCAATGGATTTTAGTTACTGGTGCTAAAATCATAGTCCTCTTAGCAGAAATCTTCTTCACTTTCTGCTGCAGAGTATATAGTACAAGCGGCACTATTTTAAAATAACAAACTCTTGATAGAAGAAATAAAAAAACTACAACTAACACCACATACGCTTTACCACCCCCGGGGAGATGCTACTAGTTAGAGGCGGCAAAGAGAATGACTGGGGGGGCGGAGCCTGAGGGGAGCTATATGGACAGCTTTGCTGTGTGCTCTCTTTGCCACTTCCTGTAGGGATTGAGAATATCCCACAAGTAGGATGAAGCCGTGGACCGGATCACACCAATGTAGGAGAAACACATATATTTAAAACTTTATATTAATACATAAAGTGCCAAACCATAGCTGAGAGTGTCTTAAATAATGATACATACTTTACCGAAAGACACCCATACACATGTAGCAGATTAGCCCAAACCAGTACTGAAAACTATCAGCAGAGGTAATGGTATATAAGAGTATATCGTCGATCTGAAAAGGGAGGTAGGAGATGAATCCTATGACCGATAACAGAAAATCCTTGAAAAGATTTCCCGTGAGAGAAACCATAAAATCAATAGGCAATACTCTCTTCACATCCCTCTGACAAACACTGTACTCTGAGAGGAATTGGGCTTCAGAATGCTTAGTAGCGCTTATCATTGAAGAAATCATAAAATCAAGCACAAACTTACTTCACCACCTCCATAGGAGGCAAAGTTTTTAAAACTGAGTTGTGGGTGAGGTGGGAGGTGTATTTATAGGCATTTGAGGTTTGGGAACTTTGCCCCCTCCTGGTAGGAATGTATATCCCATATGTCACTAGCTCATGGGACTCAAGCCAATTACCATGAAAGAAAGTTAACTATTATGTTCTTTTAAGAAAGTTCCCCAAGGAGAGTGAAGCGAAGTTGGATTCCTTTTCACAGAACAAAACAATAAATTTTTGTAGCAAACCATTGTGACAAATTTACAGTGGAACATGGCTTATTCTGCATACTCTTTATAACCCAGATAATATGATTGAAGACAAATAGGACTGTGAAGAATATGCAGCACATGACATTTCCATCTGTTACCTCTGTTCTAAGTAACTCTCATGTAGTGTCTAACCCACTGGGGAACTTCAAGAATACCTGTGATAAGCATAAGGCTATCATACAAACTAATTAAGCATATACTTTTATAGGAAATAATGACAGTTTTAAGGGACCTATGTATCTATGTTTCTTGATGTTTTGAGCCCTAGAGTGGCTGTTCAAGGGTTTGCAGCTGCTTTCAAGAGATTTGATGAACATATAAACTTTCTTTGATTGGAGGTGCAATGCATTTCTTGAGTGTTTAGGGATGATTTGGTTGACCTGTTTGCTCTAGATATTTATGGCTTATCTTAAAAGACCTTGATAAATTGCTAATGGCTTAAACTTTATGTAAGACTAGATGCAGTTTTTCAGACATAGCAGCAAAGCTACTGAAACATGCAAAATACAACAAATAAATTAAATGCCCTTCATATAGTTTTAAACAGATGCATCAGTTTTACAAAGCCATGCAAGCCCTGCAAATACTGTGTCAGTGCATAAGATGAAATAAAGAAAGTAATGTGATACTAGTTACCTTTATGTAACGTTTCTGGTCATGTAAAGTAGAGGGTGTTTCCAACAGCTTGTCCAAGAGTATTTCCTCAAAGCCTCAATTCGGGTTTCCACTTCAGCATAAACTAGAGAAATGGAATAAGTACTCTAAGAATGCAAATTTGAAATACATCTTATGTTGTAAATACATTGTATGCCCATAAAATGTTATCATGTAAATATATTTTGATCCTAGACAAGGTATAAAGGCCAAAAATAATTTGTCAAATTAATGAGGAAAAACAGGAAACTAATAAAACTTTAGAAATTCGAACCACATAATCTAAATATAGCTTTAACACAATATAAAATGATTCTAATAAAAAGTTCTACTGTATTGGAAGAGAAATTATTATTGCACTACTTTTTGCAGAACTGTACCACAAATCCACTACTGGTCTGGGGCTGGAATTTGCCCACTATGTAAATCAGGGGGGTGGGATAAGTGTTGTGCAGCCAATGATCACCAGTTGAGTTCAGCTCAGGATCAACAGCATATTGCCAATCCTTAAGCTATATTTAACTGTGGGTTTTTTAGTTGACAGTTAAACAATATAAGGCACAATATAAAAATAAAAAATACACAGCATGGAGATAAATCATGCATACTATTGTAATATTTGAATCTCTTCTTTATAATCCAGAACTAGCAAAGCAAGATAACAGGTCTCAAGCTAAAATGTTTCTTTCTAAAAATTCTTTGAGGGACCTTCAGTAATGAGTAATAAGATCAACTAGATGCTCTCATAAAACCAGCACAATAATATTATAGCACAGTATATATAATAATTAATCAAGAATCCAAAATTAAACCATATCTGTCCATTCACAAGATACACTCAGGACCCCTTGACACCTCCATATAATGTTTTGAGTTGTGAGATTGTTTCGTATAATAACACTGTTTCTTTACTTTAATAACCTTATGCACCCCGAGACAAAAATACGGTTATCATAATAGTTATATTTCAATGAATATCCACTTACCATCCAATTAGGCCTTAATCTACCCCCCCCTTTATTTTCAATGTTAATAGAGACTTACATTTAGAGACCTCCTCTAAGCCTCCCTAATAACTTAGTTAATTTTATTTCCTATTGCTATGGCATGGTCCAGAAACCTGACCATAATCTAGTAAGCAATCCAGAAAGGCATATTTACTAACATATATATATATATATATATATATATATATATATATATATATATATTCTATATATTACAAGTGATCTTCTAGTATATGTGTATTAATATGTGTTGAGATCTGCAGATTTACCTAAATATGTTATACTTTGCATCATATTCATGGGGATATCTAGGCTATTTATATTATAGGCAAAGATGAAGCAGCACCACCAATTTCTTTATTCAAGTTGCTTTATTCAGCTTGAGGAGTAGCCCAGACCAAAAAATCAAACAACAACGTTTCGGACACTGTACCTTAGTCATGTATGGCTAACTATACATAGAATCATCCTTAAATACCATCTAAGCCACACCCACACACCCTGAAAAAAACTGCACATTTCAAATTAACCCCTTACATCCTAATTGGGTACACCAGGTAAATGTCAGCACAGTTATATATTACAATACAATTATGTTAAACACAGTAACATCATATACCACGGAATATAATTCTGTATACTTATACATCAAGCAAAAAACAAACAAAAACTCCAGTCATCTGCAATAGAAGAAAAAGAAAAAAGAAAAGGGGAAAAAATTAAACAACATTATGCATGATCAGAAATAGATTAAAGGCACACAGATAGGTCAAAATCCTTATTCATTCCCATTTGGGTATAATGTCCCCAACTTATTAATCCAAAACATTTCTCTGCATCTTAAGGATTTTAACCCTATTCCCACCCCTTCTAGGAATAGGAATGTGCTCTAAAACTTGGAATCTTAATTGATTAAGGTTATGTCCAGCAGGCAAAAAATGACACGTAACTCTGGGGCATCTAAATTTCTTAGTTATGATGCTGCTTTTGTGTTGAACAGTACGTTCACGGATACTACGGTGTGGTCTCCCGACGTACCCCAAACCACAAGGACACTTTGTGGAATACTGCAACAAATTTGAAATGATATTAAATAAAGTTCTTTTGATATAATGGTCCTGACTGTTGAATGTCTGCAGAGAGAGATTGAGAACCAGGGCACTCAAATCGACATCATAAAGCAGGAACTTAAAGATAACTTACCTCATGTAGCAGCTGCTTAAAACCTGGATGAGCAGATTAAAGAACTTAAGCTTACCATCCAGGAACCGGAAGAAAAAGAAATTCTCACGAGATGAAGCGAGGATTACACAACCGGAACGGTATACCGGTGGGGACCGGGATTCCGTCCGGCAGAACAAGTGGCACTTCCGGGTTCCGGGTACAGACGCAGGCGCACGCGCGGTTGGAAGCGGGCGCTCTAGCCATCAGGGTTCATCATCTGAATCGATGTCGGAGGAATCCGACCTGGAGGCCCTCAGGAAACGCCGTGGGGGCCGCAAGCACAGGCGACACAATTATGGCAGCTGCGCTCCAGCAGAGAAAGAACAAAGGGAGGAGGTGGGACGCCGTGTGATAACACGCAACAGGCAATAATTAACATCTCTCAGGTACGAGTCACAAATGATGAGTTAACAGTCCTGAATAAAGGACTGTCCCTATTGCCCTCAACAGGACTATGACTATCTGGAATTACAAAAGATCTATATCGGTTCTTTAGGACTATTAAGCTAAAAAGTTTCTTTACAAGTGTATCCCCTTCTTCTCTAGAAACAACAGTGAGTAATGTTGATACTAATGCTATGCAAATGTTGAAATTAAAAAAGTTTGGGTTATTTAATAAAAGTACATTTACCCATACACAGGTAGGTGCTGGGGGTCCAGAGCTTTATCAAATTGGTTGATAATGATGTGGCTGACGTGTAGAAAAACACTATGGTAAACGAAAAAAAGAGCCCTGTGGCACAAGGTTTATCTAAAAAAGAGTTGATGTCACTGAATGAGTTAAAAAATAACAAACAGCTCATCATTAAGGGGGCGGATAAGGAGGTGCAATTGTACTTATGGACAAGGAATTTTATGTAAATGAAATTAGAACAAAATTATCAGATTCTGATGTATATAAGAAATTGTCCAGTAACCCTGTATTTAACATCCAAAAAGAGGTTGAGGTATGTGTTAACATTGCAATAAAAAATGGAATAATAGAGAAAGATATTGCAAAAATTTCTTTTAGAATCAGAGGCTGTCACCCATGTTCTATATACACTCCCTAAAGTACATAAGTGTTTAACTTCTCCCCCTGGACGCCCCATTGTAGCTGGTATGGGCTCATTTTATCTAAGGTTTCAATTTTTTTGGATAGAGCTTTGAGACCCCTGGTATTATCTAATTCCTATATACAGGATACAAGTGATTTTTATAGTTAAACTACAGAACCTGTCTATTGATGGCAACAGGGGCATACTCTTTAGTCTGGATGTAGCATCTTTATATACCTCCATCTCTCATGAGGCAGGTATTGGTGCGGTCACCAAGGTTTTGAGTCAAGATTCGAGTTTTTCACCATTGCAACAAGAATTTTTAACTCGGTTGTTGAGGATTGTGTTATGTTGTAACTATTTTCTTTTTGGTGATGATTATTACCTACAACTCCAAGGGACCGCCATGGGTTCCAATGTCGCCCCTACATACGCCAACATCTATATGAATACTTTTGAGGAATATTTTGTTTATAATCATCCATTATTTTATCGTATGGCGCCAACTTGGTGGCGCTATATAGATGATATTTTTGGCGTAGTGGTTGGGCGACATTGGAACCCTGAAGAAATTTATTAATGATTTTGAATTCTGCTACTAGTAGGATTAAATTTAAAACTGGTATGGAGTGAGGAGAGTGTTGTTTTCTTCGACACTCGTGTATCTAAGACTTCACAGGGTCTATCTGTAGATTTTGTATAAGAAAGAGACAGATTGTAATACCCTCCTCCATTACACCAGTACCCACCCTCCGTCTCTCCTCAGATGTTTACCTAGAAGCCAATTCCTTCGGGTTAGACGTATTGTGTCAAATGAAAGTCTGGCTGCTGAAATAAGACTGAGAGAGATGGGTGATCGGTTTCTAGCAAGGGGTTACCCCAAGGATTTAATTGAGACAGAGTTAGGGAATGCTCTTGCCACATCTAGACAGTCCCTTTTAAGTAAGTAAAAATAATGTGGAAAAAGGAGAAAGAAAAGTCTGATAGATTGGTCTTCATTAGCCAATATTCTTCTTTAAGTCTGAAAGTACAAATTTTTATTGAAACACTGGCATGTTTTGCAGGACTTGTGAATCTGATGTTTTAGAATTTAGCAATCCTTATATGCCTGCCTATAAAAGAGGCAGAAATTTTAAAGATTCACTTGTTAGAGCAGATATTGGCCCCCTTAAAAAGAGGGGGATTTAGAGTTATATAGGCAAGAAAAATTGGGGAATTTTCCCATGCCTTGGTTGCCCTCTAACTGCAACAGTAATGATTAAAGGCCCCACCTTTAGCATCCCTAGGACTGGACGCATATTTTCTATTAAGGATATTTTACATGCAAATACAAATATGTGGTGTATATGATTAAGTGTCCTTGTGGTTTGGAGTACGTCGGGGAGACCACTCGTAGTATCCATGAACGTATTGTTCAACACAAAAGCAGCATCAGAACTAAGAAATTAGATGCCCCAGTAGCTTGTCATTTTTTGTCTGCTGGACATAACCTTAATCAATTAAGATTCCAAGTTTTAGAGCACATTCCTATTCTAGAAAGGGGTGGGAATAGGGTTAAAATCCTTAAGAGCAGAGAAATGTTTTGGATTAATAAGTTGGGGACATTATACCCAAATGGGATGAATAGGGATTTTGACCTATCTGTGTGCCTTTAATCTATTTCTGATCATGCATAATGTTGTTTAATTTTTCCCTTTTCTTTTTCTTTTTCTTCTATTGCAGATGACTGGAGTTTTTGTTTTGTTTTTTGCTTGATGTATAAGTATACAGAATTATATTCCGTGGGTATATGGATGTTACTGTGTTTAGACCATAATTGTATTGTAATATATAACTGTGCTGACATTTACCTGTGTACCCAATTAGGATGTAAGGGGTTAATTTGAAATGTGGCAGTTTTTTTCTGGTGTGTGGGTGTGGCTTAGATGGTATTTAAGGATGATTCTATGTATAGTTTTAGCCATACATGACTAAGGACTGTGTCCGAAACGTTGTTGTTTGATTTTTTGGTCTGGCTTACTCCTCAAGCCTGAATAAAGCAACTTGAATAAAGAAAATTGGTGGTGCTGCTTCATCTTTGCCTATGCTATATTGTTGGGTTCTGGCAGGAACCTTGTTGCTCGGCACACCGTGACACATTCCCTGTGCTGGATATCTGTGACTGTTTCATTGTAAGGCTATTTATATTCCAAGTGATTTTATTATACTAACAGTTAGATCGTGGTTTTAAGCTCTCTTGATAGTACAACTATGTATTACCTTTTTATATTTTTTATTGGCCTAAAATACCATGCTGTCAGCATATCTCTTATGCTCATCGGGATTAGATAGCTGTTGCTGCTTGGTGACAGTTTAACGTGTTAGGGGTGTCCAGCAGCCTTTCATCTCATTCAGGAACTCAGCCTATCTGTAGATGTCTATTACAAGACATTTTATACACCTAGAAGCTTCCTACCTTGATTTATGAAATTATTGGCCAAGCATGTGTATATGGCCCATTATTAATAATAGTATTCTTCATATACTATTCCTGCAAACTTAGAGTTGTGAGTTTATAATACAAAGTGGGACCATATGTCCTCCATATATACTTGCGTTATACCATTAACCCCCTGTAGATCTAAACAACAAAGGTACTCAGATCCACATAATATTTGACATATTGAGCGAAGGTCTCATATTATTCGCTGTACTTAACTCTTTTTCTTACTATGTTATATTCAAAAGCTCAGAGGTCCAAAAGTAGTTAATGATTTGACATACTAACTGGCTCCGCCCCCCCCCCTTCGCTCACTTTTACTTCATTGTAGAGCGGTTCTCGCCCGCTGAACTTCCCTTCCCCAAAAAACCATGTAGCTAACCCCTACTTTGCCCCATATCCTTCTCAAATAAGATAACCTAATATATATTTTCTATTGCAAGGTGGGGAACCATTTGTATTATAAAATAAATTTAAAATGAGGTTTCAGAATTCTATGCCCTAGATAACCTTCCTGTAGTATACTATCAGTTGCGGTCTCTCCTCCTTGACAGTCCTTAAGGAATGTGTAATGTAATGACATGGCGCATGATGCAGTTACCCTCTTTATTTGTTACTGTATATTGAATGTCGTTGTTCAAGGAGATAGCTACATAATAATTTACTCAGAGTGGATATGCCTACCATATCTGTATTTGGATGTTATTTCTTATGTTAAACCCTCGTTTGATATGTAAATGCATGTTATTATCCTATTGGAATTGTCCTGCGGACATCTTTTTAATGGTTTGTTATTTCTCAAAACCTCAATAAAAAAAAAAAGAATCCAAAATTAGTCCTTTGAATAACAAACATATCATGTATTATATAATTAAAACCAGGAATGAGGGGACAAAACCTTTGATGGATTTCAGTCAAAAATATGGCCAATAGATGGAAGAAAAAAAAAAGGCAGGGAAGACAAATGGGGCAACTGAAGAGCAAAACAAGTACTGCCACCAACTTTGCAAAGAAAGGGCAGGGCTCATGGACATTTCATTAAATAAATTAATTTTCCAGGTAAGGGACACATTTTGTTTTCTTTCATAAGCTGGTGAGAGTCCACAAGACATCACAGGTGGAATCCTATACCCAAGCAGAGAAGTCCAAGAGAACGCCATGAAATAAGATGGGACAACAGTTAATGGCAGGGTATGTTACTGATCTGGCACTGTGGCCCTCAGAGCATTTCTGGCAAAAGCAGCCTCTGTAGGAGGCATACACTTTAAAGTGGTAGAATTTAGTAAAGTATATAATGAACACTAAGTATCTGCCTTACAAATCTGGTCTATAAAAGCTGAATAACGGTAGGCCCAAGAAGTGGCTACTGCTCTAGTGAATGAACAGTAATGCAGTCATGGCTAGAATTCTCTGCAACCAGGTATGCCTTATAAATTAGGGCCTTAAGCCAAGCATCTAAGGTAACTGACAAAGCTTTATGAATGAACAAAGAAGAACGTCTAAAATCCTTTGTCATTTTAATATAGAATTATATTCTCTCTTAACATCTAGGTTGTGAAAAAGGTAGGCTCTTTAGAATTCAAAGGAGCTGGAGATAAAGAGGGAACCACAATTTCATGAGTGATAGTATCTGAAGATACTACCTTAGGAAGAAAAGAATAGCTGGTTCAGAGAACATTCTTGTCCTTGAAAAATCATGAAAGCAGGATTTGCATAATAAAACTGAAAGCTCAGAAACTCTCCTTGCTGAATGCATGGGTTCAAATTAATGATCTTGAAAAACCCTCCAACCCCGATTAAGATTAAATGGGCAAACAAACTGGTTATGTAACCTGACAGATTCTGATCAAGGTCTGAATATCAGGGATCTTGACAATTTTCTTATGGTACAAGGCGGGGTCTGACCTTTTAAGAGATCTAACAGATAAGTCTTTCTCCAGAACAGCCTGTAAAAACTCAAGAATCCTAGCAATCTGACGATTTCCTTTATCAGCACACCAGGAAAAAAAAGATTTTTCATGCCTTATATGATTTAAACATATGGTCACAGGCTTTCTGGCCTGAATTAAGGTATAAATCACCTTATCAGGTAAGCCTCTTTGGGACAGCATTCAATTTGGCAGGCCATCAAACTGGCACAATATTGGGGGAGCTTGTGCTTCAAGTGAGAGGCCATGATATCTATCTATGGTATGCCCCAGCATCTCACAAGCTGGTCGAAAAACTTCCTGATTCAAAGACATTCTCTAGAAGGAAGGTACTGGCAAACTGAGAAAGTCTGCCTCAAAATGTTCACTCCAGGGATGTAAATGGCTAAAATTAAGCATTGGTGATGTTCTGCCCATCTGAGAATGTAGGACACTTTGATCATCGCCAGGGAACTGCACCCCAACCTGTCAGGCTAGATTGGTGAGTCTGCCACCATTTTTAAAAAAACTGGTCTTGACGTCCAACAGGATCTTCTCAGACAGATCCTCAGTCTCTTGTTCCACTGTTATAACATCCTCAATTGGAGAGTGTTATATATGCGTGTCTGCTGTTGCCGTCAGTTTAGACTGCTTTCTCTGCTCCCTGTCAATCAGGTTGTTTGGGGCGTAGTCTTCATACTTTCTACTGCTGGAACTTACTTGGCTAATTAATTATCCTACACCTGATCTCTGCAGCCACTATTTAGAGAAATCATAAGACCTAGATTCAATTGCACCAGCATTGTAGTTGTTTTGGGAAAATCAGATCATTCTGTGTCTGTTCCAGCGTGCCTTTCCTTATGAATTTCAAGTTTCTTGTCTTTCCTGATGACCAATGCCTCTATTCTACTAAACGCAAGTACCCAGCTATATTCTGCTTTGTTTCCTGCAGAATTTATCCTGGACACTGCTATTTTGTATACTCTGAACTCTGCAACATAGTTGAGTTACCAGTCCTGTATTGCTGGTGATTATCCAGTCATCTGCTACAACAATATTATATATTCTGACCTGCAACATTTATCAGTTACCACTCCTTTATTACTGTGATTATCCAGTCAACTGTATTGTATTTGACCCTGCAACATATTTAAGTTACCAGTAAACTATTCATATGATTATTCAGTCATCTGCTTCAGCTATATTGTGTACCTGCAGCATATCTCAGTTAACTGTCAAGTATCATTGTGATTATCCAGTCTTTTGCCAAAGCTATATCAAATATTCTGAATCCTGCAACATATCTCAATTAACAGTTAACTATTACTGTGACTTACAGTCTTCCACCACAGCCATATTATATACTCTGTTTCTTTCAGCATATCATAGATTCTAGGATATTTTGCTGTTCTTAGCAAGTCTACAGTCATATACTCTGATACGCAATACTACTTGTTTCCTATGGAGTCTAATATGTTGCATAAATGTGTTTTTCAGTTCCTGAATCCTGGCAATAGCTCTCTACAATTAGCATTACAAAGAGTAGTGTAAATCATTTGCATCTTGAAATTTGATACTTTCAAAAACTTGTTCAAAGTTTTGAGATCCAAGATTGCTCGAAATGTACCTTGCTTGTTTGGTACTATAAGAAGTTTGGAGGAAAACCCATGGTTCAATTTTGAATCTGGAACAAGAGCAACCCCTCCAATTGTTTCCAAGTCTTTTACAAAAGTTTTGGCTTTTAAGGCAGCTAGAGAAATTTGAGATACAAGGAACCCTCCTCAAGGAGGTTTTGATCGAAAGCCTATTCGGCACCCCTGAGAAATTATTTGCAACACCCAAGGGTCTTGAAACCGACCTCTCCCACAAGCCTCCCAAAAGAAAATTTGATCTGCCCCATACCAGAGCTTAATCTGGAAAGGGAGCTGCACCTTCATGCAGATTACAAGGCAGGAGTGGACGTCTTAAATTGCTTGGTTTTGGTCCAGATTGATGTGGATTTACAAAAGGTTTTTAGGGGACCCGCCCTCTGGATAGAAGTGGAAGAAGTATTTTTTTTTGTTAGATTGTCGAAGGGAGTGAAAGGCTCCCTTGCCTACAGTTACTATTGCAATAATAGCAAACAGGTCTGGGTCAAACAAAGTCTTTACTTGAAAGTGAAGAGATAATAGTGTGATCATAGAGACAGCAGATCAGGACTTTGCCCACCAAGCTAATCTAAATTAAACAGTCATAACAGTGTTTTTCACATGAATGCATATAATTTCCACTTGTGACCTAGGAGGGTGTCTATTTAAAGGCAACTGGGATTAGGAGACTGGGTTCACAGTTCTAGCCGCCCCAACCCGACTGCAAGTCCCACTGGACGTCAACCAGTTGGTGTTTGAATGCAAGGAGGACTGCGACAAACCCATATCCGAAACTGTGACCTGACACCCTAAGAGGACACACAATTATTTTGTTAACTGTTTATTTGTGTCTGGAAGTATATGGTTTAGGATAACCTCCTGGATAAGCCCTAATTAGACAGCTTTATTTCTTGTATGAGCACTGATAGTATTCCCAGTGAAGAAAATATTGTTAGTCTTGGTTAAGGGCTATCCTGGGTAGACGTAAGACTGCAGCGGTCATTTAAGGGCAGTCATGTTGTGTAATGTCGCCGGTTGGGGTAAAAGTTTCCCCTGATACAATACAATTCTCTTTTGTTCTGATTTGTTGGTTTTGTTGTTTTAGTTTGTTAGAATTTGTGTTTATTGTAAGTAAAAACCCTAAGTGACAAAAAGTGAAAAAAAAAAGTAAAAAGTCAATTTAAAATGGGACATAGTTCCTCTAAAGGCTGTTCCAGTAATCCTAAATGGCCAAAGGGTTCCCCAGCAGAATATATGAATCAACACCATGGTCCTTTTTATAATACGTATCATACTAAATGGTCCCGACTAACTCAAAATAAAGGGTCCAATATATGGCCAGAGGGTGGCTTTTGGAACCTAGATAAGATAAATACCCTAAGTAATGTTTTAACAGAGGTTTCAAAAAAGGACACCCCTACATCAAAAGAGTGGAAAGCATATTTTAAATGGAATAGAGAGGCAGTAAACAGACAGTGTAAGTCGTTAAAGGCTTCGCTAGAGGATAATTATCAAAAAGAAATAAAAAAAATTAGAATTAAATCTCCCAGTAAGGGAAGAAAAAGAGCAACTCAATAAGGAAAAGAGCGCAAGGGGTAAAAGAATAAAATGTTTCAAATGTGGGAAGGTGGGACACATGAGAAAAGATTGTTGGTCACTCCAGCAGCACAAAAACACAGACACAAGAGCTGCATGTAAGAGGGAGGGGTATAGGAAACTGATAGAAGGACTGGTAAAAGTATGTTGTAGAAAAGTTTGTGGTTTTCATGATTGAAAAATTAAGTATTATACAATTTTGTGAAAATGGTAATAATTCAGAGGAAAATGATTTCTTTGTTAGATGGTTCAGAATGTGAGGCTCATGAAAATGTGTATAAATATTGAAAAGGTGCTGAAGGTATGCAATGTTATGTGAAAAGTTTGTGTGGAAGGAAAAGGAGTTGTGTGTATTGCTGCACCATTGTGTTTTTTTGTTTTGTTTTTCTAATTTAGGAGTGGATATTTTAAGAAGTTTTAAGTTAGTGGTTAATTGTCATTTAGGAAAAGCTGACTTTGTTAACAGGAATTGTATGTTTCATGTGTTGTCTCAAAGTGAGATTGTATGTAATGTATAGGAATTGGTTCTATGTGTCTGTGTTGTGTGATTTGGGTGCTCTAGTGTACAATTTGCATTTAAAGGTTAATGTTGTATTTTGAACTTTAGTGTGTATAAGGTTTATTGTGTTCTCCACTGAAATTACCCATAATTATTGATGGTAAATTATTTGCAGATATATATTGTCTTGTATTGATTTGCAGAACTGGTCAGCTGCAATAAATATGCAAAGACAATATTTAGTTTAAATAATATTTAGTGGATGAATACAATTAAATCATGTATAATCCATAAAGACGTTTGTATATAGTTGTTTAACTTCTACTTAATTTTTCGAGTGGAATAAAATGTTTTGGACTATAGAAAAATGTGACACAGATAAGACTTTGAGCAGTCAGACAGTAAAAACACAGGAGCTGCAGTGCTATAGAAAAGGGAGGGGGGAGAGGGGACTGTTTAACCCTAAGAAGAATTCAGGCTGTGACTGACTGTCAGTTCTTGTTAGACAAAGCACATAGCCCCTTGTAAATATAGCCAAAAGCTTTAATGATTACTGGAGTTGGGAATAAGGATCCCATATCACATATCAGAACCTTTGAGTGTAACTGTAGGTCCTGAAATAGAATGACATGTTCCAAAACTGTCCAATAATTTAACTAGGAAAGACTTACTGTGTAAACTAGGGAAAGTTTTTCTTAATGTGTCTGGAGGGGAACAAGAAAGTGTATACCTGCCTTGGAGTGATAATTGCAGAATCTATGTGTTAAAGTTTTGTGACTAATAAAATCGGCAGGGGAAATGTCTTATTGAAATTAAAGGGACAGTGTACTTGACATTTTTTATTGTTTAAAAAAAAAAAAAAGTCCCTTTGCTACCCATTCCCCAGTTTTACATAATCAACACGGTTGTATTTATAAACGTTTTTACCACTGTGATTACTTTGTATCCAAATCTCTGCAGACTGCCCACTTATCTCAGTGTTTTTTTTACAAACTTGCAATTTAGCCAATTAGTGGCTGACTCTTGCGTCAGTAAATGTTGTATATGTAGCACAGTTAAACTAGCAGTGCATTAATTAGCCTTTCACAGCCAGACAGTGAAATACGAGGCGGCCTACAAGTTCTTAGAAATCAGCCTATGAGCCTACCTAGTTTTGAACTTTAACAAAGAATACCAAGTGAAACAAAGCAAATTTGATGATTATCATTATCAGTTATTTGTAGAGTGCCGACAGAGTAAATTTGAAAGTTGTTTGTAATTACATGCCCTATCTAAATCATTAAAGTTTAATTTTATTGACCCTTTAAAGAGAAACATAAAATACCCTGTATTTTCCAATACCCCCTGCGTAAAAAGTGCTGATGACTATTAGTTTAACAGTGCTCAGAAACAGGCTGTAAATATAATATCTGTGATAATGATTTTAGAGACTATGACATACAACTAACATCAATGCTTAAAGGGACACTGTACCCAAATCTTTCTTCGTGATTCAGATTGAGCATGAAATTTTAAGCAACTTTCTAATTTACTCCTAATTATCAAATTGTCTTCATTCTCTTGGTATCTTTTATTTGAAATTCAGAAATGTAAGTTTAAATGCAGGCCCATTTTTGGTGAACAACCTGGGTTGTCCTTGCTGATTGGTGGATAAATTTCATCCACCAATAAAAAAGTGCTGTCCAGAGTACTGAAACCAAAAAAAAGCTTAGATGCCTTCTTTTTCAAATATGATAGCAAGAGAACGAAGAAAAATTGATGATAGGAGTAAATTAGAAAGTTGCTTAAAATTTCATGCTCAATCTGAATCACGAAAGAAATATTTTGGGTACAATGTTCCCTTTAAGTCTTTCCATATCCATATACATGCTGTGCAGTCACAGAATGATAATCGTGTAGTGCATGCCATCTCACCTAGTGATCTTATACTGGGTTGAAAGTTTTTCTAGAAAAATAGCTCTAGAGCCAAAGTAGAAGGGGCCTTGTCTGCGTATTATTTATCACAAATATTGCCACTGAAGTCACCGACGTTAACTCATGGATCTCACTACAAATTTGTACCACCACAGACTGATCCTGTTACTGGCAAGGAAATCCATAAAGACTGAGCCTTTGGGAAGTATCATTCTCTGATAGTGCTTGATTATTTCCTGAATGTTTAAAACTAATGAACTCATTTTTTTTTTATTTTTTCAATTATAGTTTCGGTATGCTGCATTTACACCTAGTGATCGCTCTTACTGGTGTGTAAAAGAATACTCTGTTTTTGAGTAATCACTCAAATGTTAGCAATTACTTTTTGTATGAGTTATTTATTCTATACTGTGTAATAATTGTGGTTATAAGTATATCAAACCCAGCCATGTATCCTTTTATATTTTTGGGTATTTCTCATTGTTCCCAGTTATGTCTGCCATACCACCCAATGGGAATAAGACAATGCATTTATTGTTACTGCCACACTGATTGTACAGGTGCCTGTTGGACCACATAGCCATGAGTCTGGTACCTCTGTAATAATGTTCTTTTAGTTAAAATACAGGAGTGCAGAATTATTTAGGCAAGTTGTATTTTTGAGGATTAATTTTATTATTGAACAACCACCATGTTCTCAATGAACCCAAAAACTCATTAATATCAAAGCTGAATAGTTTTGGAAGTAGTTTTTTAGTTTGTTTTTAGTTATAGCTATTTTAGGGGGATATCTGTGTGTGCAGGTGACTATTACTGTGCATAATTATTAGGCAACTTAACAAAAAACAAATATATACCCATTTCAATTATTTATTTTTTACCAGTGAAAACCAATATAACATCTCAACATTCACAAATATACATTTCTAACATTCAAAAACAAAACAAAAACAAATCAAGTGACCAATATAGCCACCTTTCTTTGCAAGGACACTCAAAGCCTGCCATCCATGGATTCTGTCAGTGTTTGATCTGTTCACCATCAACATTGCGCTGCAGCAGCAACCACAGCCTCCCAGACACTGTTTCAGAGAGGTGTACTGTTTTCCCTCACTTGTAAATCTCACATTTGATGATGGACCACAGGTTCTCAATGGGGTTCAGATCAGGTGAACAAGGAGGCCATGTCATTAGATTTTCTTCTTTTATACCCTTTCTTGCCAGCCACGCTGTGGAGTACTTGGACGCGTGTGATGGAGCATTGTCTGCATGAAAATTCATGTTTTTCTTGAAGGATGCAGACTTCTTCCTGTACCCCTGCTTGAAGAAGGTGTCTTCCAGAAACTGGCAGTAGGACTGGGAGTTGAGCTTGACTCCATCCTCAACCCGAAAAGGCCCCACAAGGCTCATCTTTGATGATTCCCAGCCCAAACCAGTACTCCCACCTCCACCTTGCTGGCGTCTGAGTCGGACTGGAAGCTCTCTGCCCTTTACCAATCCAGCACGGGCCCATCCATCAGGTCCATCAAGACCTCACTCACATTTCATCAGTCCATAAAAACCTTAGAAAAATCAGTCTTGAGATATTTCTTGGCCCAGTCTTGACGTTTCAGCTTGTGTGTCTTGTTCAGTGGTGGTCGTCTTTCAGCCTTTCTTACCTTGGCCATGTCTCTGAGTATTGCACACCTTGTGCTTTTGGGCACTCCAGTGATGTTTGCAGCTCTGAAATATGGCCAAACTGGTGGCAAGTGGCATCTTGGCAGCTGCACGCTTGACTTTTCTCAGTTCAATGGGCAAGTTATTTTGCGCCTTGGTTTTTCCACACGCTTCTTGCGACCCTGTTGACTATTTTGAATGAAACGCTTGATTGTTCGATGATCACGCTTCAGAAGCTTTGCAATTTTAAGAGTGCTGCATCCCTCTGCAAGGATATTTCACTATTTTTTTACTTTTCTGAGCCTGTCAAATCCTTCTTTTGACCCATTTTGCCAAAGGAAAGGAAGTTGCCTAATAATTATGCACACCTGATATAGGGTGTGTTGATGTCATTAGACCACACCCCTTCTCATTACAGAGATGCACATCACCTAATATGCTTAATTGGTAGTAGGCTTTCGATGCCTATACAGCTTGGAGTAAGACAACATGCATAAAGAGGATGATGTGGTCAAATACTCATTTGCCTAATAATTCTGCACACAGTGTACTATTAAAATTAGGCATTTCAACAATGTATACATTGTTACACTATTGTCAATGAAACATTACTATACATTCATATTTATTTTGCTCTCATTTTTTGTAAAGTACATATAAAAATTGTTCAATTTTCTCCCAGCTATGATGGAGTTATTTTAGTATCTGGGGAAGTTTGTTATATTGCTCCTATATTGCTCCTTCCCCCACATTCTCTATTTAATTTTGTTTATTTTTAGATGGATTATCAGTTTTGGCATTCATTTCAATAGCAGTGAGCATTCAAGATAGTTTAAGGTGTTAATATAATTGTGCATAAATACGTATATACTTATGTTTAGCTATTAGATAGAGATTACAAAGGAATATACTGTATATCTGTGGCCCAGTCTCTTAAAGGGAATAGTACACTGTAAAAATTGTTTTTATATTAATCTATTTTAGACTTGTTTACCAGCTGCAGAGTATAAAATGTATGAGAAATTGCAATATCAGGTTTATTGGGTATACATGAAGTAGCTGGTTTTCTGCTTTTAAACCACAGCCTATTACACATGTGTTGAGTTTCAGGTAATGCCATAACTGATTATGTTAACTACTTTGGTTTACACACACTTGCTTCCTTATCTTTTTATTATGTGGAAAACCCAAGGCTCAATACTAGAGACCAATGGAAAATTATATTTGTATTACTTAACTATCCTGCATGATATTAAGTTTAGTGTTTTGGATTTTGATTAGACTTTTGGCCTTTCAGGATGGCTAGGTGAAGTAGGTGTATAGATACTGCAAGGCTTGCCAATCTTTGTCATACTAATTGGTTTTCTTTCTCTCGTAGCAACCGTCTCAAACTAATGTTACATAAGCTCTGTAACCTCGTCAGTCCAGCTACCAGCAGACTGATGCCCTCCTGTGAAGCTCCAGCCTTGCTCGATTCCCATGACCACGATAACTCTGCACTGCAGTTTGAGATGGAATTTACCCAACTAAATCATATTGCTGTTTGATGCTATTGTCACAGAGTTCAACAGCATCAGGGGAGGGACTTTTGAAAATAATAAGCAATATCTGTCTGTGTTAATTGTAGAGCCTAGTGAGGTCTGAATGGGTTAATTTCTATGCAGGCATTATTAGTCAGGAGAGGCCAGTCTGAACAGGGGGCTATAAAATAACTAACTAGTCCTGCTTGTATGTCTTGTCTTTGTAAATCTGATAACCTTCTTGTGTGCTTGTCCAGATTTGGTCTTTCCAGCCTGTAGCACTAAACAACTAAATTGCTTAGTAACCTGAATGGTCAAAATAAGGAATGTCTCATCCCTGACCTTTGACTTTCCTAATTATATGGTCAGATACAGAAACACCTACTGCTCTGAATAAAATAGAATTTGCTGACTTAAATCTACTTATGTGTGTAACCATATTTAGTTAAAATTCCTGGCATTTTGTAGCTAGCCAATCATGAATTGTATTAGCCTAGATATAGAGATCAGGAATGCACTGTTTTTTGTGTATAAATACCTGGGATGGGGTCTGACCCCCCCAAAGAAAAACTTGTTTCTCTCCATACTGCAGTGTGTAATCATAAACAAACTCTTTTTAACCTTTCTTGGTCTGAATAAGTTATTCAGTCCAGGGTGAGTATATCATCAACATTACCTTATGCATAGCATTATAATTTTGGGATACATTATTTGTTGCTTTATTGTATCATTACGATTTAAACATTATATATGTTTATTTCCAGAGACCATAACAGTGCTAGTCTGGCGGGCTGGTTTTTCTGGAGGCTGGTTGATATAACAAAAGACACATCGGACCTCTGTTTGCTAAAATCCTTTGGGACACGCTGAGGAATTACTAGCGGTTCGCCTTGAGAGGAGGCCCCCTGTGACAGTTCTTAAACATTCGGTCTTTCACGCTGGCTATTAACCCATCAGGGAGCTTGCTTGACGCCCTTTCTGCTTTTTAACACACCAACTGGCATTACCAAAAGACTTTTTAATCTATGGACTATATTTACTGAAGAGACTGTGCATTTCCTCTTTTATTAATTGTAATATCTGTTATATTGTAATATTTTTTATTGTTGTGATTTTATTGTATTATAAATATGTTATTAATTGTGTGATTTTTACCTATAGGGATTATTATAAGTAATTAAATATTTTTATAGTTATCCCCCTTTACTTTTTGGTTACTGCACTCATTTAGCTATCTGAGAGAGAGCGCAGCAGTGGTCAATTACCTGGTTGCAGTTTTCTGCAATCAGTGTAATTAAATCTTCTTTTGACCATAACAGTGCTACCTTGTCTTCCTTTTTTAAGTGTTTTTATTAGCATTCAGTAGAATGTATTTTTAAGTGTATTGATTAAAGGTTGTTTTGTTTTTTTTGGCTCTATTTGCTAGGCATAACTATTTCCTTGTTAAGTGTGTGCCTATTGTGGTGGTTACTTTTTCTTCTTTTTTAATGGATGTATACCTCTGATAACTGCCCCGCCCATCTTCCCCACAATCTCCTTAGCGTTGATTGAGTGTGACAGGTATTTATTTGAATAATTTTAATATATTGATCTGGGTACTTGCGACTATTCTTCAAAATTAAAAAAATAGGAAACACACGAGAACTGCAGAGAATACATGATAATTTAGTAAAATATTGAAATACACATAATACACTCGCACTTCTCGGTGCAAAATATCACAGTTTCCTCAGGTGTATCAGACTGTCCGCAGTTCAAACATTTAAAAAGTATCGGCGTCTGTGTCTCAAATGGTGCATGCATTGGGCCTACGTCACATAGATGTATCACTCGCGTTACCCCTTCTTTCGTGTCAATAATTGAAACGTTCTACCAAAGGATACATTGTAGCAACAGAGGGGAAACGTTAAATGTTTTGCATTGAGAAAACGCGTTGTTTTATGTGTATTTCAAGATTTTGTTTAATATACTTTTATTCTGTAAACGCAGTTCTCCTCCTAGTGGATTGAATATAATTCCACATGTGATGTCTCGTGGACTATCACCATCTTATGAAAGAAATAAGGGCAGATGGCCTTTTAATGTCACATTCAGTAAAAGGAGAAAAGGCAAATACATTTACTTTTCGTGCATATTTACTGTCCAGTTGAAAGTATAGAAACCAACAATACTACTTTGCGGCTTGTATAGTCCCATCATATCATTGCAACATACTTTGAAATACGTTCTTAAAACACTTGAGATTGTAATATAAAATGTTTATTTATATGCACTAAAAACATTGTGT
Organism: Bombina bombina; assembly: GCF_027579735.1. Taxonomy (NCBI): domain Eukaryota; kingdom Metazoa; phylum Chordata; class Amphibia; order Anura; family Bombinatoridae; genus Bombina; species Bombina bombina. The sequence continues at coordinate 687,966,785 of NC_069503.1, read as the reverse complement.
AGCGGGTCTCTGTACCACAGACTGGGTATACCCGCTAAAGTCAGCTTCTTCCCACCAAACGCCAACCCATGAACCTCCACTGGATACCTGCCGCTATTAGAATAACGGCCGCTTGCCAAGTTGTTATAGCTACCCCCCAAGAACATTAGCCAAGACTGAATGCTTGAGGGTCAAAGTAGGAACTCGCTTTATTGCACAGAAAACAAGCTTTTATACATTTCCAAACAAAGGGGGGTAGTCACCACATGATCAATAGAAACAATATATTATACAATGGGACAAACATCAGACAATGGTTAGTTAAACAAGATTCTAATCACATCCTGACTGACAAAAGGACAATGGTTGACACACAATAACAGAAAGACACTTTAACACCTAGACTAGATATACAGACACATAACAGCAGGAGGTCTCAGCATTAGATTGTCTGTGATGTATGTAATCTCCTGCTCTGTGCCTCACACCTAGACTAGATATACAGACACATACCAGCAGGGAGGTCCTCAGCATTAGAGCAGGAGGTTGCAATCAGCTCAAACATTCAGAGTCTAAAGGGGGGGGGGTTGCAGCAGACAATGCTGGATTGGGCTGTCACCTTTATACTCCAACAAAAACACAGGAATCTTCAGGGCCCTTCAATTCTCAGAGTCTCTGGGAATTCATGGAAACGGTATAAACCTGAATCCAGGGTAAAAGTACTCCAAGTGTACCCTGGACAACCGCCTCCCAAATCATAGAATCCCCTCAAGTTCGCAGGGTCCATAGTCGGTGAGGAGGAGGCTGGCCTGCAATTCCTCTCTAGGTACAAAATTAACGGAAGCTTCCATTACACATTTGCAATATTTTTTTTTTTTATTTTGTCCTAATTTTTTTGTAGTTTAACTCTGTATTTCCAATTCATCTGAGTTTCTATAAAGTAAAGGGCAATGCCAAACCTAGTTTTTTTCCTTTTCTAATTTCCTCTGATTGGGACAATTAGATAAACTGGGGCAGATAATGGCTCTGTGGAATATGGTAATGTTAAAGAAACTTTGGGCCCAATGATCAAATGTTTGCCACCAAAAAAATTTTGAAAAACCACATTTGGCCTCGCAGGGACAGTCTTTTGTGCAATTACAGAGAAATTGTGCTGTCCCTGTGAGTGGTGAGATGTCTCCCATGGAAATAATCAAAGCTCTCTGCTATGTAAAAGTTTGCAATGGAGGACAAAGTACACAGGAGAACCAATATATTTTTAAATTTTATATTACACCTAATACACTGTTTTATGGGCACTGTACCTGTTATTCTTGTTATACAGAGTAATTAGTGTTTTTGAGTATTTTTAATTTGCAAGAAAAAGTAGTGAGATCTATAGGGCGGAAATGTTTAGATAATTACACCTGGATTTTAAAGACAATTTCAATACACGCCAATGGAAAGCCATGTTCAGCCTATTTTACAATAAAAAACAATTGCGCTTTGTACTTTTTACTTTTTAAGTACGAATTCCTATGTGTTTTTGTACATCCAGTGTACTTAAATTGCGATTTATGCTGTGTAATTTACATACAAAATGTATGTATGATTTTCATTAAACAATTTTGTTACGATTTTTGATGCATCTTAACAATACAATTAGTTTTTGCATGTATTTTATAATTGAATGGTTCAGTTATTCCTTTTGTATGATTTTTTTTTATACATGTGGTGGAAAGTCCACGAGCCATTACTCCTGGGAATTACTCTTCCCTAACACTAGGAGGACGCAAAGATTCCCAAAACCCAATGAACTCTATAAAATCCCTCCTACCTCATCAGTACCTCAGTCTCAAAGGAATATAGATGTGCGTATGATTCTTCAGAGACAGGGGCTCTCAGATCGAGTTAGACCTATTTCTCCTCATAGTACAAGTTGCTTGTTGGAGGAAATATTTTGAGTATTGGAAGTGATATATATATCACCAGTGGGGAATTTAGTCACAAGCTTTGCCATGGGGGTAGCAAGGCCTCTGCCTGTTGGTTCGTCAATATACTCCTATTCCAGTTCCTCTGGCTTTTATGTTTCAACACTGTCTTGGCTTCCTACTGGTTTCCTCCAGTAGCAGAGGTTCTTTGGGGTAGGGACCTATATTTTTATGTACATGGCACTGAAGGTATTGTGGCTGTTTCAAAGGATCCGTAGATACAGACGTCAGGTGGCCCAAGGACGTATCCGATTGGTGTAAAGAACATTCTCTTTGCCAGGTATCGTTTGAAAATTTTCAATTGGATGCCCTGGATCTCCCGCTGCCTTGTGTTCTGGTGAAGCTGTATATTTTTCGTCCACTGCTGCTTTTTAACTTTTCTCTAGTAAGTGTATTACTAGCGTGGTGTTGCTCCTGAATAAAGTATCCACCTTGAGATCGGATGTGCGCCTCTTTCTTTTCTGCTGCAGTTTCTATGGCACTTAATATGCCGTTTAGGTTATCACTATATATATATTTATATATAGTATATATATATATATAATATATATATATCAGTGACGTGCAGTGACTTCAGAGGCTGATGAGGGCAGTGGCTAGATACTCCTTCATTCTTTAGATATCCTTTGTTGAAGAAATAGCAATGCACATTGGTGAGCTAATCACATGAGGTATCTATGTGCAGCCACCAATCAGCAGCTACTGAGCATATTTAGATATGATTTTCAACAAAGGACATCAAAAGAATGAAGAAAAATTAGATATTAGATGTAAGTTGGAAAGTTATTTAAATTTGCATATGGGTTTCATATGGGTTTACATGTACCTTTAAATGGTGTCTTGGGAAAAAACTGGGTCAACTTAGTAAACATCTGATTTTAGTCTAAAAGGATTGTAACAGAAACTCTTGCCAGATATATATTATATATATATAGCCTTAGGGAAAATTATATAAATGTTATTTATTTCCCCTTTAAAGTGTTAAAAAATGATGCAATGAAATATAAACATATTAACACGTGTACATTTTTTTTTAACGGTTTCAGTGTTTTCATGCTCGTATTTTGACACACGCAATTTTTTTTGCATGCGTACATTTTTTTTTGACGTATGTTGACACCACACACACACACACATATATATATATATATATAAATATATGTGTGTAAGTGGGTTCATATTATATATATATATATATTATATATATATATAAACACACACAAATACATTACATTGGTTGTACAGTGGGTTAATGATATAATAATTGATTGGTGTCAGTAGGAATCTACATTGTATATATATATATATATATTTATATATATATTGATATATGTATTTATATGTAATATATATATATATATATAATATAATATATATATACATACATAGTATATAATATATTATATATATATATATAGTATATATATACTATTTATTTATTAGGTGTCAGTGTGGTTATTTATAGATATAATTCATTGGTGTCAGTGGCCTATTAAATAATTCATTGGTGTGAGTGGGAATTTAAGAGATGTAAAGAGGCGGGGCCTGTCAGAGTGAGGGAAGCACTGGAGGTATGTCAGGTCGCGGCCCACCATCAGAGCTGTCATGGCTCGTTAGTAGGGCCTGCGGCCCGGTTGTTGAGAACCATCGTAAGGTATTTCCTTCAGCAATTTTTTTTGCTTTCATTATTTACTTTAGAGGTTACATGATCCGAAAGTAGATGGGGATATACCAGTTAAATGTTATATACTGTTTAATCCCTTGGTGTTTTTCTTGTCCATGTTGCAGCTTCTGAGATTATATCCAGAAATTTGTTGGGGCCATATTTACTCTGCCTATATTTTCTAGCATTCATTTGGAAGATAGTTCATGCTTTACAGTCCCTTTAGTTAGGAGGTTTATTTCATTCCTTAGGAGGGAATATGTGCACGCAAGATATATTTTCAGTCTAGTGATATCTATTGCTGATGTGGCTGTTGCTTGATATATGTCTTTATAGGCAGTTTTCTTTTGATTCTGCCAGTGACATTTTTTAAACCTCTTATGTTTTTCGAATGTGCAAAAGCTTTCTTTTGTTGTCACTTATTAATGCTAGATTTTGCCTTTAGCTGTTCTTTCTAGAAGCACATACTAATCAGAATCTTGTCTGCTGATATGATTTCTAATTCCATGCTTTTGTCTCTTTCTTTACAGAGAAAGATTGTATTTGGCTCTTGTTTAAACTGCCTTTATTTCTACGGTAGAAAAAGAAACAGAGGCGCCACAATGGCCTAGTCTTCGGTGCATCTGCTTCTTTTTCTGCAGATTATCAAGTACCAGGATTTAACCATCCTTCGACAAAGAGCTGCCTTGTTCCGGATTATATGGACTTTATGTTCAGTTTGTATATGCTATTTAGTATAATTTTCTGGAGTGAATAGGAAGCGCCCCCTATGTGATTTGGTGTGCTTTGGCGCATTCTCTTTTTTTATTTCTATGGTGCCTTGGGTTAAGGAGCTTTATGTTATTATTTCTAGGAACATCATCAGTTTCTGAGATTTGCTTTTTTGGAAGAGCTTTTTCAGTTTATTGCTCTTCCGTTTGGTCTGGCTACAGCTCTCAGAATATTCTCAAAGGTTACACTCTTATCTGTAATCAGTTGGTTTAAGTTCCATATTTTCATTCAGCAGTATTTCTCTCCTGCAGACTGATGTTGTTTCTTCAGCAATATAGTTGGAAATGAATTACAGTTTACTGGTTCCTTAGATAAAGGTTGCTTTTCTGGGGGACTCATTTACATTCCAGAACAAGTCTGTTTCTGTCTTGGTAGATGAGCTATAAGTTCTTTTTACAAGGGGCTCCTTTTGTCTATAACCTCTACAGATCAAGTTTTTTTCAGGATGGGTGGGACGTATGGGGGTCCCAGAAGACATAAGGAATTTGGTTTCCTCAGGAGGTGAGGTTACCTGTTGATGTTTTTTAAACTCTGTGTAATATTTCAGGGCCCCTTCAGAGTTGGCCTCTATTGTAAGGGATTTTTTTTTCAGATCTGTAGCTTATGGCAATCATCGGGGGGGAACTTACAGGTTCCCTAGTTGTGAGGCTAGTATCTCTATTTCTTTCATGGGCAGAAGCTTATCTCTGTCTGATTTCTGCTGTTCATTGTTCCAGTACTATAAACTAGAAAAGCAGTTTTTTCTCAGTCTTCAGTTCTTCCATCTAGAAGGAGTGGTCTCTTCATCTTGTTATGTTCTATCAGATAATAGATCTTTGGGGTGTCGCATAGAGATAGTTCTGATGGCTTCCCGGTTTAATCTCAATTTTCACAAGTACTGTGTAAGATCCAGGGAACTTTGAACTGCGTTTGTGGATGCTCTGGTAGTTCAGTGGTCATCCTGGCTAGCCTATATTTTTGTCCATCTCTGATTTTTATTCAAGGGTGATTGGCAAAATTTGGCATTAAGAGCTTTGGTCCAGCTTGTTCAGTATTTAGAATGCAGATCTGGTTCTGTTATCCAGATTCTCTCCTCTGCTTGTTTTGCATCCAGACCTTATTATTTAAGGACCTTCTTTCTATCTGGATTCTAGTTCTTTTGGCTTGATAGCATTGAGATAAAATCAGAAACCTTTGATATGTTTGTTCAGTTATTGAGTTACTTATACAGGCTTGTAAGTCTGTGACAAGGGGAATTCTTTTTTTAAACATCCGGAAGGCCCTTATTTCTTGGTGTTCAAATCAAGTTTTTTCTTTGTAATTTTTTTTTCTTTTTCTTTTAATTCCCAGATTTCTTGGGTATGATTTACAAGAATTTATCAACCAGATCTTTTGAAGGGTAAAATTATCTGTCCTTTTTTTAATTATGTTCTGTAAAAAATGATTGCTATCTTTCTGAAATTCATGGTTTTAAGTCCTAGCCTGGCCTAGGAATTAAGCTTGTCATTATCATTCTTCCTCCTTGGAACCTTTATTGGTCTTGGGGATTTTTGCAGGCTCCTCTTTTTCTGCCTATGCATATGGTTGGATATTAAAGTTCTTTCTGGACATTTTGTTTCATTTAGCTATTTTAATCTGTTAGAAGAGTTTTCTATTCTTTATTGTGTTCATCCTTATCTTATTTTTCTTTAGGATATGGTTATATTTTCTGACTATGTAGAGTTGGGGCATTTGTTTGTTCCTTCTTTATTACTCAGAGTTGGTCTCTTCATGTTTTGGAATGTCTTATGTTGACACTACTTAGTTCAGGCATAATATCTGCTGTTTTATTTGTCCTTCTTGGTTGAAGTCTTTTGATTCATATAGCTTTACTTGGAGGCAGGTAGCGGTGTGTATTACAAGTGGAAGGTAAATATTATTCGCCTTTGCAACGCTAACCCGACGTGCGTTAACAGCAGAAGTTAAAATATTGTGAACGTGTTAACGTACTTTCCCATAGACTTCATGGAGAAATAAAAAGTGAAAAAATACCTAACATCCATACGTGTGCGTCAACCCGATCGCCATACGCCCCCTACTCTAATAACCCCTAAAGCGCCACATAAACCACAGCAAGGTCCCCAACTACACTACATTCTAAAGTACTATAAAACTATTTAATAGAAATTAAAATGTATTTTCTTCATATTTAAACAACTAATATATTTTTTAAACATAATTTTGTATATTATTCTAAGGCTACTCTTTACTTTGAAAAACATAGAGATGCGAATTATTGCATATGTATTTGTGCACTAGATTGCCTGTTAAAAGAGATTTACCTAATAGCAGCTAAGGGTACACTAGTAGAGCAACACCTTAAATGCTTAGTTTAGAGGTACTAAACTCAGTGTTAAAAAATGCTAAAACGGTATTTTCTTAAACATGAATTGTATTTCAATATGTGTTGCAATAGTATCTCGGCATATCTACTAACTTGTTATTTTCTCAATAATTCCATGTTAAATATGTGGACATTATTCACAAAGTGAATTTGCACTCACCTTTCTTAAACACTTGTACTTCAGTCTTTCCAAACAACCGATTTCGCTTTTTCATAATCATTAATTACCACATCATAATCACCCTTAATAAAAAGGAGAAATAAAAAAGTAACAGCCATAAACATTTTACAAATAACTATTACAATAATCTGAATTTGCAACATTTAAGCAGACATTATGGAGTTAAAGGAGAATTACTGTATTTTGTCCTATTAATGTGTTCCTAACTATTTGTTTTACCAGCTGCAGTATGTTAAATGCATAGGGATTTGCTCCTTTATGTTTGTTTCTAACAAATTACAATAGATGGGTTTGCTCACTGAATCCACCACCAATAAATAAAAAATGCAGTACCTAAGTATTGCCTTTGTGTACGTAGAGAGTGTATGAGAATAAGCATGTATGCTCTTTTACAGGATTAGCTCATATCTATGGGCAGGTTCTGGACTTCAATTAACAAAACACAATATGGACAGATTTCCAATACTCTGCAGCTTGTATAACAAATCCATTTAAAAGAATGTTAAACAATAAATACATGCTAGACCATAACAATGTTTTAAGCTATAATTAGCCTTAGAATAATATGTAGATGTACGTTTACAATAAAATTAGTTTAAACTTTGAAAATATAAGTGTAAAGGTTTTAGTTTCTATAAAATTAAACAAAGGGCTAGATTACAAGTGGCGCGCAAGCGATAACATAATTTAGTAAGAACTTACCAGATAAATTCATTTCTTTCATATTGGCAAGAGTACTGAGCTAGTGACGTATGGGATATACAATCCTACAGGAGGGGTAAAGTTTCCCAAACCTCAAAATCACCCACAATTCAGTTTAACGAATAGCCAAGGTAGTGGGGTGATAAAGAAAGGAGTAAAAAGCCATCAACAAAGGAATTTGGAAA